>NC_134265.1:301684873-302284873 GCF_031893055.1 Leptodactylus fuscus
ATATGTCCACCTCTAGCTACCAAATAAGTTTTAACCCATCAATGCTTGCTCGCCAAAGGACCTATCTGCAACCAAACCACTAGCAGCAGATCCTTTAAGACCTGTAAACTGAACAGTCAGGCCTCCATACATGGGATTTGTTTTTCCAGTGCATCCCACAGATACTCAACAGAATAGAGATCTGGAGGATTTGGAGACCAAGTCAACACCTTGAACTGTTCCCAAAGCCATTCCTGAGCAGTTTGAGGCTAAAGCCCCATGGGACATCCTGCAACAATAAAGTGCTGTGGGAAAAACCGCAGCGGGAACGCAAAGTCCACAGAGTTTTTCTCCGCAGACTTTCTGTTACAATTATATCTATGGGGAAACCGCCGGCATTTCCGTAGACATACAGTAATTGACATGCTGTGTAGAGATGAGCGAGTAGTATTCGATCGAGTAGGTATTCGATCGAATACTACGGTATTCGAAATACTCGTACTCGATCGAGTACTACTCGCTATTCGAATGGAAAAGTTTGATGCAGAACCAGCATTGATTGGCTGAATGCTATACAGTCGGCCAATCAACGCTGGGTCTTCTCCTACCTTTAGAGGTCTTCTCTGTGCAGCTTCCCCGCGGCATCTTCCAGCTCTTCATTCACTCTGCCAGGCATCAGGCCTGGGCAGAGCCAACTGCACATGCCCGTGCTACAAGAAAATGGCCGCTTTGACTGTAAGCAGCCATTTTCTTGTAGTGTGGGCATGCACAGTCGGCTCTGCCCAGGCCCGATACCTGGCAGAGTGAATTCAGAGCCGGAAGATGCCGCGGGGACACTGCACAGAGAAGACTTCTCAGAGGATCCAGCCCGACCCTCACTCGTGGACTTGGTAAGTCTAATTTGATCGAATGTTGCCTACCCCTGAAACGAGCATTTTCCCCCCATAGACTATAATAGGGTTCGATATTTGATTCGAGTAGTCGAATATTGAGCGGCTACTTGAAACGAATATCGAATATCGAACATTTTACTGTTCGCTCATCTCTAATGCTGTGATTTCCAAAACTGCACCGGTTTTGGAAATCATGGCATGTCCTCACGGTGGTTTTGAGCACAAAGTGGGCATGGGATTCGCTTGAATCCCATTTACTTTACCTTACTGTAAAACACTGCAATTTTCCCCCTTGTGCCGTTTCCGGTACATGGGGCCCCGAACTAATGGACGTTTGCCAGACAGAGGAGTTAAACATTTTAATATATTTCTAGGTATTATCTATCTATACTGTGAATGGTTAAAGAACATTTAGTGAGTGTGATCTATAATTAGGAATATAAAGTTGAAAGTGGGAAAGATGCCAAGTAATGTCATTGTAAAGCAATCCTGGTCAGCGGATAAAATTTTCCCGTTTTCTAATTTTGCTCTGTAAAGTTGCAAAACACACAAATCACCAGTGCAGTTCTATGTCAGATCAATTAGAAACACTTCCTCTGAACAGACGGTAACACATATTTTTTTCATCAATTTGAAATTTTCCCTGTGACTCTATTTTAAAGGGATCAAGAAAGCGGAGACTCTAAAGTATTCCCATCTCTGTTGGAGGGCATATCAAAGCTCAGTGCCGTTATATGTCAATGGATTACAGGACTTACCTGCTTCATTTTATGCTCTAGTTCTCAGGATTGCCATTTGTCAGTATAACTAATGTTTGCCATGTAAAAGTGATGATATTCTACACACTCTACTGTACATGTTTAGTAATGAACATGTATTAAAAAAACTAGTCACGTTGTTTCACTGTGGACAGAAATATATCAAAGTACAGACATATCAAATGCTATGGTTGTTGATTTTTTTTTTTCAGTTCTGTAAATTTTTGGTAAAACAGTTTCTAGTGGTGGCTCACTTGCTGGATCTGCTTTTCTTTAATGGGACAATATAGCAGCAGTAATGGAAAGACATTTAGTAATATAAATAATTGTGGGCATGATGCTGATGTTAATTGATGATGTTATAGGCATGATCATTTGGATCCACTGGAAAAAAAATTAAGATTGGCATATCATGTGCCAGTCTTAGTATAAGGCCTGACTGATGCTGCAATCTCCTCAGAAATCAGTCTTACATCCCCAAAACAGAATGGAGATCTCCACTAGTTAGGAACTGATATAGAGTTCAATTACAATTCATGGTAGAAAAGTAGCTTGAGTTATAATAAATCTGTCGGGCTGAGGTGTCCCCACTATGGTGCCAATAGGTGCTTGTGTTGTATGCTCCTATTGGCACCAAGCGTGCACCACTACACTAGAAAACCATCGTAGAGGAAATTATGGATTCCCACCAATGTCTGTATTGGATAATATTTCTATAATATAACATCCTAATTTAGGCTACAATAATTTACCCTTACGTTCTTACAAAGGAATTTAGAGGCACAAAAGGGACACTAAGCCCCAAGTCTGAATCAGCCTTTAGAAGCCAATCCATTGCATATTTTTATGTCAAAATTTTTTGTTTTTATAAGACATGGTTTTTATAATATTGGCAATGATGAATTGAAGTGCCTAAGGCCCACCAGTAAAATTTATTCTGGGGGCCCACTTCACAGCTACATGCAAATATCTGACAGTTTTTGACAAATTCCTTCAATTTCACCAAAATAAGTTAAGTTTTCGGTAGTAGCTTGCTGCATAGGCCTTGCCTCTAAATTTTTCTGTCCTTGGGACCTGTCAGTAGCTTGTTTTCTGGATCTTGCCTTGTTCTAGGGCCCTCTTAGCTCTGTGACCCAGGAATGTTTGGTGATTAGGGCCCCTGCATTGTGATTGAGAAGATCCGGCCTATCACAGAAGAGATGCTGCACCATGAGTATGTGTATGAAGTACAGTGTACTGTGCAATGTCAGGATGATCTGAGGCCCACTGGGGATTCTCCTGTGTGCCAATCTGAGCCTGAAAATTGAGGTAATATATCATAGACTTTGTACCAAAAACTCGCATACGAGAGTCACAAATTTGAGTAAGAATTTGTGACTTTGGGCCATTTTGTGCTATGCTTGGTATTGATTAAAAATGAAAAGGTGACTGAGGTTTGGCTGGAGAGGTGATGCCTTCTACAGGTTGGCTAGAAATCACTTGACAAACTAGCGTCATTTACAGGGCCTCTTAATAAATTGAGCACATCTTAAGATTATGACCAGTTTATGAAACTCCAGTCTCAATAAATGACCTATATGTTTTAAAATTGGCTTGTATCTTTTTTTTTTTTTTTTTGTCAAGCTTATAGTAATTAGACTAATTTTCTTAGGAAAATGTAAGATGAAAGTGCCTCAGAAATCCATTGATATTAATATTATGAATGAATAAATCAAAAGGGAACATCAATAAGGGCCACTGGTATTACTTAATATGTATACACGTAAAAATAGTTAAGGCTTTCACCAGACCATTGCAAAAGGCTTTCGTAGACGGGCACCACTACAACATTGTAACCTCACGGAGTGCTGTAAACATGTCACAAATCAATATACTGCAAGGAAAAACAAGACGGCATAACTAATATAAATATAATATTCTTTATTAAATATAAGGACAACTCCTACAAGGACAACCTCCTACATTGTTCTTATTGCCTTCTCGGTTGCTAGCACATTGACTACCATAGAATAGGTATGGGATGGCTTCTTATTTGTTGCTGAGACATTCATTAATTTATGAATTGTATATATCTGTTTTTATGAATATTTATTGACGGAAATGTGCATTGGATGAATTGCTTATTATTTGTTAATATAATAGATATATATATATATATATTCATGAATTGTTTATATTGCTTCATGTATTGTGTATGCATTTGGTATTCATGTATTATTGAGGTACATATATTTATTTGTATAGTGCGGTGTATTTTGGGACTTATTGGAGTTTGGTTACAGGTCAAGTTCACCCATTATTGCTATATGACCTATGAAGTTGCTTTTATGTTTTTAATGTGTTGTCCATCTTTGCTGTATATTCATCAGACCAATGCCTGACAACTTATAATAAAATATGACCAGCTTCCAGTCTGATTCTGCGTCTTCATGAACCTACAAGAAGTGAGAACTGTATGAAAAACATTTTTTGTGAAGCTACAACTTTTTTTTCTTGTCATAAAAATAAAATCAGTTCTCAAAATGAAAGTTTGATTTCCAAAATGCAAGTATGAATATAGTTTAGATCTAGCCATGTTGTGTACTGGCATAACATTATACTATGAATAATAACTAACCATGAGTTATGGATTTTGGGAAGTTTTCTAAAGCAATAAACTTGATCTAAGGCTAGGTTCACATTTGCATTCGGGTTTACCTTCAGGGGTCCACTTGGGCACCCCCAAATGAAAACCTAATCCACTTAAATAAAGAAGTTACCCATGGACCCCATAGACTTGCAGCCCTTTTTTCTCCACATTTTTCAAGTAGAGAGGGGAACAGAATACCCATACAGAGAGCCAATGCTGGTGTGAACCCAGCCTAAGATTTACTAATAGTTAGAAAATGCAAATATATCAGTTTTAAAATGTGATATATCACATTGGCTGATGCTATATGATACATCTGGTGCAACTTTATACTGTATAGTCTAAATTTATACTTTTATTTGGCTTACTCAGTACCAGAATTTTACAACACAATTTTGGCACATTTTTGGTGCATCATTAAGCTTTTATGTAGGAACTTCAAGGTCAACGTGAAAGTTTATATAATATTTGCATACTGTGCGCCCATAATTATAATAAATAATGAGCCTAAAAAGACAAAAAAATATATGCTGTCTTTGTTAAGCTCCATACACATGGCAGAACTGTCAGTCATAAGCCTATATTACCCAGACTTCAGCTTCATAATATAGTATCAAGTCCATTTGTAAAACGTGTAATTGAATGGTATTACATTACAAAGAATTCCAACATTCACCTGAGCAGATAAGAATTTTTTTCTTTTTTGTAAATTTCATAGAGAAATAATCAGAAAATAATCTGTATGCGTCGGTATGAAATTAGACAGATATAGAGGTACAGAACAATATGATGCAGTAAATATCTATTTGTGCATTATTTTTTTTTACATTTCAATATCAACTTTTATGGCATAAGCTTGAATTTTCCCCTATGTGTTAGCGATAATGTTATTATTGGAATGTGGACTTTACCATATTATAAAAAAAGCTTGTGCTCACTGATAGGGTTCAATAGTAAAATATTTAGCACCCTAGGAGACATTTCTTTAATATTATTTGTCAAGTGAATTATCCTACCAAACAAGAATCTCAATAGCATAAAATCCCTAACATTAGGTCTAAATGTAGCTCTTGGATGTATAGGCAAAACCTTAGGAACCTGTTTGTAAAAGATATTTGGAGGCAATGCAAAGGCAAAGTTGTATCAGCGCCCGCCACAAGCTTGTTATCTTTTTATCATTTGTATCCTAGATAGTATTTTATAAGCATTCTGACTGCATAAAATGTAAGTCATATATATAGAGAGGAAATATATATATATATATATATATATATATATATGTATATATATATATATATATATATATATATATATATATATATATATGATAATTGTATGTGCAGATGTATGCTCCTTAATTTTATAAAGCAAGGTGTGAAATAACCATGCTGTGTCTAAGATTAAGGACTCGAACTTCCAATAGTGACTTTTTGACCTTGTTTTTAGTTCCCGGTGAAGACCGTGACCGGATTACTTTTAGTAGAAGCAGATAGGGAATTTTCCATCACCCGATGAGAGGGCTTGGCTGCACAGGTTGTAGTACATAATAGATCTGTTTTTTTTTTTGTTTGTTTTTTGGAAGTTTACGCTAAAACATATAGTTTAGCAATAGATATAGCATATGAATCAAGGAGGTCCAGGTGTAGTTCACAGTTCTAAAGATAGAGGCTGCCAT
This sequence comes from Leptodactylus fuscus, assembly GCF_031893055.1. Lineage (NCBI taxonomy): Eukaryota > Metazoa > Chordata > Amphibia > Anura > Leptodactylidae > Leptodactylus > Leptodactylus fuscus. The sequence goes on from NC_134265.1 coordinate 301,690,808, forward strand.
ATTATTCCAGTATTAGCTGCTCCATTGTCAAGCCATGTTATCCAATATTATTTTGAAGAAAAAAAACTATGTAGTTCTAAGGAGTTTTGCTCTTTTAATGGTCATACTGATGTTTTTTTTTATAGTCAAGCTTTGGTTTTATGTGGAATTTCCAAACTATTTCCAGCATAATTACCTATAAATCATGTGTAGTCCCACCTGCCTCCTTCTTCATGTGCACAGCTGCAGTCTTCTGATATTTAACAGCAGAATTAGAAGGGCAGCCATTCTGCTTGACCTCAATTGAGGTAGCTTGTGACTGGTAAATTGTTAAATTGGGGGAATCATGGTAGACTCCACATAATTCCCATGACAGCATCTTCACTACATTTAGCAACCAGTTTCTTGAATTACAGACACGTTTTTTTGAACACATAAGCTGAAGTTTCCTAAACCAATCTTATATACATATTTGATATATTTGCAAATTAATATTATTTCTTATGAAGATTTTGTGTAGATTTTTTATTCTCGTAATTATAAGACCACTTCTTTTTAATCTATATTGTTACTTGTGTATGATATAATGTTAAGTAGGTGAAAGCTGGGTATATTCTTGCAATAAAATAAATAGACTATTTTCTATAGGTTGACTATATTTTTTCCTGAGCGGAAGATGAACTGATCACGGGAAACTAGGATAATGATAATGAGAAAATTTTACGTTTCATTTTGTGCGTGGATACGTTCAGGCTTATGTTCATTATTTTTTTATCAAAAGTAAACAATGTTAATTGCTTTAAGTAATCATCAAATACACTTTAATTATTTATATTTTTTACACTTAATCCTGAAAATTCAGAAGTTGTCTAGACAATTATGCTATTTTTTTGTCTTTTTTTTTATTATAAAAAAAAGTAATTTTATCCAAGCATCTAAATGGCATAATCCTTTTTCTCATCCTTATATAACACATTAATTTATAGAGATTGAACCTAATTTATTTAGATGTATTTTGCATACTTTTTATTTTATTTGTGCAATTTTTTTTGCTAATTTCTTCTCTAAAAGCAATAAATCCAGTATAATTTTTATTGAAATGTCAAAATGATGATGATTATTATTGGCTATGTCTTTGCATATATAATGAAGGGAATATATTAAAAAAAAATAGAGCTCATACTATGTATTTTATGTATATATAATGAAGGGACTATATTTGAAATATACAGTATGTCCAATATTAATTTTACGTTAATTAATTTATTATTACTTCCTACCTTTTTGTTCTTGATATTAATAGTATAGGAATATATTATCCATTGTAAGAACTTCATTTGCTACCATTATAATAATACCGCATACAGTAAATTGCTCTGAATATAATTTATAACAAAGCAGCAATATTGCCAGGCAAATATCAGAAAGATAATAAACATTAATTATTGTTATAGATTGTGTTATTTTGATGAAACCTAGAATTCTGATGATTTATGACATTGTTTTCCATCAATGAATTGCAGAATAGGATAGCTAATTTTCTGGACCTTGACACCGCACATCACCTCTGACACTAAGCAGTTAATCGATCAGTAGGAGCCACACCATGAGTATGGTCTGATCAGGGATATTCACATCAGGATGAATTTAAGATACCACATTATTAACAGCTCATGAAACCATAGCTAAATGAGTCAGCCCACCTCAATCAATACCAGTAAGTACATACTACATAAAGTCTGACTTTGTAAAGGTAAATATAGTATACGCGGCCAAATTAAAGAAACCAGATCACTATAAGTAATAAAAATAGATATAGCTTGAATATATTTGTACAAATCTACCTATGTGTCTATGTGTATCTAAGTTTATGTGCGAACCCATATGTTGGAAATAGCTTCAGAAATCAAAGATTTAATATATTAAATAACACTCAACACAATATAATTTAAAAAATATGGCTCCAACTCATAGTCCACAGATATCTTTAGAAATTAGGACTACCTAGCAGATCAAAGCTTTAAACCAATAAATAATATTCCCCATAATATAATAAAAATGCACATGGCTGTGCGTAGCCCTCTGTTAGAAATGAAACATTATTTTATTTCTAGGATTATATTTTTTTCTTCCAAGTTTGTGAAGTTTGGTTGGCAGGAAAAAAAAAAGTTTTGCTTATTTTTGGGAGGGGTGCTTGCCAATACAATTGTATTATATTATGTTTGATGTTTCTTTTTTCTCTGCTGTATTACAATGGCTTCAATGCAATCACTGAAACATTTTATGCCTCCTGCAGTGCTTTGTAGCAAAAAATAAACTGGAATGTATTTATGATTCAAAGTAATTTTTAATTAGACTTATAACAATAATATTAATAATAATAATATTCCTCACTAGCAGAAACTTATTTCACAGAACTTTCAGAAGGTAGATGTATAAAGAAAGTCACATAGCGCAGGGTAACAAAGCGATTCATTCAGACAAGAGGTATGAGGATCCCACTCGAAAGAACTTAAGACGAATAAGGGTGATCCAAGAAGTAAAAATGTTAGTTTTCTACTGTACTATGGTGAAGCAATTTGTATAGGGGTAGCAAACAGGGTAATATACATATAATAGCATGAGACAGTCAGTATCTGTTTATCAACTAAGTAATTTGCATACTTGTTTAGTGAAAACACCTACAATATAATAGGTTAACATTGAATATTTATTTGTATTTTAACATCATGACAGTCGACATTATACAGTAGTTATAGACACAGATATATATATATATATATATATATATATATATATATGTATATATATATCACTTATTTTTATTACTCTACATTTCAATAACAAGTTGTTCCACATAATAAATAAATGCAGGTGGTATTTGCAGATAAACATAACATACTTTTCCATCTGTCACTAATACTCCAGAATATTTCATTGTCTAAACTAACACTCTCTAACTAAGAACAAAGATTTTTTAGTCACAATAAAAATGTTCTATCTGCGGCCGTGCAATTATTATATAGGAAGTTGTTGTCCCATTTTATACTATAGTGTCCATGATTTAAAATCTAAAACCACCTGGACTATTTTCCTGTTTTCCATCCAATGTACCATATTCCCATTGACCAGAAATCATATTTTCATTTTCTTAAAGTACAAACCCCCAATCTGTTCCAACTATTGGTTCATAGCTCTTTGCTGTGTGACACGCTACATACAACTACGTACAACTAGCGATAGCCTAATTCCAAATCAATAAAATCAATTGGATGCCCTAAGTGGTATTGTGTTATTTTTGCAGCATTAACTACAGGACATCACCTTATATTTAAAAACTTAAAATACACACAGAAAAATGGCAGCCATTTAAAACATATAGGAAAAAACTTCAAAGTGCAGAAATGCAGGTGAACACTTTGATGTGCAGTAAAAATGCAGACTAAGCCAGATGATAATTTAGAAAGCTGTGTTCAGCGGAGTCGCCTCAGTAAGTTTAACATGTTTTTTTCAAAGACACAGTGAAAACCAATTAATGCTTTCCCTAGTTAATTCTAAAAAAAAAAAACCATAAAGCAATGCAGGTGATTAGAATTATTCATTAATGGGGAATGTAACTAGTACTTTATAGTCTACATCATGGTAAATTACTGTATCAGACGGTAATAATGGTAGCGGCAGAAAAAACTTACCGTAGGATAACTATTCGACCAACAGTCAGTAGTCCCTTGACCTTGACTTATATGCATAGTTGACTCATCCAGGTTGTCATGTATCATCTATTGGCAGGCTTTTTGGAAGAGTGTACCAGCGCCATAGACAGTATACTGTCAGTGCTATCAAGAAGCATCACTGTATGGGATTTTTTTTTTTTAGCAGTTTAGAAGTTCATACTTCCAAAAATTTTACTAAAATAAAATACAATACTTGCAAGAACAATAGTTTATATTATTCTTTTATAACTTACCACATGATCATATCCATCCATATATGTAATGTCTCTTTGGCACATTTAATGGGAACATATGTGACCAGCTGCAAAATAGGCATCCGTATGACAGACTGGATATAAAAGAAAAACATGGGGGCAACATGGTGGCTCAGTGGTTAGCACTGCAGCCTTGCAGCGTCTGAGTCCTGGGTTCGAATCCCACCAGGAACGACATCTGCAAGGAGTTTGTATGTTCTCCCCGTGTTTGCATGGACTTCCTCCCATTCTACAAAGACATACTTATAGGGAAAAAAAATTACATTGTGATCCCTATATGGGGCTCACAATCTACATTAAAAAGAAATAATAGAAATATGCTTATGTGAACGTATTCTTAATACAATAAAGAAACCATAAGATAATATCTATGTAAGTGAGCCCTTAGGGCCCCTTCACACGGCGTATACGCTCACTGCTTTGGAGCGTGTAAATGTTCCGTAGCAGCAGCGTCTAAAAGCAGAACGCATTGTTTTCTATGGGAGCCGGCGCGCTCGCCATAGAAATGAATGGTCTGCTTTTTCTATTCATTTCTATGGGGAGCGCGCATCTGCCGGCTCCCATAGAAAACAATGGGAACTGCTTTAGACGCCGCTGCTACAGAACTTTTACACGCTCCAAAGCAGTGAGCGTATACGCCGTGTGAAGGGGCCCTTACAAGTAGACATTTCTTTGGTACTTTGTTCCTACTATGTCTTCAAAACATCCTATTGCCCCAGGTTAATTTTAGAGCCTTCTATAACAGTGACCTTACGCATAAGTTTAAGATTCGTAGGGGCCACACGGTGGCTCAGTGGTTAGCACTGCAGCCTTGCAGCACTGGAGTCCTGGTGTTCAAATCCCGCCAAGGGCAAAAAACCATCTGCAAGGAGTTTGTATGTTCTCCCCGTGTTTGCATGGATTTCCATCCCATATTCCAAAAAAGACATACTGATAGGGAAAAATGTACATTGTGAGCTCTATGTGGGGCTCACAATCTACAAAAAAAAAAAAAAAAGTTTAAGATTCGTACTTTCTTCCAAGACATGCCAGGCCAATTAGCAATCAAAGAGTGTTTACTGGTAATTTTCAATTAGGAGAACATCTAAGGTATGCAGTTCAAGTGTATTTATATTCACTGTGATGGCCAAGTGTTCAGAAATTAGACATGAATGGAAAACCTTATCATAATAATGAAAAACAGTTTTGGATTAGCAGTATATATATATATATATATATATATATATATATATATATATATATATTCTATTGGAATGATACCTTTAGCATACACTATCTACCTGTTTGTATGGTTGAGTGGTACTGCTTGACCAGAAGATACATAGAGACAGGACGTCTCCAAGGTATGCAATGAAAAATGAACTGTTAGCTGAAGAACTCCTAACTGACCTGTCAAAAAGAAGAGATTCTTAACCTACAAAAAACTAATAATCCCCCAAAAATATTACCAAGTAATGCTTTATGTATAGTGTTACACTTGTTGTGCCCTTTATAAATTAACGATTACAGTACATTAAGAGCAAGCTCACAATGGTATTCTTATATATTTGCCAGAGGGTCCATTATAAGAATCATGCAGTCTATGGAAATATTATTGCCATCAAAAATACCAGAACCCCAATTGACACCTGATAATGTTTCCTCTAAGATAGGTAACCCTGAAAAGAAAGAGTTAAAACAACATACCAATAATATAAATGAGCCCAATTCCATACATACCTTTCTACATCTGTAGTATCATTTCCAGTGTGGACAGCTTAGATGGAACAATGATCATAGAGTCCATCAGAATCGGTCAAGATTCTTTTGAGAACGGATGCAATATCACTGTCATGTCTCCATACAAAATTAAAGCCATTATCTTATATTGAACATAGCCTAAAAGAGAGACTAAACTAATAGTCATAGACATAATGTACAAACAAAAACCAGTATACTGCTGTCGTATTGACCATTACCAAATAGACAAGGAGAACTCTAATATAACATTTTATGGGATTACTAAAGACATACAGTATATAAAAACATCTCCACTCTGATACCCAGTAACCGGAGAAAAATAACCTTCCAGAAGATCCATTTGAAAATGGATCCATTGTAGTTGTCAGGTGATTGAACAAAATGGAAGACATGATTCTTACAGAGAGTCTTAAAGAGAGGCAAAAGTGAGAAAATAATATATACTTTGACCATCAGCATCTAATAGACATAGTATAAATCAAAAACACCAAACTCTATCTATACTGTCCATGACAAAACAGACAATGGGGACTGTCATGTAAAATCCTCATAGCGTTTACTAAAGGCATAGCAAAAACAGATCCACTTTGAGGCCCAGCAAATGGAGAAATAGGAGCTTGCAGAAGAAGAGTGAGGATGGTAATGATGATTGATGATGATGATGGCTATTATAAATTTATTAAGTTATATTGTATGTAAAAGTATATTTATTTTTAGCGCACTAGGAGATTATATTTTCCTTGAGAAAGATTTGGGCTGTCATAAGAACCCTTTTAAACTTTTTCTATTGGTACTGTCTCTATCTGTTCCCATAAATAGAATTGCCATTTTATCATGTCCCATAAGATATAGAACAATGGGGCCGAGTTATCATGAGAGTATTATGTTAGGCCAGTTTTGTGACTTGGCTTACTTTTAACTAGTATTTTTTTTTTTTAATTTATCAAAATGTTTGATGTTGGTTCAAAGATTTGTCAGCCTTGGAGGATGCCAGAATTTTGGGGTGCTTTTTCTTAACTGAGTTAAAAATTAAGTGCGCTTGCGCAAAAATGTTGGTACTAAAGTAATAAATTCAAAACCAATTCACCAAGACTACAAAACGGTTTCGAAAAAATGTGCATTAGGTGCAGATGACTACGAAATGGAGCAGAACCATTGCAAAAGACCCTAAAGCATGGTACGATTCAGGCACAAATGGAATAGTAAATCGGACCCAAAATTTTAAATTTTTTAAAATGAAATATCAGTGTTGGCATGTCTAGTTTATATCTATTAGCAGTATAGCGCACAATGTATAGTGAATTCTAGAAAACCAGATAACATTTTGCATTGTGGCTGTAATTTGTCTTCTGATAGCATGACTTAATATCTCTGCTTGAGAAGCCATGTTCCCAGCTGTGCCACCTTAAGATTGCTCCCATCTTCTTTCATGAAACTTTTGATCCTGTTTTCTTTAAACACGCTGTTCAGAGCCCCATAAACTATCAGCTCGGTATAGATAAAAATGAGTTAATTACATATGGTGCTTGACAGGGCTTTGATAAAGTTAAACAGATGGAAGAACTGAGTATAGTCTTGTGTCACCCTGTGTATGAATGTACTATGAATATTTACGTTCACAGCACAACACAAGCTAATACAATCATATGAGGCAACCACAGGAAATGCATTTTCAGCAGGGAGCTCCCAGTACATTTATTACTTTTGTCTGTCATGCAAAAATCTGTGTTCATTTGTAAATCTAAGAACTGGTTCTTCAAATACATCATTGTGGTTTGCGATAACACCCTGTGAATTCCCAAATTAGATCACTATGGGGTTATGTATCACAGCAGAAGTGGAGCAATTCTAGAGATGTCTATGATTTATTCAAGAAACGTATCTTTTAGGAGAACTCGCCGCTTTAATATACGGATTTGCTCAACATAAACGTCTGCCACAGTTACAATACTATTATAGGGACTTATGCATGGGTGCAAGGACACATACGCTTACATTGTAAATAAATTCCCTATAAGTCATCTATGAATTCACCTACGCTTATCTGTGGTGTTATGTTTGCGCTCATTTCTTGATATATCGATTATTGATTATATTTTTATGCTAGTCTTACCTTTCGTAGTTATTCTGAGCTTTTTGAGAATTATTTTACTAGTGTCTTCATGTCATAGGAATAGACCATGAGTTCTAGATTATTTTCCTGGAAGAAGTTGTCCCGGTCAATTGCATAAACTTCAACATAGTCTATACATTACTAACAATGGCAAAGACTTCATTGGACATCATTGTAACTTCTTGGCTGCCAAATGTTATTTAAGCATTGTAAAGTGATGGATATTTTTGTAGATTTAGCAAAGCTGTAGGGTTCCTGGGTTCCTTTTTAGTCTTTTGTACTTTTCAGCAGTCATCTTGTGAAAAGAACTTAAAAGTTAGGGAAAATAATATATTTTCAAATATATTTTCAGATATAATCATATTTTAATCAATATTACCTGAATATAAATTTAAAATTAATAAAATAGAAATTAATATGGAGATGACCTGATCAATATTCTTCAAGGCAACCCTCAAGAACTATATAACTAGAAATGTCTTGGCTTATAAGGAGGTGTCCTGATATTTAACTCTGTTTCAGTTTCACATTTTCAGTTTTTTTTTTTAATTTTCTATATAATTTACATTTCAGAACCTTCCATGTCCTTTCACTTTTATATTAATGGTGATATATTGTCTACTATATACACTAGAAAAGTATGATAAGAATTTGACGGACAGAATTAACTATTTGAAACTAACGTTTTTAGTATTTAATATATTGAATAATATTTTTATATTTAATATTTTTATTTAAGTACCGCCTCTAGAATGATAGTTTGTCTTTATAATGGGCAGCATACGCTCATATAGGGATCAACACTAGTATACTAGTATCATACTAAGTCAACTATATCAGAAGCTCTTCAGTTGTAATTTGTATTTTAAAGTTTTTTGTTTTTTTTTAAATATAATTGCTGTTCTATCATTTTTAATTTTCTTAATGTTTTTTTTTTTTTTTACATACGAAGGACTTTTTGATTGTTTTACCTTATATAAATAATAATGCCCTAAATATATACAGAAAAATCTGAAGAATGTCCACATAAAATGCATATGCCCCCTCCAAAAAGTCATTTAAACCACTTTGACTAGTCCGTTTTTTGTTCGTCTTTTTGTTTTTTTAAATATGGATTTTTTTTTATGAACATTATATCTAATGCTTGCCTTTTTCTGTGTTCCTACACAAGAAGATGAGCCAGCCACAATAAGGAAATCATGACCTAGTTTCCACCAAGTGCCAGACCATAGAAAGTTCCCGCATTCATGATGAAATCCAATGGCAGCCTATCAAGATAAAATAATGTCAGCACTTTGTTGGTTAGAGAAAAAGTTTAAACTCAATGTTTTTATTACTTATCTAGGCAAAAACATTTCTATTTTAATTATCTACAGATTTAAATATCTTTAAGCTCATGGGGAAAAGCCCTTTAAGAAATATATCATATTACCTGCTTATGAAAATACAAGATTTAGGATCAGGTTGCATTTATAGGATTCAAAAACACTGATAGGCCTTTTCCATACTGGCATTTGTGCTTTCTACTGGGATCATTGACCAAAAACATAGGACAAAAATAGTTAGAAAATACTAGTGTGTACAGCGAAAGAGCGCCTAGTCAGTATGGGGATATGATAGTCTATCTGGAAGGTCAGCTGGAGTAAAGTTGAATGTAAAGTACATGCTGCCATTATGACTGACTGAGGGATGAATGCGGACGGAGAGTGTATGGTGCCATTTTCGTTGACTAAGGCTTCATACACAAGTGAAAAACTGGCGTGTGATGTTTTTGCAACGCCCATCAAATGGCCTTTTGACAACGCTTTGAATTCAATCTGTATATTTACATGGCCAATATTCACTGCAAATGACATACACAGTCATTTTTCATGGACATTATGTCTGTGAAAAACGACACGTCTGTGTGCATATGGCCTTAACCATAAATGTTTATAGGTGTGCTCCTTCAGGAGTGTAGTACAGCTCCGATACCATTTATTTATTATGAGTATCCAATAATTAGACCCTGATAAGTGACTATAAGCTTTCACTGACCTAGCCCTCTAAATCCCTACTAGAACCCACTGTGGGGATCCCACACCCTTACAGTAATGGCCATGATATAAAGGTATCAGTTCATCTATGGACATTATTTAAATGTATTCTTGAATATAATGGCATCTTGAATAAAAGTTATATTTTAAGGGGTATTTGCATCTATAGATACAGTTGTAATCCCCAGCCATTGGCAGTTATTGGGTGGATCAGATATACAATCTATATATATTGTAGTATGGAGCAAAAGGCATTCATTTGGTAAAAAATGAAAGCTAACTGAACTAGTTGAAAAGTTGTGATACAAAAAGTATTCACATAACTCAACCAATGGAAAAAAAAAAACATGTCTAGTAAGTTATAATGAACATTTTTATTATAGTGGCAATAATAATAATAATAATAATAATAATAATAATAATAATAATAATAATAATAATAATAATAATAATAATAATAATAAATCTCCCTGTGGAGTATAAAGAAGTTCCTGCACATGGCAGTCATATTCTCATACTTGTCCATTGATGACCAGCTTGTAGAAAATGGTTTGTCAAAGGAGAAAATATGACCTACATTTCTCTGAAGTCACTTTACATATGCCCTTCACCGGAGACTAAAGAAAACATATTAATTTGTATTTTTATCATGTATTATGTACAAAAAGCGTGCATAGGATAAATATTCTTTACTCGCGTTCTAAATTCTCTTCATGAAATATAGATATATCATTTTGAATATTTAGATTAAGTGGATTAAATTTTAATATTTAATACAAATAAACACGCATGGAAAAAAAAAAAACAATAATTGTCTGTACAGTAAATTACATACAGCCGACAGGTTAATGTGATCATGATTTCTGTATACAATGGAACCTATAAACATTTCAGAATTATTAAAAAATGAAAAAAGATTATATTTTCATGCAATTTTCTCAATTCTCTCAAACTTGTAACTTGTAAAATTCTGACAAAGTTTTTGTAAAAGCTTTAACTTAGCCTTCGTTTGAAGAGACCGTATAGATTACATAGTAATATTGTCACTATTATTATTATTATTATTATTATTATTATTAAAACTAGCAGAAATTTGGGACATGTGCATGCCTAATTAAAGGGGTATTTGTATCTGCAGGATTATATTTACATTGCAGCTTAAGCTAAGGGTTTTAACCAATTCAATACTTTGTCTATCTTGCATTTGTCAGATATAGCTAAATATGTGTCCTAAGATTTAGACCATTCTTTTGCTATCTAGCTGTAGTAGTGAGTAAACTTGCTGTTCCTGACAACCTCTGTTATCTTCCATTCACTTATGGATAGCTAATAACTCTGCAAAGTGCACTTACCTGCTGAGCTCCGGAAAGAGCTAGAACAGAGAGCTTGTTCAATTCTTATGTTATATCTGTAAGTAAAACTCAAGCACAGAGCACTGCTGACCAGAATAGTATATTACATAAGCTAAATTTGAAACCAGGAGAGAAGGTGAAACTCTGAGATGGGAAAACCCCTTTAATCCATTGAGACTCCAGATAGTTTGTGAAATAATGCCGGTGACTTTTATCATAATTTCTTTTCCTGCCTCGATTGACGTATTCTTTGTCAATTCTTTGTTGTACTTTCATTTTGCACCATTTTTGGGTACGTATACTGTTTAGATTAACTTTTAATTAATTTTGGAGGGATGGTGTATCATATTTTTTTTTATTTTATTTTGTTTTTACAGTGTTCATTCTGCATTAAAAATGACATGGTTGCTTTGTCTGGCAGATCATTACAATTACAGAAATACCATATTTATATTGATTTCATTATGTTTTACTGCTTTTACAAATGAAAGGTCACTTTTCCACAATAATGATTTTCCCTGGGATCACCGTATTCTGAGGCCAATAACTTTTTTACAGCTTGTTGACGGAGATGTGAAAGGGCTCGTTATTTGCAATGCAAGTTTTACTTTTTATTGGTACCAATGTTTGGTGGGGATGACTTTTTGATCATTTTCTTAGTGCTGATTTTTGGGGAAAGCGAGGTGATCAAAATACATTAATTTGTGCATTGCTGGGGTTTTTTTTACATTGTTCACATACAGGATAAATAATCCTATTTTTGGAAAGTGGGAACTTACATGCACATGAGGATAACTAGCATATTTGTTTATTTTTTAAGTTATGTGTTTTTTTTTAAATTAAAAAGTAGGTTTTTTAACTTTTCATTACTTTATATACTTTTTATACTTTATTTTGAACTTTTTCAACTTTTTACAGGTAGACTTGAGTCTGTGATCTCTGAACCCCCATGCAATGCATTGCAATACATGGTATTGCAGCACAGTGTTATAGGTAGCGGCACTCAGGAAGCAATTGCTCGGCCTCCTGACTGCCAAGGCAGCCCTTTAGACTCCAGCATCTTGCCCCCAGATCTTCTGGATGCCATGATCACTATTGATCATGGCATCTAAAGGGTTAATCTAAAAGAGTCCTAGTATTTTCCAACTCCAGCAGCTAGTTCCAGACCTTGGCTATGCAATACAGCCGGGTGTCAGAAGTAATACTGCATGTACATCTCTTTGTCCGCAAACTTACAGCAATGTACTATTACAGCTCTAACCGTTAACTACACTCAATGTGATGTAATAGTCCAGCGCAGAGCAGGAAGGGGTTAAATACATTGAAAAGGTTTAAAAAACGTGGTATTTCCCACCCAAAACAGAGGCTATACAAACTTTATTCAATTCAATGGAGCTAAAGTGTAGTACAACTCAGAGACTTGTGTGGCACAGTTTATGAATGAAAACAGCCATGTTTGGCTAATTCTTCACAATTCCTTTAAGTAGTTGCATCAGTTTACTATAAGGTTATATCCACCATTAACATATAATTTGGTAAAAGATACATAATTTTCCTGTTTTATAATTAAAACTTACACATTAACATATGAAAGAAAAGTTGCTTTGCCTTTGAAATTAATGTTATAATGCATAAAACTTGCAGTCCGCTTTGATATGATTGTAAGTTACATAAGTATGCAGAAACAAAAATTGATTCCTCATTCACAGTAGCCATGTAGTAGCCTTAGCACTAACCAAAGCTGACATAGACAATCCAATCCCATTTAATGACCATGACAGTGCTACTTAACTAACATGAAGAATACATTTCCCCTTTTGTTCCAGTTGTTTAGTGTCCATTCCAAACTCTGTGTACAGTAATTTTGTAACCCAGTGTCCACTCTATAAAGTAGAGACTCTCCGGTGTCCAAGAGTTAAAGGGGTTGTCCAGGCAAAACGTTTAAAATTTAAATCTGCTCACCCGTTCCCATTGCTGCACTGTTGTCCCCCATCTCCCGATTCGTCTGCTCTCCTAGGTCTCTTCCAGCATTGTGCAGAAGCCACTGATTGGCCTCAGTAGCCTCGACAGGCCTCAGGAAGAGGACCCGTGATGTAACAGATAGTGATATTCAGGTCAATCAGTGGCTTCAGCTGGAAGACACCGCCAAAGCAGATGAAGCGGAAGGCGTGAGAGGACACCAGAGCAACAGGGACAGGTGAGTATGTTTTTTTTTTTTTTTAAATTTCACTTCCGCCAGCTTATTCAAACTTTACCTGGACAACCCCTTTGAGACTTGCCTACACTAATATCTGAATTAGGGCTCATTTACATCTGCACCCCAGTCTCTGTTCTGTAGGTTTCTGTTTCCTGCACAAAACAGAGGCAGGAGACGGAAACCTGCAGGACTCTTTCATACCCATTCATTTGAATGGGTGAGAAAGCTGTCTGGCCGTGAGCGGCGGTGAGCGTTTTATGCTCTCCGCTGTGAAACCGGGTTTTTTAATCCGGACACAGAGTCGGACATGCAGTACTCTGTGTCCGGATTTTTTTAAAAAACGGTTTTGCGGCGGAGAGCATAAAATGCTCACTGCCGCTCACGGCCGGACCCGGTCTGTGCTTTCCGTCTTCTTGCATGCAGAAGATGGAACCACAGAACGGAGTCCTGAATGCAGGTGTGAACCTAGCGTTAGACATTGCTGAGAGAGAGAATCAAAACTTAGTGTCCTCTTACAGTCTCTTTTCAATATGGACACTGGGTGAATTTTTTGAGATTCCCATATACCTTCAATGGCTTATTTAGCTGATTACTTTTCCTGCTGTCACCCCTGTTTGGTCAGCATACATATGTTGTGAATGGTAAGAGGAGAGAAAGCCACGATCAGAAACCTCTGCTGTCTCCTTATCATCCTATCCAACAAAAGGAGTGTGAGTTGACTTATTAACTTGCTTGATCCTTCTTGCACTAACTGATTCTTTGAGAAACTTTCCAAGTTTCACTGTTGCTCCTGCAAGCAGACATGGCTATGGCTATGTTTGAAACTTTCTGTACTGAGCGCATTATATGAATAATATTTCCCCATTAAACCAGATTACAAGAAATGTATGAGCAAATGAAAGAGTCTTTCTTGTAGAATATTCAGTAAAAGCTTAGTCTGTAATAATTATACAATGTGACCATATCATACTCCCTAGTATTAGAGGTATACAGCAGATTATATGCAGTATAAACCTCAGTGCTTCCAGAAGACATTTCCCCGTTCTACCTTTGGAGGGTATACTCTACACATAAGTTGCTATAGCAATTCATCTCAAGATTGTCTGAAGTTCTGGAGTGAATGCTCACGGTAATGACAGCCTTATTGTAGAATTCTTTATGCTTATGTGCAGGGGATTTTTTTTTTTCATTGGAAAACCTGTACCATTTCTATAAAGTATATCTGGTATTAAAACTAGCACTTCAATCATTAACTTTTGATTGATATAATACTTCAGTTGCTGAGTAAACCGTTCCACGGCTCTCTTTAACAGCGATTATGCTGCGTAGAATAAAAGTTTGCACAGCAGGTTTATCCAAAACATGATTTACATCTCAGCGGTGGGAGTGACTTTGCCTTGATCAGCATGAATATTTCAATTTCTAACCTTGTAGGGTTCTTATTTGCCATAAATCCTCACATACCATGCACAAGGAGGATCCCTCTGAACTATTGATTCATATTTGATAACCTGATTCTGAGGACGAATCATATATTTGATATCAAAAAGAATGTGTTGACAATCCACTATTGGTCAGCAGAGTTTGTTACTTACATGTTTTCAAGGTCATTGGTGTATTTAGGGCTGACACTGTATTTGATGTGCCCTGTTAAAAATTGGCCTGTGCATGCTTTAAATTCCCAGTAACAATAAGTTACCTTTATACAAAGTATAGGGGGTAACTTGCTGATTGGTTGGCCCTGAATGCTGTGACCACCAACAATCCCAAGAACTAGGGTGTTTTGCACCCAAGTACGTGTAGAAGGACAGTTATAAATTTGCGCCATTCTTTTCTAATGGAGCACTGTACTTTATTTCCAGTCATTTTTGAAAAATTCTGCAGAAACCATGATAAACCGTGTGATTAAAGCCGTGCTATGTCTTATTTCTGACAACACATAGAGGTTTGCCCAAACACAGTGTAATCCCCCCTTTCTTCCCCCAACATTGTAAAATATCCCTTAAGTACCCATGCACAGTATAATGCTCGCTTTGTGCCCCCACACAGTATAATGCTGAATTAATGTCCTCCTTATAAATGTGTCCCTGTCAGACCACTAACAGCCCCCTTGTACACATGCTATATAGGCCCACCTCAACACTCTTCAACATACTATTGACAGTAGGTCCTTCCCTGATCCTCCCCAATACAGAAATACTATACTGTTACAATGGAGAGTAGTGGAGAGGTCTTGGATGAGCAAAGAGGGTCATGCCCATTCGATCCTATGCCTTGCCAGCATGATCCAAGCTTCATTGATTTATTAATACTAATTATGTAGGTGGTGTAGCAAAAAAAGTTTTTTTGTATATCTTATGGGTGGTTTTGGACACATTGTAGTCAGTGGGGGGTCACTGGGGCCACATGCAATTGCATTGGTTGCAAGCTGGGTAATACAACTCCTGAACATATATAGGGACATATAAACAGGCATACACAAATTCTCCAGTAGACTCTCACCTTTCTCCTTGCAGTGCAGGTTCACAGACTCCTGCAGGAATGGACCATGGGTGAGGCTTCCCTCTTCCCTGAATTATCCTCTATGCGGACTGGGTGAAAAATGTCTGCTTTGCTGCCTTTGCTTTTGCCCTCTAAGTGTATGTTCTAGAGCAGAGGTTAGAGGATAATGGGAAAATATTTATACTAAATAGGATACTACTTGTTTATGCCAAGCTTGTGGGGAGCAAGTAGGGAACGAAATAGTAGGGTTGGCCAAGCAGTGCCCTCTAGAGTTGGGAATTTAGCTGCACAGGTCTTACCCCCAAAGACTGGTCCAGTATCCACTAATAACTGATTCACTTACCCATAAACCTCTGTATCACCATGATCAGAGGAACCTCAAGTATCAAGTAACTCTTAAAACACTAAAACTAATAATCATTGCCCCTGTGAACCCAAAGAAAAAATTGTGTCCTTCTTTAACTTTCACCTTGGTTTAAGATATCCTATGATGAGTGGTGCACTGAAAAAAAAAACAAGACTGCATTATTCTCAGAGCTTGATAGAGTAATACAAAAGTTTGTTTTTATAAATATATATATATATATATATATATATATATATATATATATATACACATATATTTGTATCCAAATAGTGACACATTATTTATGATGCTGATAACTAGCTTCCCACCACCGCACACCCCACATTATATTAATTATAATGTAAATATAAATAGGAAGAAAATGCTTATATGCACCCCAACATAGTAGCTAAAAAACTAAAGTGTTAAATTACAGCAATACTAAGATTACCTACTGCCTCATCAATGCAAAAAAAAAAAAAAAAAAAAACAATGGATGGATAGATATGTCTTATTAGACTTATTCAGTCTTATTTAGACCTATTCAACCTTAAGTCCAGTCTTGGCCATAGATCTAATAACTTGAACTAGCAGCATACTAGATCCATATGTCAATACTGCAGGTTATTAGATCCATGATCAGCACAGGATTCGCAGCCGTAATATGGTCTGTACAACACATTACATGACCTTACAGTCATCTTAATTACATCTAATTACAAGAGTAATGATCGGATGTAAAAGATTTCTAGATGTGTACCTATTAGAACAGATCACTAGATACACCACATGTCCTTATCTCCCCTTATATCTGTCTATATCGACATGGCGATGTAAACAAATCCTGTTCCCCATCAGCTGTGGTCACCAGTATCTGCTCCCAGGGACTGAATGTTGACAGCTTTTCTTTTCCAGAACTTGAGCTTTAATGATGCTGTGTCAATAAACCCCTAATAGAGATGAAATTCACACTGAACTTGTATGACAGGCTGGTTTTAGAGACATGCGGCTGATAGGTAGGATACTAACATAATTAGTAGGGTATCTTTGAACTGTCAGTGATAGGTAGGAATCAAATAATATAATAAAATATGTGTATGAGAAAATGACACAATGAGTGAATAGGGCATCCGACATGATTTGTATAGCCGTAATTACAACTTATTCCGAGCATCAATCTTTGCTTCCTCCCACCTACCAACACTGAAGAGGAAAACGCAGCCTTAACAGACAGAAAAAAGGGCTTATCACAGAAACAAACCTTTTCAGTCGAATTGCATGAGGGCAGCCAGGGGGCATCAAAGTCACAGTCCTATTTAGACGGATGCGAGATACTGGATTTCTCTCTCACACACAGCCTCTTCTTGTTCCCTTTTTTCATTCTCATTACGTACTTCGCTGGCAATCCTTTATGCAGCTATCGATATCTGGGAAATATTGATGTTTCACTGTGTTACGTATATTGTCACCATAGTGAATTGCACTGTGGAAGGGTTTCTAACTCAGTCCAGATCAATGCAACCTTGAAGTTACTTGTAAATTCTTCAGTGTAACTGGAAACCACAATCAATCTTTGAATACTTTGGGGGTCATTTGTCAAGGTATGCCAGGTGCGAAAACACTGCATTAGCTGCAACAACTGTACATTGACCGGGTGACTCTGAAAAATTAGGTCAAAAATTTGTCCTGAGTTACTTTACGACGAAAGGCTTATTTACGATCCTCATGAAGCCCACACAGGGGTAATGTCAAGAAAATGTACCCGGGTCCTTTTATTGATTAGTTGTGACTATTCCATTTTTCATGGTCCTGTTTAAATATGTATGACTCTATAGACTACGTCCACATGGGGATATATCCTGCAGAATTTCCATGTTGGAACTGTGAGTACAAAATCTGCAGTGCTTACAGTAATAGCAAAGAGGATGAGATTTAAACAAAACAAAAAAAAAACACAAAAAAACAGAACTTTGACCTATTATGAGAATTTTATAGCTAAATGTGTTACTTCAATATGTGGATTTTCACCATACATTTTATCCATTTCAATGTACCAAAACTCACAAGTTTGCATGTAACTCACATTTAGCTGCAGGTATGTACTAGATTTTGCTAAAGTTTTGCAGCAAAATCTGCAGAAGGTTTTTGCACTTCTGAATATGTTCCATCTAGATGTACTTCAAGGCTAAAGCGCCACGTAGCAAAATGCAGAAACGCATCAGGTTTTTTTCCGCAGCATATTTCATTGTGTTTTTGCTGGGTTTGTTCAGCGGATTATGCCAGTATTTCTGCTGGTATAATTGACATACTGCAATTTCTATAAACATGGGAGTGTTTTTGAAAACAACTTTTCCGCAGCAGCTTTTTTTCTATAATATGTGGAAGAAATTAGCCAGAATCTCATTCATTTTGCAGGTACCGTAAAATGCATTTTTTTTTCGGCGGCGTTTCCGTAGCGGAAAAAATGCAGCATTTTTCTGTCCGAGTGCTGTATGTGAACAACAATGATCATATAAGGACCACAGGTGGACCCATTACAGTGAAGGGAGCCAGTCATGTGTCTTTTGCTTCATGGACCGAGAGACACTGAGATATATCAAGGGATGTACTGTTTTTTTTTTTTTCACTTTTTTATCCTAATTTTGGTTATGCAAATATGGGATGCCTGGGCGCCTTCAATAGGCCCCCAGTTGTCATAGTTATGGATCGCCGTACCCAGCTCTCGCTCTGGAGGCACCCGCTGCCACAACTCTTCATGTCTCTTTGTTTCAGGCGCCTGAACAGTTAATGTCTGTCAGGTCTCTGCTGTGTAAAACAGAGGAGATCCGGAAGCTATGGAGCATATTCAACTTCTCAGCGGACGTCATTTTTAAGTCCCAAAATCTGCTGTACATGTACAGTGGATGTTAGGAAGGTGTTAAGAATATTTTCCAGGACTAGAAAATCATGGCTACTTTCTTCAGGGAAACAGTATAACACCTGACCATGTGGTGTGTGTCATATTGCAGCTTACATCCCAATTAATAGGTTGGACCTGCAATACCACTCTTGACCAGCAGGGTGCTATTCTGGATTATTAATTACATTTGTTCTTGATAAATATTCATTAATGGCTTTGCCGTATTGATCCATCTTAGAATACATAATTTAATAACATCTTCTAAAGCCCAATAACTGTCCATCATGTGATCTTACATGCACTGAAGTGATCAGTTGAAGCCTTTTGTGGCCAAGTGTATACCATTGACTTCATAGACTTGTCCTAAGCATACAAGGATACAAAAGTAAGAAGATGGGTGGGGGAGAGGACTAAATGTGGAGGGTGAAAGGGTAGGTAGGGGTGAGTGTGAGCAATCAGGAAACCAGTGAGAGCGCTCGTCAGGTCATCCATACCACAGCCAGTTGGGAAGGGCTCGGGAGCAACCACTGGTCAAATACCTGAGACGAACAACAAGAGTATCAATCAGAGGAGGGGTCAGAGCCCAGAAGCGTCCGGTACTCTGCAGACTGTTGAAACCTGAACCAGTAGAACCAGGTTTTGATGTACGCCTCAGTCGTGCCATGCAGGAAAGACGTGAGATTTTCCATGCGCATTATCTCGTTGACCTTCGAAATCCAGAGGGAGAGAGGAGGAGGATCCACTCGTTTCCAAAAAAGGGGGATACAAGCCCGGGCAGCGAGGATCAGGAATCTAAGTAGGGAACGCTTAAAGACCTTTACAGAAGACTCACAATGATTAAGGAGGAACAGGGCAGGGCCCAAATGGTGAGAAGTTTCAGTAAGCTGAAGGGTTATCCGCTTGACCCCCTCCCAGAAGGATGAAAGGGCAGGACAGGACCAAAAAATGTGTAGCAGCGTGCCTTCCTTGTCGCCACAGCGCCAACATAATGGGGAGACCTGAGGAAACATAGCATGGAGTCTCGTAGGAACCCTATACCATCGGGACAAGATTTTGTAGCTGGCCTCCTGGTGGCGAGAGCTGATGGAAGCAGCATGAGAAAGGCGAAAAATGCGCCTACGCTGCTCCTGAGAGAGGGAAAGGGACAAATCAGATTCCCATTTCAGCAAGAACGGCGGAACAAAATCCTCCGGAGGTTCAACCAGGATCCGGTAAGTGAGCGAGAGAGAGTGGCGAAGGGGGCCAGCACCAACACAAATCTTTTCCAAGGGGGTAGGTTGGAAGCGGAACTCTGCAGGAGCAGGGAGAGAATGTAAAAAGTGACGAAATTGCATCCCCCGCCAAGCGTCCAAAGGGGGCAGCTCAGGAGGGGCCTGGGAATTCAGAAGTGTAGTCCATCCCCCTGCGTCCTGGAAGTGACAGGCACGGAAAATCCCATGACGGCGCCAATTACGAAAAACTCGGTCAAACATTCCAGGTGGAAAGGCAGGATTGCCCAGCACTGGAAAAAAAGCGGAGTCCTTAGGAAGGAGAGTGGAGCGAACAAGGCCTCTGGAACAAACCCGAAGCGTGGGACCAAGGGTAGGGTGAGAAAAGAGAGACGACAATGAGGAGGAGTCCAACCATGGGGCAACCTGCAAAGGGATCGGAGAGAATGCCTGTTCGATGTAGACCCAAGGTTTAGAAACAGCATGCCTACACCAGTCCACGACACGAGTCAGGTGGGTAGCCAAGTAATAGGACTTCAGGTCCGGAAGCGATAAACCACCGCAACTCTTGGGACGAAAGAGAAAAGCCTTACTCACTCGGGCAGGTCTGCCCGACCAGATGAACTTCAGTTGGACGGAAGTGAGGGATCTAAGAAAAGACAGAGGGATGTGAATGGGAAGCGTCTGCATCAAGTAGAGAAGACGAGGGAGAATGTTCATTTTAAAAATCGCGCATCTCCCGAACCAAGTAAAGGCTCCAGCGGACCATCGAGAACAATCAGCCCTGATAGACGCCAGAAGTGGGGGGTAGTTGCAACGAAAGAGATCTTTCGGGTCCGGAGTAAGATAAACCCCCAAATATTTGAGAGAAGTGGGGGCCCAATGAAAAGGGAAAGATTGACTCAAGGAGGTGGCCGCCGAGGAGGAAAGGGTCACATTAAGGGCTTCCGACTTCGAAAAGTTGATTTTAAAATTCGAAAGGGTCGAGTAAACCTGAAAGGCGAGCATCAGAGCTGGAAGAGAGACATGCGGGGAGGAGAGAAAAAATAGCAAGTCGTCTGCATAAGCCGCCACTTTGTATAAACGGGAAGAATGAGCAGCGCCTGAGATGTTCGGGTCGGCTCGAACCTGGCGGAGGAAGGGTTCAAGAGTCAGGACGAAAATGAGAGGCGAGAGGGGGCATCCTTGCCTAGTGCCATTTCGGATAGGGAAGGACTGGGATAATAAACCGTTCACCCTGACCATCGCTGTAGGGAGAGAGTATAGAGCCATGATCCAACTCATCATGCGATTTCCAAGACCAATATGTAACAGGGTCTCTTCCATGAACCGCCAGTTGACCCTTTCGAAGGCTTTCTCAGCGTCAGTTGAAAGAAGCACGAGAGGAGAGCCCGACTGTTTAGCCCCATACATGAGGTTGATAGCTTTGGTAGTATTATCTCTAGCCTCACGGCCGGGTAAAAATCCAGCTTGATCCGGGTGAACAATATTTCCTAACAAGGGCGATAAACGGGTCGCAAGGATCTTGGCTAAAATTTTTAGGTCAACATTGATTAGCGAAATGGGGCGGTAGTTAGAGCACAGAAGAGGGTCTTTTCCGGGTTTGGGGATAACCGCTATGTGAGCACGCAGGGAGTCACGACAAAGGGCCGAGCCATCGGCGAGAGAATTGAAAACTTTCAACAGTCTGGGGCGGAGTTCAGGGCCAAGTTTCTTATAGTATACCAAGGTAAGGCTGTCTGGGCCTGGGGCCTTACCCGTTGCCATACTGGAGATAGCTAAAGAAATTTCCTCTTCAACAATAGGAGATTCCAAGGCCGTCAAGTCCTCTAGGGACAACGACGGGAGACCAGAGGAGGAGAGATAAGAACGAATGCGATCTCGGAACTCCGTTTCAGGGAGAGGAGAAGGGCCAGAGTCTACAGAATACAAAGAGGTATAGTAGTCCCGAAAGGCAGCCGCAATATCGAGGGGCATGTGTAATCGAGTACCTTGGGCAGAACCGATGCATGAAACATAGGTGGAAGACTGCTGAACCCGAAGGGCCCTAGCTAGGGAACGCCCGCTCTTATTTCCGAACTCGTAAAAATGACGTCTACATTTAGCTAGAGTACCCTTCACCCTATCAGTGACGAGCATATGCAATTCCTCTCGGGCACTGGCAAGCTGAGAATAAACATCAGGAGTGATTTGGCGTTTATGAAGAAGTTCCAATGAGCGGATCCGCTGCAGCAGAGATTCAATGCAAGCCCGGCGTTCCTTGTTCAAGCGGGAACCATGTTGCAACAGGATACCCCGGATAAAACATTTGTGAGCCTCCCACACCATTGGGGGAGCAATCCCGGACAGTTCCTCCCTCTCAAAGTATTCCCCCAAACGGGTCTTAATGTCATCCAAGATGGTTACGTCATCAAGAAGTGATGCGTTAAGTTTCCACTGACGCTGGAAGGGAATAGGGGAGGACAAGGAAACAGACAAAGTAACCAAAGCATGGTCGGAGAAAGTAATGTTGTCGTCTTCCACAGCCAATAAAGAATGGAGATGTTGGTGACGGATAAAGAGGTAGTCGATACGAGAGTATCGGTGATGGACCGGAGAATAATAGGAGTAATCCCTATCTAATGGGTGGAGTAACCTCCAGGAGTCCACAAGTTGGTGGGAATGAAGATCCCTCTTAACCCTCCTGATGAGCGAGTAAGGGTGAGAAGAGACGCCAGCAGAAGAGTCCAATGAAGGGTCTAGGACCAGATTGAGGCCCCCCCCCCGCCACCAGGAAGCCCTCCACAAAGCCGTCCAACAGTCCCAAGTAAGAACTAAGAGCACGACCCTGTCCCGAGTTAGGTAAATACAAAGAAACAAAAGTAAAAAGCTGAGAGGAGATACGACCCTTGACCATAACAAGTCTCCCCTCAGAATCAGTGCGAGTCTCCAAATGTTCCCAAGGCAGGGAGCGAGAAATCAAGATACTAGTCCCTCTGGATTCCGGGTCGGGAGAAGAGCTATGATATGCATGAGGAAACCAAGCATTAGTCAACTTGTATGGCTTGGTAGAGCAATGGTGAGTTTCCTGCAAAAACACAACATGAAGGCGCTTACCTTTGAGCAGATTGAAGAGTACAGAGCGCTTCCCTGGACTATGAAGGCCTCTCACATTGAGGGAGCCCACGGTGATGGAGGAGAGGCGATCAAGCGGAGGCATGGAGGGAGACGGGCTTTCCCAGCTCACACCCTAGAAGGAGAAAATAATAATAATAAAAAATAAATAAATAAATAAAAAAAGGGGGGGGGGAGGGAGGAAGGGGAGAGGACGAAGAATTGAAGAGGGTAAAGGGGAGGGAAAGAAAAAAAAGAGAGAAAAATAATAGGGTAGAGGAAGGAGAGCAGTAAAGGTATGGGGGGGGGGGGGGAGAAAGGAAAGGGGAAAAGAACCGAGAGTGGAACAAATCTAACTACCCCTAGACAAATGGGCCAGGGGCACAACAACAAACAGGAAGGAGTGAGGGAGTAAGAAAAGATGGGGGGAGAAGTGGGCCCGCAAGCACCACGAGTGTACCTGGTAAGGAAGACCCCATGCCCCCACCCCCAACAAAGTGTAAAGGGATAGGAAGCACAGGGCTACAAAGTGACTCTAAGGTCCAAATAACAACATTGTATAAAAACACAGCAAAATCAACAAGGGCCATCTATAAAGCCCAGCAGGAACAGGATCAAGAGGAACAGAGTAGCAACAAAATAAACACAGTGAAAATGTCCACCAACCACAAAACAAGTCCAAGACCACTCAACATAAAAGGATATTAGCACCGTCTTGTGAGCAGATCAAAAATCGGCGGCATGAGGGATCATGCTTCAATGGGAAGCTGAGCTGAGAGATCTGGTTGACGGAGTGGAGACCCAGGCGGAACCGGTGTTGGAAGACGTCGTGGAGATGAGTTTCGCCGAGGTCTCTCTCTAGAGGCAGCTGAAGAAGAACGCCTGGAACCGCGGCCGCGCCTGGATACAGCAGGGCGGGAGGAATCCAGAGCAAGCCAGTTCGGGACTAAGACAGGGCGCACACCCAGGGAGGCAAACAAATCAGGCAAGTCCGCCGGGGAGCGGACAACAATCGAAGACGAGCCAGCACGAACAATCAAATGGAAGGGATGACCCAACCTATAGGAACCTCCACAGTCCTTAATCAGAGTTAACACCAGCTGAAGGGCACGGCGCATAGCCAGTGTGCGGGATGAGACGTCAGGATAGAGCTTGACAGAGGCATTCTCAAAAGGCACCGATCCCAGGCACACCTCAGGATATGTTCCTTGTCTGTGAAGTAATGTAGTCTACACAGAACATCTCTAGGATTAGCAGGGTCAAGCGGGCCAGATCGTTGGACTCTATGCACACGGTCCATCATGAAGGTAGCATCCAGCGGGCGTTGAGTCGCCATATTGAAAATGGTATTAACTCGGCTGATCAGATCATCCTGAGGGCCTTTTTCTGGCACTCCTCGTAATCGAATATTATTTCTGCGACCCCGGTTCTCCTGGTCATCCAGGAGCAAAGCAATATGCTGGAGGCGGGCCTCAGAGTGGGTTTGATTGCTCTCCACTGCGGACAGGCGTTGTTCCAAAGAGGACAGTGTTTGATCAGTAGCGTCAGCCCTAGTGGAAAGTTGAGACACATCAGACTGGATCGCACCGAGGGCCTGTGCCTGGGATTGTTCCATTCGGGAAACTACAGCATCCAGGTCTTGTTTAGTGGGCAGAGCTTGAATAAGGTCCCGAAGTAGCTGAAAGTCCGCAGAGGCAATATGGGCTGCCGAGCAGGGCAGGGAGACTGAATCCAAGGATTGCATGTCATGTCCAGGGGGGGGTGGCAGACATTGAAGGAGGTGGCTGCGATTGGCGTAGCGGAGGAGATGGAGGAGCCATGTCATCAGTGCCAGACCCTGTAGCCGAGGTTCCAGATCGGGACAGGAAGGTAGAGATTGATGGTGAGTGAGTAAGAGAGCGGCCCGGTGTGCGGGAAGGAGCAGTAGTGGTGTTAGGACGTCTTCTGGACATATCACAGCGGGAAGCGACCATAGAAGGTAATGAAGGTACACTCGCAGTATCACCAGGCCTTACATGAGGCGGTCACATAGTTCCATAATCAAACCCGGTACCCATGAGGTGCAAAAGGAGCAATGGGAGAAGTGCTAGTTCCGTGGGGATATACTGCAGGATGTATAACACACAGCAAGTGGAGGAAGGTGAGGAGCCCCCCCTGATGGTGGAGTAGGGGCTCAGCACTCCCTTCACACCACTGCAACTCACAACTGCAAAAATTCTCCACTAGGAATATCTCTTCAAAAACTTCTGCATGTCAGCTTGAGGGACAAGAGATTTCTGTTGAGGCCTGGATTCAGGAGTTCTGTCCCTGCCTATTTTGACCACTTCAGTATTCAGCAATGTGATTTAGGTGTGGGAAAACAGCATCTGGGAAGGTATCAGTCTGTCACTCTAATCACTTAACATAAATCTAAGAAAAGAGTTCACAAGTGCCTGAGGTCTGCCTGCAGCAGGGAATGGTTAAGAATGCAGTCCAAGACCCTGAGATAACACAGGGGGAATCTGTAGAAAGTGGAGGAGGGGAGGGAAGGACACAGATGATATATGAGGCTCCCCGGCTGCTGTGGGAATAGTTCAATACTCTGCTGCCCGTTGCTTAAGCCCTGAGACTGTGTCTTATCCTGGGTACTGACAGTGGAGGCCAGATATTGGTCGGTGTATGTGAGGGAAACGGCAGGGGTAACACTAGCACTTAGCTGCAGATGGAGCTGGTCCTGCTGGATCTCCGACAGTCACCAGAGCACTCTACCTCTGTCCACGGACTCCCAGTACAGCTTCTACTCCCCCGGGAAGGAGGAGGGAGGGGGAGCAGTGAGCACAGGAGGACAGCTGCTGTAAATCAGGCCGCACTGTCACTGTTCACCTTCTATCTGTCGGTGCGTCCTGCCGGAAGTAGGCCCAGGCGGCTTCTCAGTGAAGGCAAGGCAGGTTGGAACAGTCTCAGAGCAGGTATTCCTCCGGACTAGTCTCTGAGCAGGAAGAGTTCAGATAGGGAGAACTGCAGAGCGAGCAGGGGAGTTCCGAGCGGGCCCAGAGTTCAGGCACTGGTGGCAAGATGGCGGGCGGACCGGGATGGAGGCCGCAGGTCTCAAACCAAGCTGCAGCTCTTGCAAATGTCGCCCAAAGCTCCACTAGGAGGTGAACTGAGACCGGGGGATGTCCCTTGGAGCAAAGTCTATTGAGTGGTGGCTTTGAGGAGGCAGATGGAGACAGATTTCACACCAGCTATGGCGGAGCTCTGTGAGAGCACATCTGTTCGCCTCACCAGTCAGCCCTGCCATAGACTATAATGCGGTCCGTGTGGTTTCCACTGAGTTTCTGCACAAAAAATGCTGCTTGCAGGACTTTTCTGTCTGCATATTTCATGCAGATATGGGAACGGAACGCAGAACCGGGCCTCAGGCTGATGTAGACCTCAAATAGCAATGTCCTGAATGTATATTTTCAAATACATAGTCTAAATGAGAGAATCCATTTAACTGTGGGACTTCAGATATGGTGCTGGGATATGCCAACAATGTCTCTTTCCCTTGACAGAACAAAAGATTTTGGCACTAGGTCACCCTTCCTTCCATTCTCACATGGCAAAGGTGAAGGATCTAAACCTACATTTTCCACATCCTTCATGTTTGCTAACCTGGAGCCTCACTTTTCAAGCTTAAAAGAGATGACATCTATACCAACTACCTACTATAGTTTAAAGTTCTGACTGTCCAGTGAAGGAATAGTGCTTTTATATCTCCTACCTCTTTTATAAAAGACAAGCATGGGGGAATTTATAAATGTATGTCCCCTGGTCTCAGAGTAGATTTATGATGAGGGAAGTTTTTATGACACCTTTCTGATTTCAAAATGTCTCACACTGGTTGATAAGTTTGCTACAGTTCTCTAGGTGAAGGGCTGCAGAATTTGCTAAGGATATTTGGTGGAGAATGCTTTATACATTTGGCACAAATCCCTAAAAAAATGTCACACAAACTTAAAGAGGTTTCCGTATCTCAGTGTTTCAGTAGCGTTGCCTGCCGTCTCTTCTTCTCATTTCCTGTATTTTTCCACCCACCCCCCCTTGCTGAATGGGCCTGAGAAGGCTCACAACACTAGCAGATCAGATAATATGCAGATGCTTGTATAGAACTAATTCAGTGTTGTCTGTGTGTTTACATTGAGAGATAACAGTCTCAGCATTATCAGCAAACTGCAATTACCTGTACTGATTGTTGCAGAGCAGTGAGTAACATCACTTGTCCTATCACACAAGTCTGTGGTTATAGCAACATTATGTAAACAATGGGATGTATAAGTTCACATAGCAGGCAAACAAAGCAGCATTTCTAAAGCAATATATTTAGAAAAAGTCTTCCATTTACATAAGCTGTCAGTATAGATAGGATCATTGAGCTGGGACAATCCCTTTAATAAATTAGGTGCAGTCACTAGAAAGAAGAAAAGTAAAGTAAAAATACACCAGAAATCTGGCATACAAGCAATGATATATTTGCCGCAATGTGTGATTGGAGCACTCCAGTCCTACACTTTACATAGAGTTCTATTAGATTTCAGCAAACTATTTTATAAACTACTGTACACTATGCTGTTTACCCCGCAGTCTAGTTCTTATGATATAAAAGATATAATGACAAGTGAAAACATACAAAAACAACAGGCAATTCGGAATAAAAATGCCCACAGAATAACTTTTGTTGATATGTTTTTCTTCTCTGAGCTTTGGCTAAGTTTAGTGTTAGTTCAAGGTTTTCTAAGTCCATGTACATGGAGGAATGCTAAGGCGGCCTTCAGCTAAACAGCTGCTGCCCGCTCCCATTGCAGGCAGTGTTATTTGTCTTGGAAATTCATGGTTGCACTTGCCATGCTGCTTTGAACAGAATTATAATTTTTTTTGTAGCCCTTTTATTTTCTGTAAAAAGAATTTACGGCACGGCTTGCTCTGTTGATTTGTTTTCCACATTTTCTCTGAACTATTCATTGAGTTCTCAATGCCTGATGTGGCATGTACACAATAGTGCACCCGTTGAAGGTGGTTAATTGTCATTATGATCCACATCTTCTACTCATGTAGCTGGCACATACAGAAAACGATGCTCACAACTCAATATTGTTTATCACACTCAGCTAAAAGCCCTTTTAGAAATTTTACGTAGAAATAAGCTAAATTCTTCTAAAAAAAGATTAAAAAACTGGTCCAGTCTCCTTCCCACTTAAAATCACAACTTGAAGCCAATTATTAAATCCAACCATTCCTACAGTGGAATGATCAAAGACAAATGACCAAACTGCTAGAGAAAGCTATGGGAATGTAATATGGTTGTTACTATATAGACCACCCTGAAAACTTTCCCTCATTATTTTAAAGCACAAAAGTTGCATCAAAAAAGTTAGGATACTGTTTTGTAAAGCAACTGAGAAAAAGGATCAACTACCTTTTAATTCTTTTTCTCCATATACCATATGTTTAATGACGGCACGCATGGTCTGAAGGATTCAGAAATTGCATTTACATGTATTTAATGTATATATTTAGCTTACTAGTATAGTGCCACCATATTCCGCAGTGTTTTACAGACGTTGTCAATTACTGTCCCATATAGGGCTCACAATCTACATTCCCTATCAGTATGTTTCTACTATGAATATAGTTAAAACTAGTAATGTAATATATTCTATATAACTACTGTATATTAATATTAAATCTCCCCAAGAGGGCCACTGAAAAGCAGAAAACCTTTATTGATGTGTGATATGTCTTGTAATATTTTACACTGTATTGCATTGCCGTTTTCTCTTTCTCCAGTCTTATGCTGGTCACTCAGGAGTTAAATTGCCTTTACTAGCGTGCTATATAAATGAAGGTGGCCCATGCCCTCATAACCACTTTTGTGGTTTTAAACAGAAAAGAGCACAAAAATAGAACATGACCTAAATTTTCTTGACAGTCTGCAGGCCTGTTTGGTGACGTCCCAGATGTCACGTAGGTCGGGCCTGCATAATTATTCATAATTATGCATCGCAACGCGGACCTGGCTCAACATTGAAGATGCCTGAAATCAACAGGGAGTGCGCCCGAGCCAGGGAGAGGTAAGTAACATTGTTTATTATGTGTTTTTTTATGTTTATATCTTCCCCTGGGTCTACGATCATTATACTCTGGGGTCTAAGGGCTACTATGGGGCATATTGGTATATGCAAGTGCACACTACGGGGCATAGTAGTGTGTGCAGGGGCCGCTATGGCACATAATAGTTAGAGATGAGCGAACACTAAAATGTTCGAGGTTCGAAATTCGATTCGAACAGCCGCTCAATGTTCGTGTGTTCGAACGGGTTTCGAACCCCATTATAGTCTATGGGGAACAGATACTCGTTAAGGGGGAAACCCAAATCCGTGTCTGGAGGGTCACCAAGTCCACTATGACACCCCAGGAAATGATGCCAACACCTCTGGAATGACACTGGGACAGCAGGGGAAGCATGCCTGGGGGCATCTAACACACCAAAGACCCTCTATTACCCCAACATCACTGCCTAACAACTACACACTTTCCACATTCAAAAAAACCTCTATCAAAGTGGGAAAATACCTGGAAACCTTCTTTACTCCCCAAATGGATGGACACAAACCCCAATTTAAGCTCAACAAACAGTAACAACCACCCCTTTAAATCACGTTCCCCATGACAACCACAAATGGAATAGGCAATGGGAATTCCAAAAGCCCTCACCCTTAACTGTCATTTTGAGTGTGTGTGTGTGTGTGTGTGTGTGTGTGATGTGGTAAGACCTTCCAAAATTCACTTTTCTAGCCCTTAACATGAGCCCTTCCAAACAAAGTTACAGGACCTTAAGCTGAGCTACCAGCAGAGATTGAGGCCCTTGGCATGAGTAGAGCCTTGCAGTGTTTTTGGCACTTAGGGTGAGTTGAGCCTTGTACCAGCGTGTGTCCCTTAACATCAGGCGGGCCCTAAGTTCTGCGCTTTGCACAAAAGTTCCACATTAACTAGGCTGAATGGTACAAAGATTAGTAGGCCCGAGAACCAGGAACAGGTCTTGCAATGGCTGTCGGATAACGCTTAAAGCACATTGTCCACCAGCCAGTCAGCCTCTACCTCCTCTTACCCAACAGTCTTGTCCTCCTTCCACCCAAAATTCCCAATCTTCCCAGAACAATAACCCCAACTGTCCCTGCTCCCCAGAGCTGTTCTCCCTTCCTTTGACTGT
Source organism: Leptodactylus fuscus (assembly GCF_031893055.1). Classification (NCBI taxonomy): domain Eukaryota; kingdom Metazoa; phylum Chordata; class Amphibia; order Anura; family Leptodactylidae; genus Leptodactylus; species Leptodactylus fuscus. The sequence continues at coordinate 301,721,492 of NC_134265.1, forward strand.
ACCGCAACCTGTCCCTCCATTTCGCGATTCCACGGACCTAACAGACGAGTATCTGTGTCCAGATGCTCAAACACTAGAGTCTCCTCCATTCCATCTCCGGTCGTTTTGGTGGCGGATGACCAGCAACCCACCCTCATTGACGACGATGAGACGCAGTTGCTGTCAGGGCAGCCAGTTGACATGCGCATTGTGCAGGAGGAGGAGGCGAGACAGGAGTTGGAAGAGGAGGTGGTGGACGACGAGGACACCGACCCCACCTGGACAAGGCAGATGTCAAGCTGGGAAAGTAGTGTGGATGTTGAGGCAGGTGCAGCACCAAAAAGGGTAGCTAGAGGCAGAGACATGTCCAGAGGCAGAGGTCAGCTGCTTTGCCGAAGCCAGGCCAGACCCGGAATGTCCGAAGATGTTCCCTTTTGTACCCAGCCCAGAAAAACTCCCCCATCGAGGGCACGTTTCTTGAAGGTGTAGAGTTTTTTCAAGGAATGCGCCGAGGACAGATATAGTGTCGTCTACACAATTTGCCTCTCGAAATCGAGTAGGGGCCCTGAGAAGAGCAACCTGTCCACCACTTCAATGCACCGTCATTTGGAATCCAAGCAATGGAATCAGTGGCAGGCAGCAACGGCAGGACAAACGTCGCCCGCCGTTCATGCCACTGCTTCTGCTCACAGTGCTGGCGATGCACTCCAGAGGACGAGCCAGGACATCACTTCATCTGCCTCCGCCACTTTGTTGACTTCTCCCTCATCCTCCCCTGTTTCTGTCTTATCTCCTTCTCCTGCACCATCAAAGGCACCATCAGGCGCTTCTTTACAACAACCCACCATCTCTCAGACATTGGAGCGCCGGCAGAAATACACCGCTAACCACCCACCCACGCAAGCCTAGAACACCAACATCGCTAAACTGCTGGCCTAGGAGAGGTTGGCGTTCCGGCTTGTTGAAACTCCCGCCTTCCCGGACCTGATGGCAACTGTGGCACCTCACTATGCCGTCCCTAGCCGTCTCAACTTCTCCCGGTGTGGCGTCCCCGCCTTGCACCAGCACGTGTCACTCAACATCAGGTGGGCCCTTAGTTCCGCGCTTTGCTGCAAGGTCCACTTGACCACCGACACTTGGACAAGCGCCTGTGGTCAGGGATGCTGCAGTGCTTATCTTTAATGACAGGCAGGGTGAATGTGGTGGAGTCTGTTCCCCGGGTGCAAACTGGGGTGGCCTATCTCCTCTCCCAGGCCAAAATTCATGGCAGGAGTAGACTGAAACCCTACGACGCTGCAACCTCCACCACAGCTACAAGCGGCAAACGCTAAAACACTGGTGTGGGGAGACGTCAGCAGGCGGTGCTGAAGCTCATCGGCTTGGGGGACAGACAGCACAGTGCCTCCGAGGTCAGGGATGCCATCCTGGCTGAGATGGCATTTTTTTTTCCCTGCTACACCTGGGGCCTGGCATTTTTACGCCTGTGATAATGGCTGGAACCTGGTAGCGGCTCTGGAGCTTGCCAGCCTCCAACACGTTCCATGTTTGGCCCACGTCTAACCTAGTGGTGCAAAGTTTTTTAAAAACATACCCAAATGTACCGAAGCTACTGTTGAAAATGCGGCGCTTGTGCGCCCACTTTTGCAAGTGAACAGGAGTCGCTGCTAGCCTAAAAACACTCTAGCAAGGCCTACATCTGTCCAAACACAGGCTGTTGTCCGTCATTCACACACGCTGAAACCCTACAATACCATATCTTGAGCAGGGTGTGTGAGCTGCACAGACCTTTGATGGAGTTCCATCTACAAAACCCAAGGGTTCCTCAAAGTCAGCAACCAAAGTTTCTGCACCATGAGTTTCCAGGGGTGGCAGAGTTATGGCTAGGGGCAGAGGCATGGATAGGGATGATGTCTAGGGGCAAAAGCAGTGTGGATGTGGAGGCAAGCTAAGTAGGAAAAACTGGGGGTACAAGCTAAGGCATGGACTGGGGTGATGTCTAGGGACAAAAGCAGTGTGGATGTGGAGGCAAGCTAAGCAGGAAAAACTGGGGGTACAAGCTAAGGCATGGACTGGGGTGATGTCTAGGGGAAAAAGCAGTGTGGATGTGGAGGCAAGCAAAGCAGGGAAAATGGTGGCTAGAGGCAAAGGGATGTCCATAGGCAGCAAGGGCAAAGATGCAAAACTCTCCCGTTTCAAGAATTTTCCTGACTTGTCTCCCCACAAAACATTCCTGGGAGGAGGGCTGAAACACCACCCTCCTCCTCCTCCGCTGTTAGATTGACCCCAGCTACGAGCTGAAAACGCTGCAACACTGGTGTGGGGAGACGTCAGCAGGCTGGGCTGAAGCTCATCAGCTTGGGAGACGGACAGCACACTGCCTCTGAGGTCAGGGATGCCATCCTGGATGAGATGGCAATTTGTTTATCCCCGCTGCCCCTGGGGCCAGGCTTTTTTGTCTTGTTGGAGGGCTCTGGAGCTTGCCAGCCTCCAACACGTTCCATGCCTGGCCCACGTGTTCAATGTAGTGGTGCAATGATTTTTAAAAACATACCCCAAATTAGCTGAGCTAAGGGTGAAAGTGCGGCACTTGGACACCCACTTTCCCAAGTCTACAGTACCTGGAGCTAGCGGCAATACACTCCAGCAAGGCCTACATCTGCCTGAAGCACCTACTGTTGTACGAGGTCACCACACGCTCTAACCCTAGATACCGTATGTTCAGCAGGGTGTGTGAGCAGCAGAGACCTTTGATGGAGTACCAGCTACAAAACCCAAGGGTTCCTCAGAGTCAGCTCCCTCACTTTCTGCACCATGAGTTTCCATGGGTGGCAGACTTATGGCTAGAGGCACAGGCATGGATAGGGTTGATGTGTAGGGGCAAAAGCAGTGTGGATGTGGAGGCAAGCTAAGCAGCAAAAACTGGGGGTACAAGCAGCCGGTGGCATCATCACTGACAAGCACAGCTGTCTGTCAGCTGACAGGCTGACTTTCACCAAAATGAACAGACAATGGATAGACTCATCATATACATGTCAGTTACATGACAAATTTAGTGCAATTTGCAAGTCCAAGATGGTTTGGAGATCTGCGGAGAGGAATCTCACCACCTCTTGCGGGTGCCATCATTTGGAAGGCAAGCCCTGGGCTCAGTGGGTGAGAGCAAGCGCAGTATAATCGTCGTTTGGCCTGGCGGCCACTGCCTCTCCCACTGTTGACAGGGCTGGCGCTGCAGTCCAGACCAGCAGCCAGGACACCTCCACATCTGCCTCTGACACTTTGGGGAGTTCACCCTTATCCTCACCTTTTCCTGTCATTTCTCCTTTTGCCCGCGCCATCATGTGCCTCTTCCCAGCAACTCCCCATCTCCCAAGCCTTTCATTTCATGCTAAAGTACAGCGCAACCCACCCACATGCCCAAGGCTTCAACGGCCTCATCTCAAGAAATCTGGCCCAGGAGATGTTGGAATCCCGGCTGGGGGACACTCTGCCCTTTTTGGGCAGAGTGTCTACTGCGCCACCGCACTGTGCCGTCCACACCAGCACTTTCCCCCAAACATGAGGCGGTCCCTAAATTCAGCGCTTAGCCCTAAAGTTCCATGTGACCAGTTACGAATGGACAAGTGCATGCGGACAGGGACGCTACCTTTCAATTTGGGCACAGTGGTTGAATGTAGTTGAGGCGTGGACCGGGTCACAAAATGTGGTGGCCTGACTTGTCTCCCCACACAACATTCCTGGGAGGAGGGCTGAAACACCACCCTCCTCCGCTGTTAAATTGACCCCAGCTATGAGCTGGAAACGCTGCAACACTGGTGTGGGGAGACGTCAGCGGGCCGTGCTGAAGCTCATCAGCTTGGGGGCCAGACAGCACACTGCCTACAAAGTGAGTCATGCCATCCTCGATGAGACGGCAATGTGGTTTTTGCCACTGCACCTGGGCCCAGGCATGTTGTCATGTGTGATAATGGCCGTAACCTGGGATTGGCTCTGTAGCTTGGCAGCCTGCAACATATTCCATGCCTGGGCCACGTTTTTAACTCATTGCTGCTAATCTTTTGAAAAAGGTACCCCAATGTTCCTGAGCTACTGGTGAAAGTGTGGCGCTTGTGCGGATAGTTTTTAAAGTCTATAGTTGCCGCTGCTAGCCTCTATGCACTCCTACAACGCCTGTACCTGCTGGAACAACGGCTGTTGTGCGACGTCTCCACACTGCTGGCACTAAACATATCATGTGTTGAGCAGAGTGTGTGAGCAGCACAGACCTTTGATGTAGTTCCAACTCCAAAACCCTCGGGTTCGTCAAAGTCAACTCCCTCAGTTGCTCAACCATGAGTGGCCATGGGTGGCAGACTTATGTGAAATCCCATCCCATCCATTGCACTGGACACGAAACATTAGCATGCGCTCAGCACAACTTCGGATATGGCAGCTGCGTTAAGCAGGGTGCAGGGTACAACACAGACCAGGCCCGAGCACCAGGAACAGGTGTTAGAAATACTGCAGCATCTGCCATTTCCTTCCAATTTTGGGGTTTTGGACCCGCCACCGACTTGTCTGGACCTAAGTGGGGATCATGAGACACAGTTTCCATCAAGGCAAGCTGTGGTCATGTGCGGTTTGCAGTAAGGGGGCAGTGCGCAATTGGAAGAGGAGTTGGTGGATGACGAGGCCACCGACCCCACATGGACAGGGGTGATGTCTAGGGGCTAAAGCAGTGTAGATGTAGAGGGAAGCTAAATCAACAAAAAACCTGGGTAGAAGCAAAGGCATAAACTGGGGTGATGTTTAGGGGCTAAAGCAGTGTAGATGTGGAGGGAAGCTAATTCAACAGAAAAAAAAGGGTAGAAGCAAAGGCATAAACTGGGGTGATGTTTAGGGGCTAAAGCAGTGTAGATGTGGAGGGAAGCTAATTCAACAAAAAAAAAAGGGTAGAAGCAAAGGCATAAACTGGGGTGATGTTTAGGGGCTAAAGCAGTGTAGATGTGGAGGGAAGCTAATTCAACAAAAAAAACAGGGTAGAAACAAAGGCATAAACTGGGGTGATGTTTAGGGGTGAAAGCAGTGTAGATGTGGAGGGAAGCTAAGCAGCAAAAACAGTGGGTAGAAGCAAAGGCATGCAAAACTCTACCCTGTTGGAAGACTTATTCCTAGGTCTGGAACACGTTAATGGCCCCCCTGGACAAATTACTGCCACTCAGGGGCCTAGTGTCACCAGGAGGGACAAGTATAGGCGCATGTTGTGGGAATACCTGGCCGACACCAGCTCTGTCCTCTCCGATCCCTCTGTGCTCTACAGCCTAAACTTATTTTCTCATCTTTTTTTCTGAACTGCACATCTCTTGCCTGCTTCCTTTGGGATCTTAGAAATGGTGGTCCACTTCCACAGATGGTAACTTCAATAGACAGTGTAACGGGAGTAGCTGAGGGATCGCTGTCTTAACCACTTTTTGGCACAAAATTAACTTCCAAAGCCAAATATGGTGCAAGTATATGATGCAAGGACACCTACACACCTATCTCTGACACATTGGGGAGTTCACCCTCATGCGCCCTTTTGGCCTGCACCATCATGCGCCTCTTCCCAGCCACTCCACATTTCCCAAGCTTTTCATTGCAGGCAGAAGTACAATACAACCCACCCCCATGCCCAAGCCTGTAACAGCCTCATCGATAAACTGCTGGCCCTGGAGATGTTGGTGTTTGTTTATGCTTCTGGAGACCCAGGCCTTCCGTCAGCAGATGGCAGCTGGGGCACCTCCCTATGCTGGGCCTAGCCGTTACTACTTCTCTTGGTGTGCTGTCTCTGCCTTGCGCCTGCATGTGTCCCATAACATCAGTCGGGCCCAGAGCTCTGCGCTTTGCTGCAAGGTCCACTTGACCACCGACACATGGACAAGCGCCTGTGGTCAGGGATGCTGCAGTGCTTATCTTTAATGACAGGCAGGGTGAATGTGGTGGAGTCTGTTCCCCGGGTGCAAACTGGGGTGGCCTATCTCCTCTCCCAGGCCAAAATTCATGGCAGGAGTAGACTGAAACCCTACGAAGCTGCAACCTCCACCCCAGCTACTAGCGGAAAACACTGTAACACTGGCATGGGGAGATGTCAGCAGGCCGTGCTGAAACTGATCAGCTTGGGGGACAGACAGCACAGTGCCTCTGAGGTCAGGGATGCCATCCTGGCTGAGATGGCATTTTTTTTTCCCTGCTACACCTGGGGCCTGGCATTTTTGCGCCTGTGATAATGGCTGGAACCTGGTAGCAGATCTGGAGCTTGCCAGACTCAAACACGGTCCACGCATGGCCCACGTTTTCCAACTTGTTGGTGCCATGTTTCTTTGAAACCTACACCATTGTGCCTGATATACAGGTCAAAGTGGGGCCATTTTCGTAAGTGAGAACTAGCCTCTGCTAGGCAGAAAACATTCAGAGCACACTCCTCTCATCTTCGCACCGTTGGCTGGCGGAGGAAGACGAGGGGGTTGGAGTGGCATCTGATGTCCCTATCCCACACGAGGCTAGAGGGTGCACTTCAGTGCATCCCATTGCTTCACCACAAATGGTGTGAAGGGGAGTGGAAAATGGAGGAAATGGAGAGTGACCCTTACAGTTGGGGCCAGCAAAGGCATGCCAAGTAACACACTGGCACACATGGCTGACTTCATCTTGGGTTGCTTTTCAACACATATTTCACATCATGAAGAACAAATAATACTGGATTTTTACAAGCCTCGAACCCCGGTCTAGGTCTAATGTCTGTTCCTTTCTTATATTAGGGGAGAGGGAAAAAAAATTACTTCAGTGATACGTTTAGCGTACATAGACTGACTATTAATGTGTATCCCACTTAGTGTTGTTAGGGTTACACACCGTCACAACCTGGCTAAAGCTTCTATAGCTGTTAATAAAGTCAACATAACTTTACGGTATCCAAAAAGACAGCTGGTACCGACAGAGAGCAAGACAAATGTCACCCAAAGCTGTGAGCTCTGAACACCCACAGTGACTTTGGCGTCATCATCATTATAAGGGAGCGGGTGGTAATAAATAACTTGGCAGTGCCTAAAACCCAAAAAGCTTATACAACTATATTTACATTAAGATACACAAATGACACTTTTCAGTAGCATGTCATGAGACAAGCTGATAAGCTCTTCCTTTGTGCAGTGCTATTTGAAAGTTAAACGCTGCCTTTATTTTAATTCTGGAGAAGGTGCAAACATTAGATTTAGAACATGTTGTCTTCATTGTCCAAATCCTCTATATAGGTAACGTGTTTTTCGGGCCGAGCTGTCTGGGAACGAGCTGGTGCAGCACTGACAACCTGGGTGAATATGGCAAGAGCCTGAGATGTAGGGTGAATGAATCCCCAAATTATTTGTGGAATTCCCAGTGAGACAATGGCACTATCTACCAGTAGCAAAAATTGTGGGTGCACGTAACCCCAATATATTCTTTGAATTACCAGTCAGAAACTGGCACTATATGGCAGTAGCAAGAAATGAGGGTATTTGTAACCCCAATATATTCTTTGAATTCCCAGTGAGACAATGGCACTGTATAGCAGTAGCAAAAATTGTGGGTGCACGTAACCCCCATAGATTCTTTGAATTCCCAGTCAGACAATGGCACTGTATACCAGTAGTAAAAATTGTGGGTGCACATAACCCCAATATATTCTTTGAATTCCCAGTGAGACAATGGCACTGTATAGCAGTAGCAAAAATTGTGGGTGCACGTAACCCCCATATATTCTTTTAATTCCCAGTCAGACAATGCCACTATATGCCAGTAGCAAAAATTGTGGGTGCACGTAACCCCAATATATTCTTTGAATTACCAGTCAGAAACTGGCACTATATAGCAGTAGCAAAAATTGTGGGTGCACATAACCCCAATATAATCTTTGAATTCCCAGTGAGACAATGGCACTGTATAGCAGTAGCAAAAATTGTGGGTGCACGTAACCCCAATATATTCTTTGAATTACCAGTCAGAAACTGGCACTATATAGCAGTAGCAAAAATTGTGGGTGCACATAACCCCAATATAATCTTTGAATTCCCAGTGAGACAATGGCACTGTATAGCAGTAGCAAAAATTGTGGGTGCACGTAACCCCCATATATTCTTTGAATTCCCAGTTAGACAATGGCACTGTATACCAGTAGTAAAAATTGTGGGTGCACATAACCCCAATATATTCTTTGAATTCCCAGTCAGACAATGGCACTATATAGCAGTAGCAAGAAATGAGGGTATTTGTAAACCCAATATATTCTTTGAATTCCCAGTCAGACAATGGCACTGTATACAAGTAGTAAAAATTGTGGGTGCACATAACCCCAATATATTCTTTGAATTCCCAGTGAGACAATGGCACTGTATAGCAGTAGCAAAAATTGTGGATGCACGTAACCCCCATATATTCTTTTAATTCCCAGTCAGACAATGGCACTGTATACCAGTAGCAAAAATTGTGGGTGCACGTAACCCCAATATATTCTTTGAATTACCAGTCAGAAACTGGCACTATATAGCAGTAGCAAAAATTGTGGGTGCACATAACCCCAATATAATCTTTGAATTCCCAGTGAGACAATGGTACTGTATAGCAGTAGCAAAAATTGTGGGTGCACGTAACCCCAATATATTCTTTGAATTACCAGTCAGAAACTGGCACTATATAGCAGTAGCAAAAATTGTGGGTGCACATAACCCCAATATATTCTTTGAATTCCCAGTGAGACAATGGCACTGTATAGCAGTAGCAAAAATTGTGGGTGCACGTAACCCCCATATATTCTTTGAATTCCCAGTCAGACAATGGCACTGTATACCAGTAGTAAAAATTGTGGGTGCACATAAGCCCAATATATTCTTTGAATTCCCAGTGAGACAATGGCACTGTATAGCAGTAGCAAAAATTGTGGGTGCACGTAACCCCCATATATTCTTTGAATTCCCAGTCAGACAATGGCACTATATACCAGTAGCAAAAATTGTGGGTGCACGTAACCCCAATATATTCTTTGAATTACCAGTCAGAAACTGGCACTATATAGCAGTAGCAAAAATTGTGGGTGCACATAACCCCAATATAATCTTTGAATTCCCAGTGAGACAATGGTACTGTATAGCAGTAGCAAAAATTGTGGGTGCACGTAACCCCCATATATTCTTTGAATTCCCAGTCAGACAATGGCACTGTATACCAGTAGTAAAAATTGTGGGTGCACATAACCCCAATATATTCTTTGAATTCCCAGTGAGACAATGGCACTGTATAGCAGTAGCAAAAATTGTGGGTGCACGTAACCCCCATATATTCTTTGAATTCCCAGTCAGACAATGGCACTGTATACCAGTAGTAAAAATTGTGGGTGCACATAACCCCAATATATTCTTTGAATTCCCAGTGAGACAATGGCACTGTATAGCAGTAGCAAAAATTGTGCGTGCACGTAACCCCAATATATTCTTTGAATTACCAGTCATAAACTGGCACTATATAGCAGTAGCAAAAATTGTGGGTGCACATAACCCCAATATAATCTTTGAATTCCCAGTGAGACAATGGCACTGTATAGCAGTAGCAAAAATTGTGGGTGCACGTAACCCCCATATATTCTTTGAATTCCCAGTCAGACAATGGCACTGTATACCAGTAGTAAAAAATGTGGGTGCACATAACCCCAATATATTCTTTGAATTCCCAGTGAGACAATGGCACTGTATAGCAGTAGCAAAAATTGTGGGTGTATATAGCCCCAATTCTATTGCTAGGGGACTTGCAGGGTATTTCTGAGGTGAAGGTGGGGGGGCACACCGTTGGAACGGTGATTTGGGGTGTATGTATGGGGTATACGGGAATACACTGTCAGTGTGTTCCATTCAGGATCCTGGGAAAGCTGGGTTGCGGCGATTGAGCCCGTCAGTGTCACGTTACACTGACAAGCTTCTCCCTGGAATTGAAGTTATATGTAAGCCCAATATATTCTTTGAATTCCCAGTGAGACAATGGCACTATATGGCAGTAGCAAAAATAGTGGGTGTATATAGCCCCAATTCTATTGCTAGGGGACTTGCAGGGTATTTCTGGGGTGAAGGTGGGGGGGCACACCGTTGGAACGGGTATCGGGGGTATATATCGGGTATACGGGAATACACTGACAGTGTATTCCATTCAGGATCCTGGGAAAGCTGGGTTGCGGCGATTGAGCCCGTCAGTGTCACGTTACACTGACAAGCTTCTCCCTGGAATTTAGCTCTTATAAGAGCTGTTGGTTGTCTTCTCCTTCCTATCCTAGCCTGTCCCTGCCTACCCAGAATCTAAGCCCTAGCTAACTGGACGGAAACCTCCGTCCCCGGTGAATTGCAAGCTCAGAATGACGCGAACCTGGGCGGCGCTGTTCTTTTAAATTAGAGGTCACATGTTTTCGGCAGCCAATGGGTTTTGCCTACTTTTCTCAACGTCACCGGTGTCATAGTTCCTGTCCCACCTACCCTGCGCTGTTATTGGAGCAAAAAAGGCGCCAGGGAAGGTGGGAGGGGAATCGAGTAATGGCGCACTTTACCACGCGGTGTTCAATTCGATTCGAACATGCCGAACAGCCTAATATCCGATCGAACATGAGTTCGATAGAACACTGTTCGCTCATCTCTAATAATAGTGTGTAGGGATCGTTATGGGGCGTAATAGTGTGTGCAGGAATGCAGTTTGTGCGGTGGGGGAGTTGGTTGGGGTCGGGGCGGAGCCCATGTCAAATGTTTGCCTTGGGGCCCGCCCATTCTTAGTTACAAAACTTGACCACCATCTTGGGCCTCCCCACTTTCAAACTATGATGTATTGTAAATACATGTCCCAATGCTGTTATGTGCTGTCAGTGGAACAGAACATTGCAAATGCAATACACTATATAGCCAAAAACAACAATCCGTCAATTCTATAGAAGTAAATTTATCTGTGGTCACACATGCACATCACTACTCCTTCACACAAAGTACTTAGGGACCCCTGTTATTGTGACTACTACCAATGGTCTGACCCACAGTTATTATATATTTGTCAGCTTTTCTAGATGACAAATGCTATTCATGGACCAACCTCTTCAATATGGCTCAGTTCTCATTCTACCATGTATTTCTACCTGCTTTTTAGTGTCAGCTCTATCTAATACTTCACTGTAGAATATAGTCATAAAATAGTTGTCTGTCCATATGCTTTACTACAACATAAGCACTTTATAGAAGGTAGTTCCTTGGTTGGGACCCCCTCTCTTAGTAAGGGTTCATTCACATGGAGTAACGTGCCGCAAATTCACGGCTGCAAAATAACGCGGCGTATACGATCCAGGCTTCCATTGAAATCAATGGGAGTTTTTACGGCGTGCAAAGTCTCACACGCCGTATACGTGCCACATCACGCGGCACATTACTCCGTGTGAATGCACCCTAAGAGCAGACATCAACTGCAAAAATTAGGAGTCTAGTAATACCTTTATTATGTGCCAATATGCTGTAATTGTAATGACATTGGATGTACTATGATTAAACACAGTACAATACAGAATTGTGTGACCTTAGGCACGTTTCTTCCTTGGAAACATACAGAAAAATGATGCTGTAAGCGGTTTGGTTTATGAGTTATGATGCCTGTGAAAACGTGAGATTGTGCAGCGGAGCCTGATCATAATTAAGCATTAATTATTATTAATATGTACTGTCATAATTACAGGCTAATGCGCCATGGTTCGAGAATACATTGTGGAGTCCAATGTTACATGATGTACGGCACGTATAATAGAATTAGTTGCATGTGTTTTATGTTAATGTTGGGTACCTATTTATAAATAAGAATACAACTCAGTAATAGGGCAGATGTAATGGTTAAATAAGTACTGATATTTTGGGGCTGTTGTATCATGGATGGTTAATGGCCAGGACTGGTTAAAGGGGACCTGCAAAGTGGTTTTTCTACTCAAAACTGGTCCAAGTTTATGTAGTAAAAAAATTGAGTTGCAAGCCCCTCGGGGGGAGGGGATAATGGATTATATATATATATATATATATATATATATATATATATATATATATACAGTCCTATGAAAAAGTTTGGGCACCCCTATTAATCTTAATCATTTTTAGTTCTAAATATTTTGGTATTTGCAACAGCCATTTCAGTTTGATATATCTAATAACTGATGGACACAGTAATATTTCAGGATTGAAATGAGGTTTATTGTACTAACAGAAAATGCGCAATATGCATTAAACCAAAATTTGACCGGTGCAAAAGTATGGGCACCTCAACAGAAAAGTGACATTAATATTTAGTACATCCTCCTTTTGCAAAGATAACAGCCTCTAGTCGCTTCCTGTAGCTTTTAATCAGTTCCTGGATCCTGGATAAAGGTATTTTGGACAAACAATTCAAGTTCAGTTAAGTTAGATGGTCGCCGAGCATGGACAGCCCGCTTCAAATCATCCCACAGATGTTCAATGATATTCAGGTCTGGGGACTGGGATGGCCATTCCAGAACATTGTAATTGTTCCTCTGCATGAATGCCTGAGGATTTGGAGCGGTGTTTTGGATCATTGTCTTGCTGAAATATCCATCCCCGGCGTAACTTCAACTTCGTCACTGATTCTTGAACATTATTCTCAAGAATCTGCTGATACTGAGTGGAATCCATGCTACCCTCAACTTTAACAAGATTCCCGATGCCGGCATTGGCTACACAGCCCCAAAGCATGATGGAACCTCCACCAAATTTTACAGTGGGTAGCATGTGTTTTTCTTGGAATGCTGTTTCTTTTTGGACGTCATGCATAACGCCTTTTTTTATAACCAAACAACTCAATTTTTGTTTCCAAAATGAAGCTGCCTTGTCCAAATGTGCTTTTTCATACCTCAGGCAACTCTATTTGTGGCGTACGTGCAGAAACGGCTTCTTTCTCATCACTCTCCCATACAGCTTCTATTTGTGCAAAGTGCGCTGTATAGTTGACCGATGCACAGTGACACCATCTGCAGCAAGATGATGCTGCAGCTCTTTGGAGGTGGTCTGTGGATTGTCCTTGACTGTTCTCACCATTCTTCTTCTCTGCCTTTCTGATATTTTTCTTGGCCTGCCACTTCTGGGCTTAACAAGAACTGTCCCTGTGGTCTTCCATTTCCTTACTATGTTCCTCACAGTGGAAACTGACAGGTTAAATCTCTGAGACAACGTTTTGTATCCTTCCCCTGAACAACTATGTTGAACAATCTTTGTTTTCAGATCATTTGAGAGCGGGCTGTCCATGTTCGGCGACCATCAAACTTAACTGAACTTGAATTGTTTTGTAGAAAGAAATGGTCCAAAATACCTTCATCCAGGATCCAGGAACTGATTAAAAGCTACAGGAAGCGACTAGAGGCTGTTATCTTTGCAAAAGGAGGATGTACTAAATATTAATGTCACTTTTCTGTTGAGGTGCCCATATTTTTGCACCGGTCAAATTTTGGTTTAATGCATATTGCGCATTTTCTGTTAGTACAATAAACCTCATTTCAATCCTGAAATATTACTGTGTCCATCAGTTATTAGATATATCAAACTGAAATGGCTGTTGCAAACACCAAAATATTTAGAACTAAAAATGATTAAGATTAATAGGGGTGCCCAAACTTTTTCATAGGACTGTATATATATATAAATTCACATTCAGGAGTAGGGGCTGAGGTTGTAGGAGGAGGAGGAAGATGACGAGGATGAGGAGTATGAGGAGGAAGAGTAAATTGGGTGCTGGCAGCTTCTCTCCAGTACCTGGACTCTGGAGTGGATACCCAGCTGAATATCCACATCCTCACCCATGTCCCCTGCTGCTGCTGGCAGCCCCTCTCCAGTACCTGGACTGTGGAGTGGATATACAGCTGGGTATCCACATCCTAGCCCACGTCTCCCGCTCATACTGATGAAGCACACTGCTGGCAGCCCCTCTCCAGTACCTGGACTGTGGACTAGATACCCAGCTGGGTATCCACGTCCACGTCCTCTCGCACGTACCCTGCTGCTACCACCGCTGCATGATTTATTAAGCTCTGAAAAGAGCTGTTATTTCCTGCCTAACCAAAGCAATGAAAGCACTTTATCGCCCTCAGAACAAGCTTTCCCTATCACTACAAAACTGAAATGACACGAATATGGCGGCGGCCGTTCTTATGAACGGGAGGTCACATGTTTTCAGCAGCCAATGGGTTTTTTTTTTATTTTTTTTACTGCCTACGTTGTCGTAGTCCCTGTCCCACCTCCCCTGCACAGTTATTGGTGCAAAAAAAGCGCCAGAAAAGGTGGGAGGGGTTACAAATTTTTACTGCGTTTGCGGCCTTATATTCGATTGGAATCGAATATCCTGAACGGCTTGATATTCGATCGAATACCTATTTGATCGAACGGCGTTCGCTCATCTCTAATCTGTATGTCTTTGGAGTATGGGAGGAAATCCACGCAAACACAGGGAGAACATACAAACTCCTTACAGCTGTTGTCCTTGTCAAAATTTGAACCTAGGACTCCAGCGCTAACCACTGAGACACCATGTTGCCCCTAAGTTCCTATTTTTATTAAAAGCATTGTCTGGTTTTCACAAATAAATATTATTGTTTGTATAATGATATAAAATTATACAATTTTCCAATATACTTTCTGGATCAATTCCTTTTGGTTTTCTGCATTTCTCCTTGGTGTCATCTACTGCTGATTTGCCGAGGATAAACATCAGTCAGTGGTCATGTGATATACGGTCCATAGTCATGTGATGTACACACAGGTGCACAGCTCGTTACAGTCACAGCACAGTAATTAGACATCTGCCTGGGAATGAGCTGTGCACCTGTGTGTGCATCACATGACCATGGACTTTATATCACATGACCATGGACTGATGTTTAGCCAATGTAAATAAACAATAGATGACAGCAATCAGAGATCTAGAAAACAATAAGGAATTGATATAGAAAGTATATTGGAAAATTGTCTAACTTTTCATTATGCAAACAATAACATTTATTTCATGAGACTACAATGTGTGTTCCCAGTATTTACCTAATATGTTCCTTCTATTGCCAGTTTATATGAAAATGTTGAAATGCTGTTCAATTGAGCCTAAGTGCTCCAATATTAATATATGCTAATAGCAGGTATTAGGCAATTGCTATGAAAGCAATTGTCTAGATATAGAGTAAGTGTAGATGCAAGCTGGCACTGTACTCTAACACTGCATGCATTGTGAAATTAAAGCACTAGGCTCATTTATTACATGTTGATGGACTTATTGCTGCTCTTGCTTGAAGATGTGACTCTTTTCTTCCTGTGCCCTGCCTATCAGTTTATCTGAGATTTGTCAACCAGCTTAGGCTATTACTGTAGTTTTCATGGGTCTGCAACATATTGCAGCCTCCCCTGGAGAGAAAATGTCTTTTTCCTCTTTGGTACAGTAGAGAGCAGGCTTACAGTACAAACCCGCAGCTAATTGCTCGCCTCTACTGTGAGCCGGTGCGTCCTTTGAATTTTTACATTTGATTTGTTGAAAAATTACCCAGATGCTCGGTTGGCTGTCACAGCTTTCGTATTCACATTAGTGATTGATCGTGGGGTAAAATTGGCTTCCTTGCCCCCCAGATTGATAAAAAAAGAGACTTTTATATTTTTCAAGGGAATTTTTTTTTTTTTATTATTTACAGGAGTCACACACAGCTCAGACCACAATATTGCTGGCAAGAAAGCCCAGCTAATGAAGCTGTAAGTTCATTAGTGTTTGCAATCAGCAGCAAGCAGACACCCTCATCAGGGCAGGAGGCTGCAAAGAGCCATTCATCAGCATGAAGTGTTATTCATGGATGACCCCTAAATCATTGCACTAGTAGTAGATGCACTGATTGGACACAGCATGGGAGCATTGGTACTTTGCATTAGCAGACGCAGACAGGGGGAGTGAGAAAGGGATAGGCAAACCATGGGGAAATCCTGCAAACAGCAGCACAAATAAAATCAGACCAGCTTTTCTTAAGACATATATATGCACACATATTTCCTCCCTCTTTGATAAGGACGTATAAAAGTAGCATTCCTGCTGAGCAGCCAAGGAAGATTATAAATATGCAGGCTGGTGGTTGCAGTGTTTAGAGGATGCTGGGCTCCCCCCTTGCTCGGTGCTGGGGAGGAGCATGGTAGGCTGCTGGGTAGAAGCAGAAGCAGCAGCTGCTTCACGTGTATGCCTGGCAGTGGCTGCTGGAGCTGCTCCCAGCCTGGACAACTACTCTCAGCTATACTGCTACATCGCTCGCTCAGCTCCATGTATGACCTAGGGGAGATAGGTCTGTAGAAAGGGGGGTGTGTGATCCCAGGTTTGAAGAAACAACTCCCATACAGGACCAAAAAACAAGTGTGGACTAGCTGCTGGCATAACTGCTACAGGATAGGTGGCTGCCGGAACTGAGCACAAGTTGCACCTCTTCCATTCATTCCCTTGTTTGTATTGATCTTCCATTCAGCATCCAAAAAAACTTGCATGATGTTTGGATCCCCAACGCGAGAACAGTTAAGACATGTGAAGGTAAGTGGCGTATTTACTTCTTAAGTGCACATTGTTTATGTTTCTGTTACATTGTAGCACATGCGGAGCGTAATCTTCCATAGATACTGGATGTTTGTTCTCGTGATGAGATACAGTAAAGGTGGGTCATTTTTACATCTGTTACCAGACACTTTCTCCATCCGCCTGCAAGTTCAGGAGTAGTCTGCGTTCAGGGGTGTATTGTAGGGACAGATGGTGTCATTGATCTTTCTGACATTTCCAAACCAAAGGGCAGGATTGATGCCAAATGACCCCAGCTTCCCGACATAAAGAGAGGAGAGCGATCCGTATGTTTGGAAATTATTACAAAAGAGTGGAAACCTGTAGCCTCCCCGTGTTGGCTCCAGCTTCCACCAACTCTGGAAAGGGTACCTAACAACCTGCTGTAGTAACTCCGTACACAATATAGCACATGGAGCTTAACTCCAGTCAGCTGCCACTTAGAAAGAGCAAATCTTCAAAAAAACATTTTCTCCAAGAATCACAGTAGCCAACATTTTAATCAAATTCCCAGTCAATTGCTTCTCTCGCCTTGTAAACTGCCAGAAATGATACAATTCATTCCAATTTTTTGCAAATTCTGAACCTGACAATCCAATACTACCATCTATAGTGTGAACTGGAATATAAAAAGAAAACGTATATGCTATAAATGCACATTGTACACAGATATAGAGCCATGGCTTGTGAACGTAGCAGCCAAGAAGGGTTAACGTAGCTGTTAACTGGCTTTCTAGTCAATAGGAGACTGCAAGGAGTGGATGTCAGCATGTGATCATCCCGACCTTAACCCTGCTGGGAAGAGATGTGTCAATATCACCACAGCTGCTGCTTTCTTGCCAGAAAGTTCATTTCCTTCTATGTAGGACAAAGGGGGATTTTATTGTGAAAGCGGCCCTGACATCGCTGCTTGATTTCTGTTAATTGCAGTAAAACAGCGCTGATTTAGAAAGAACTAGTGTATTTTGTCAACACAGCACTGGTAGGATGACTGGTGTGGGAGAGGGAAGTCTTACGTGTTTTTGTTCCGGAACAAGGGAACAAATCAATCAGTTGGGAGCACATGCAGTGTTAATACATCCAGACTTAACCTGCCAGCCTTATTACAAATGGGATGTATACAGCTATACCATTAGGCAGGTCACATGTGCATGACAACAAGCAGCACGCCTCTGTGTATTACTACATGGAATACTGTACCACTTGATCTAGGGGAAGCCCTGCTCTCAAGTCGACTGTGCTTCTTAAAAGGTCCCAGATACACACCATAAAAGTGAAGCTAAAGATAAAAAAAGCTTCCATTAGCTTACCTATCTCCCTCAAAGGTCACCCCAGGCCCTTTCACACATAATATATCAGAATCTGCTGTCTGCTTTCTTCCTTCATGCACTTGACCTTAACACATTTCTTTGGCTTCCTTACATCTAGAGCAGCATTAGTGACCAGTGCAAGTGCCCATTGTATAGAAGCCTCTGTGGCGGCATCTTTCTAAAGCTGGGTGTCTGTTCTGACTTGTGCATGGAGCATATGCTAGAGATCTGGAAGCGGTGAAAGAATTCAGTGGGTGGTCTTTTATTCTTGGCATGGGAATATGCTTCTATTTGTACTTGGTCTGTTCTATACGAAGTTTGAAAGTCTAGCTAACTTTCTGAAACACTGCTGCGTCTTAACAGGCTTCAGTAATACAGCTGAATACTACATGACTAGAAGGCAGGCAGCGGGATAAAGGGTTAACTATTATTATGTACAGTCTGGAGAGGATCTGATCATCATTTATAATGCAGAATCTAATGGTAACATCAGCGGCTTCCTTAATTTTCTATCTTTAAGTGTCTTTATGTCCGGTACTAGTCTAGAAGTTGGTAGCCCAGCTGCTTTACTACTTTTTGTAGTTTTTGTTCTATCTTTTGACTATGGAGGTGTTGGCGGTAGAAACGCCACAATTTGTATGTAACACTTCCTCAGCTACAACGCACACAATATCAGATCACCAACCAATATCAGGCCACGTTCATTTTATACTATATATATATATATATATATATATATATATATATATATATATATTTAGTTTGTCTATTTGTCATTTGCCCATCTCATGTCATTGCCTGATGTAGTATTTATTTATTATTAATATGTGTATTAAGTGCTATTGGCTGTATTAATACCAGCTATATATTTCATCGTGTGATTGTCTGTGATATAATGTGCAGAACTTTCACGATACATTGTTCTAATAAGGCCTAATATGACCATGTTCATAAAATTGGTCAAATATCAATTAATAATGATGCCGCTTTTTAAGAGATTTACTGTGATATAAGCACACCTATGAATATATATATATATATATATATATATATATATATATATATATATCGTTTAACTTTAGCTAGCAATTGTGTCGACTTGTCATGTTCTACTTATATCATCGGGAAAGGAAAACTTTGCCTAACATGTATAATCCATTTAGCCAGTTGAGGCTAGTACTTCTGTTAAGCCCCACTGAGCTCCAGTAATTATATTTCCTAGTAATAACTTAGGAGGTATCATACAGAGAACAAGAGTCAAGCTCACATTGTAAGTCATAATAAAACATATTCATTTGAAAGAGAAGGAAATAGTACAGCTCTGCCACACATTATTCTCTCTAAAAGGCTGATCTACAGTATGTACAGCACTGATTTTACATCAGATACCTCTGGAGAGAGTTCATAGAGAGTTTAATTCTGTTATCACAATATTACAAGACAGATATTACGCCCTGCCGACCGTATTGAAAACCGAAATTATTTTTTTATTTTTTATTTTTTAAATATTATGGTTCTAATAGATGCACGTTATCAGATAGTAAGGTTGTTTTCTCTAGAGCCACACCTAAGTCTAAGCAAAACATGTTCATATTCAGTGTTAATATTTCTATAACCGTTATTATTTGCGCTTATCCATTTTAATATTCACGTTTTTTTGGGGGGGATGATGATGATGATGATGATGATGATGGGTATCATGACAATGGGACTAGCAATAACTATTTTTGTGTGAGTTTGCAAGTTAGGTAAGTTCTTGAATAGAGTTAGACAATAAAGAGCAGGGCCCTTTAAGACTCCCCTATGTAAAAAGATATTAGCTGGGTTGGGAGATAGCATTGATTAATTGACGCACCTTATAAAGTCTGATTTATTTTGTATTATTTCATAGCAGGCATTATGAAGCTCTCTTTCCAATTGAGATTAATGCACCGGAGCCTATAAGTGGTTTGGAGGGCTGCATACATTTCCAGTGCCTTTGTAATCAATTTTAGATACAAGCATTCCACAATGGATCAGCCAGCATCCAAACCTGCCTTATTATAGAGAATTAACTCGCTTTGTGATTGATAGCAATATTTCTCAATCTTGAAAACATCATTTGTTTCACAATAAGTGTTATGGCTTCTCAGCCTGAGTGCGGAAACTCCAGGCTCGAGTTGCATTTCTAGGAGGCCTGTATTTGTCACACATAGAAGCTATCCTGTGAACCGCAATGCTTATTTAGTTTTTTTTCTTTGTTGTCTGTAGATATATTATTGATGATTACAGTCTGAAGCCAAATGTAGTCATAAGTATTGCTAGGAAAGCTTATCCCTGTGACCTAGCTTTGTGTCCAATTCATTGCAGATTGCACAAGATTTGGGGATATTTCAAGCAATTTGTAGAAAGTTAAGAAAGATATCATACTTGTATGAGTGCTGATACTCACCATATATAAAGGTTTACCAAACTGATGCTTTCATCCCCTGCTTTATTGTTGGAATGATCTTCTCTAATTGGACGAGGCTCCATTACTGATGGTTGTATGTATGAGAAGCAAATGTGAAGTATTTGCACGTAAATAGCTATATCCTAGCGAATCGAGACCCTTCCCTTGATAACACTTAGCTGTAACCTCTAAGCCTAGATACTGCACCCATATCAGGTCTCTGATCTTCTCGGTTTTATAGTGCTACCTTAAAAGCAGTATAAAACTATTGTAACGCTATCTTGATATGATGTCCCTTTTCTCTGCCTCATGAAAGTGGTTTGTTGTAAGGCGACTGTTATATTAAATATAAAGCACTGTCAGAAAGCTGCTAACTGGATGAATATATAAAACCTCCCACCCCCTAGCAATAGGCATTAATGTGCTGCTATTCTCCAAATACGCTATGCATAGGCAATTTCACATTGTTAAGAAAGTCATTCATTTCTCTAATCTTACATTTCATCTTATTAGGTCGGAGCAGAAAAGCATTTTTTAGAACTGGAATATTTTTTAGTCGGTAAACTGTTATATAGAGGAAATCCTTCATTAAGAAGTACATTGAGATAAACGTATACTTAGGCGTTAAATTGTGCATTTTAGGCGCAATATTCTTGGGTTTTGCGCCAGACTTGGCGGATTTGTGTTAATGTTATATACGAGGGGATGAGACAGTTATTGAACATGAATATGCCCATATAGCACAACGTTTTTAAGACATTTGCAGCTCCAGTTGCTACACCCAGTACCCAGTACAGAGTATTACACTTTCCACTGAAGATAATATCATTTGGTGAGTTCATAGAAATGTAGCAGAACTGAAATACTGCCTGTAAAATTGTAACCCACCGAATTATATTAGGGTGACATATAAGCTGTTAACGTCCTATATAAAGACTATGCTTTGTGCCAGGTTACAAGCACAGCACTGCTACATCTATATAGTTGGATGCCATGCAGTTTTATGGGTCATTTACTTTACCTACAGTGATAAGTATAAGCCAGTTTTTTTTGACTCGAAGACAAATATATACATCTATAATGCAAATGACTAAAGCCATTATTCATACCAGAGGGTCAATGGGTAACTTTGGCTGGAATACAGAGTTGAGCTATTTGGTTCTCTTTGCTTTCTATAACAGAATAAAAGTCAGAAAATGATTTGATAAATCACAGACGGTACATTTTATTATCATTAATCACACTGTTGCACTTTTCTGCAAATGCAAACAGCCACCATTTCAGCTTACCAAGAGTCTACTAATAGAGATACAGGCTCCTAGGCTCATCGTGTTCTGGAACTGAATGCCATCTCCCACATGGGCTGCCCTTTATATAAGAACAATCAAATGCCATTTTGTTCTTTCATTTTTTATTTCAATAAGTCACTGTCCAAAATGAAATATAGTTTGGTTCTTAGTGTCTTTTTTTCCAGAGAAGAGTGATATCATTCCCCAGCAATGCTCCTCAAGTAACACAGTAATAAAAGAGTCTGTGGTACTTACAGCCTACACAGTGAATGCATAAAGCCTGTACAATGTGTGAGAGTATGCTGTACAGTACATGTATGCCAGTGTGTGTATGGGAGACTGTAGAAGACAAGGAGCTAGCCCTTTCATTGCTTCTTCCAGGCATCTGTTGTAGCATATGAATAGCACAGAGACTGTTCTTTTGTAATAAGTGCTGAATGACATCTAACGCCACATACTAAAAAGTAGCAACATTTCAATTAAAAAAAGACTAGCTAGTGCCAGCACGCTGCCCAGGCTTCAATTTGTGCTATTAAATGTTGGCCATTTGATCTTCTATCTTAAGACATGGTCATTATTGGTTCCTATATGGCAAGCCCTTTGAACAGCAGACAGTGTCTTATACGTGGTTCTAGTGACAGTTGTGTAGCTATTTCTTTACTACAAATACATATAGACATCATATATTGATTCTACTACTGATAAAAGTGCAAAGTGTTGGACTTAATCTCTAAAAACCTCTAAAAGAAAACAGATAAAACTATGACATGCAATGTATTACTAAGACCAATGGATATCCTACAGCTTAGTATCACATTTCAATAATCTAGGATGAATATCTATCTCCCGGTCTGCTTTCCTATCCATCTATTCATCGTCTACTGAATCTATCTATCTATCTATCTATCTATCTATCTATCTAGCTATCATTTACTTATCTGCCTCCCTATCCATCTATTCACCATCTACTAAATCTATCTATCTATCTATCTATCTATCTATCTATCTATCTAGCTATCATTTACTTATCTGCCTCCCTATCCATCTATTCACCATCTACTAAATCTATCTATCTATCTATCTATCTATCTATCTATCTATCTATCTATCTATCTATCTATTCACTCTTCATCTTTCTCCTAACTAGGTCATATGTATTTATGCATCTATATATTTATTCATCTGCTACCTATGAACTATATCTCTCTTTCACAAATAAGGCTCATCTATCTATTTATCTATCTCCTATCTATCTATCTATCTATCTATCTATCTATCTATCTATCTTTGCAGATCTTCCATAACCATTTGCAACACTCTCGAAACGAAAGCGATTGATCCTTTAAGGTTACCACAAAAGTCTTCAACTTAAAGTAGAGTCTGTTGACTTCCATTGTGCTCACGAAAAAGGACAAATGTATAATTCCTCCATACTGTATAGGATACTGCTCGCGAGTAATTCTGTAGACCATTATGTAGGAGTCGTAATGTAATTTTGTAGACCATTAAAGAGTCGGTGTTAATATATTATACATTCCCAGACCCACTCATACAGTCAAGTGACAATTATAACATCTCCATCAGTCTTCTACCCAATGTACCGCTCTATTGCATTAGTCATTTTGCAACCAAAGAATTAATTGTATTCTTGTTCCCTAACGCTGCCTAATTTTTATCTTTCGACTTTTCCAAAGCAAAATTACGAATTTGAAATTTAGCTTTAATTGTTCAAAGTAAGCGACGTATTTGATACATTCTTTGTTAAAGAAATGTATTACCAAAATGTTATCTGTGTTATTTCCAAGTATATCTGCGAGAATGTTACTTTATTTGGAGAAAGTATGATTTTCAGATTAAGATTAATTTTATATTTTTATATATAAATTTAAATTATCGTAACTGGATATAATACTTTTATAGTCATATTGTATTCTTAAATAGTCCTGCTGTAAATATAAACAATAGAGAAAATATTCTCCAAAGCCCATGGATGGCTATATAGTAGATTCACTGCTGTATTTTCTCAACTTATCCAACCTAGTATAAAATGGAAAAGACTCAAGTAAAAAAAAAATCTGCAGTTGTAGAGCTCACAATGTGATGCCCTCTGTTTCTGCCCTCTTTTTACCCAAGCTACCTATCCAACTGTGAAAGAGTTAAGTGGTGTTTTCCTTTCACATATGCTTGGCAGCACATCACCTATGTTTTTCCCTCCTGAGCATCTTGTTTCAGTACCCCCTGAGTATCTGTGTAGTTTGCCCGAACCATCCTTCTCGTCTGCTTCCTTTATTCCTGGACGAAAGCACAGCAATAGCAGAGGAGACGAGGCTGGCAGGTGCCTGCGACTTTTCAGTGGTATGCCTATTTCTAACTTTTCTTGTGTCCACCTATTGAATATATAACATAATCCGCTGTTGGCTTTATCATTTATTATATCTAAGGCTTGCTTAGCAGGATCAATTATGTATTTGTATAAGGTTACTCTATTAACACAATTCTGTAAATGGCTTGGGAACTTAAGACTTTAAGTGCTAAGGCAACAGATTGGTTTGGACTACAGGCGTTATAGGTTGACTGCACTGTATGATATGTGAATATAGGAACTGATGCCTGATATACACACAATATCTATCTATCTATCTATCTATCTATCTATCTATCTATCTATCTATCTATCATCTATCTTTCTATCTATATTATACAATGAAGGAATCCATTTCTTAATATGTAGGTGCATATTCACAATGCTATACATAATGTATTAGAGGTTCTTGTTCTATCTTAGATGTATGCCTATTAAATAAAAGCTGTGTAACTGCATATTCAGCAACTAGTGAAGCAGAACTATGCAGCAATAGGATTGCCCCTCTTACAGAGGGAAATGGAATAGACAGGCACATTGACTGTCTTTAAAGGGAACCTAACACAGCACAGTGTGAACAAGACATTATTCTTGGAGGCGAGAAGCTCTGAATGGATGCGAATCTCATAAATCTGTCCAGCCTTTTGTGAGTGTTCCTGGCCCTGTTTTCAAGGAAGGTGAAAAAGTTAAAGTATTGGCACTTGATGTCATTCTTAGGATTCAGATCTTTCATTATAAATAACTCTGTTCATGTCCATTTCTATAGTGTTATGTTATCCGAGTTCGGTTTGGGAATGTAAAGATGCAATAGAGCTAGAGACGATTTACATATATCACGGGTAACATTTTTTTAGAAATATTTGCTTTAATGCTAGTTTAATTCTATTGCGATAAGGCCCGGACATATTGTACTACATGACTATATAAAAACAGGGATGAACTTGCTATCGAAACATGATATGTATGTTTTTCGCCTTTGAGTTTCAAAGAATTAGCTCAGCTCTGCTACGTGAAGGTAAAGTTTTAGTTTGAGGAGTCGCATCAAGTCAATTTATTCCATATTTCCCATGAGAGGCTCAGTCGTAAAATTGCATGCTACTCTCTTCATTTTAAATGTTTCAATAAAGCCAGGTCATGCAGCAGTAGGATTAGATAAATCTGAATTCCCTCTTAAAAACCCAGTGAAGCTTCCCTTTTCCCAACCTACACTAAAAAAAGAGGAGTGTTTAATTATCTCCACTTCAAACGTGTATTCTGCACAGCTGGATATAAGAGTCTGTTCTAGATTTCAAAAGAACAGGCATTTATTGAACAGTTTGAGTCAACTGGCTATACTTTCTGCTGTTCCCTGTGTATAGGTATTCACAATAGAGATACTGCACCCCTCACTGGGCAGTCTCTTGTGCCGCACATTAGAGGTACTGCAGATAGAAGTAGGTTAAGTCAGACTATTATACACCTGATCCCAGGCTAAAGCGTTATTATCATCTCTGCCCCTTCGTTAGTAACCTCATTACAGTCAATGCAAACAATTACTGGTTTACATAGCAGATGGAATGTCACTGCAGCCTATCTGATTATACGCTACACTTAGAAACACTGGTATTAAGTAATAAGTGAAATGCTTCGCTGTTAAATGGTATAGTGTATGGGTTTAGTGCTATTAATGTGGTATAATGCTGGCGGGCCATTTTATAGTAACATATATCATGCCCCATTAACGCTGTTGGTATTATTATTTTTTTAAATTGGCTTCCGTTTACAATAATTATATACAATTAATATCATGGATTCGCTTTCTTGGATGCTGGTTGAAGAGAACAAAGTCAAAGCTTGACCAAGTATAGGCTAAAGTGCCATAACACTACAGTATAGCATGTAGTATAACATTGATGTCATAATTGCCAGTGATCGCCCTTGACATCTATGACTTGTGGTTACGCGTACGTCTCTTTAACACATGCCAAATAAGGCGCACATCAATAATTTCTTTTTTCGTCCTCGTCCTCGTTTTGCCTTCTGTGCATCATTCTAGTTTTTCTGTTGCTGAAAAGCATTGATGTGTTTTCTAAGACTTCTTGGGCTGTCTGTGAAAGCAAAACAGTCAATATATGTGCAGCTCAATAACATTTAAAGTGACTATAAAGTGTAATTTTCCTAGGCAGAATGAGTTAAGTGCCAAATGCCAGCTCAGGAAAATCTTACTCTGGTCTTGTAGTGTTTTGTGTGGTTTGTAGTCTTTTGTATTTGACTCTTCACGTTAAATACGTAGAATTGTAGGATATACATTGCAATATTTATTGGGACTGAATCCTCTCTCTTTACTGAAACCCTTATTATTCTCTGGGAATAAAACTTCTTATTTACATAATTTATCTAAAATACATTGTATATTATTTATTCCCGGGATGGAAAATATTTCCTATAATCCTTTTTTAACAATAAAAAGTCAATAAGCCATCAAACAGTTAAATATTCCATATATGTTTTCACTATACTCTTTATTTTCAGCGCATAATGACATGAGCATTGTGGGTTGCAATAATGTAGAAGAATTCTTGCTAGAACAGTTTATGTACAACAAGAAAATAGATAGTCCTTACTTGGTCCCACTGTATGAGCAACAAAAATTTGCAATATATTCAATGTTGGGTCAATATGACCATGCTGAATTTTTATAAGGAATGGAGATATTTTAGGAGAAATACTAGTAATAACCTTATCAGCAGAATACATTGCTCAGTGTTTTTTTTTTTTTAAATTCTCCATCTGTAATCTGAGCAGAACAATTATTTAGGCATGGCGAATTCGCAGTTGAAGGGGGATTCAGACGTAGAATTTTTCAGAAAAGATATTGTTTTTCGCAGTGTTTTTACTAGAGCATGTCAACTTTTTGTTTCAAAAAATTCGGGTAGGGGTTAGTAAAGAGAATACATGAAGTGTACCACAAACAGTATATGTGGTTAGGTTTGGTGCACTGTTAGTCAAAAACACTCTATGATGTAGATATTGTTGTCTTTTCAGGCCTTTTACGTAGACGTCTCTATGAGCCAAACACAGAACAAAAATATATATAGGAGAAAAAAATGCCAAACAACAAATGCTTAATTTAAAAAAAAAAAAAGTGTGAAATTTGTGGCATTTGCAAAATCCAAAAAAGGCACAAAAAGTATGTGAGGAGGAAGCCAAAAGCTGACATCTGGTGCCTCAATAGCTACTATACAACACTCTATAGATGGAAGATTGTAGTAAGAAATAGGTGCATGTTCATAAGGACAGATGGGCATATTGTCATCTAGTACTACTTTAGTCTGACCTGGACTCAGACTTTCAAAAAACAACAAAAAAAAGTGTTATTTTTATAAGATGCTAGTAATTTTCCTAGGTGCACAAGTGTTGTAACTTTGTACTAAGGAGCACTGGATTAAAAGACAGACAGCATGCAAGATGGATATAAGATATCAGTAGCATAGAAAAAGCAAAAAACATGTATCTCCAGATCAGGGCAGGTAGAGATGGTAGAAACTCATGAGTAACAGAACTACCCCAGGGTATACTCAGGGATATTGGACAGATGAAAGTAGGGTAAAGTTTAGCTGTTTGTAGGGTATCATAATGAGAAAAGAACAGCTCTGTATTTTTTTTAAGTCAGAATATTGACATTTAGGCAAAAATCAAGAAGAATTTCTTTTCAAGATGTAGAAATAAGAGCATTTCTGTTATTTTGTTTTTCTCTGGACAAATCTGTCCAATTATAAAAGCGTGTACTGTACTTCAATAATAACCCATGTCTAATACTTTGCTCATAATGTGCACAAACTTCCCTTTGATGTGCCCTACATACATTGAACACTCATTTCTTCAAAGCCACCGCTTCAGCACCCTCCTGATATACTCTTAGCAATAAACAAATAGACTTGTGCGCTCCATGCTGTGCTTCACTGAAAAGAAGCCACCTTTCTTCTCTCCATATCAGCTTTGTATTATTTTGTCCACCTATTAGGCAAGCATTCACTTCTTCTTAGGCAGAACGAAAGCATAAACTTGTGCTTAAGGTCCTATGAATAAAATCTCGGCATAGAAATTTGTAGAAACAAGGGCAATATTGACTTTTAGTGGTCTATGGGTGCCATATTCTGGATCTGTAAAGCACTGACCAATAATAACAGCCCTAAAACAAAAGTTTAATAGTCAATTACAAATTGAAATGGTTCTCAAAATTAGTAAATTTATTTAAAAAAAAGCCATGTAATATGAAGGTCATGAATACCATACAGTATTTAAGATCAAAGTCCTAGCTATAAGGGGGGCAGAGCTTGCAGTTACACCCTAGGATCTGAAGATTGGGAAAGTCCTGTATAAGGAGACCAGTAACAATTCTGATCTCTGTTCTGCTTGGTACTGTATGGAGGCCTCTGTTGCTGTGCTGCCATGACCATGGCTGGATATGTCCCAATGTCAATGGAACTTCTGGTGGCATGGTATTATCGCTTTCCTGGGTCACTAGCCTTTTTGGGGCAGTGGTCACCATGTAGAGCTCCAAAAATTGTGGTGGGTGACCATGTAAAAGAGGTCTCCATTAAGTGACAAGTAGGCTTGTACAGTTTTACTAAATATATCATGTCC
This sequence comes from Leptodactylus fuscus, assembly GCF_031893055.1. NCBI lineage: Eukaryota > Metazoa > Chordata > Amphibia > Anura > Leptodactylidae > Leptodactylus > Leptodactylus fuscus. The sequence continues at coordinate 301,750,103 of NC_134265.1, forward strand.
ATTCCTTAAAAAAAATTGCTGAGCTACAATAGCTGACTTCAAAAATGGATGTGTATTCCATGTTTTTTTATACATGTCATATATCCGTCATATATCATATATGCGTCATATATCATCATTGTACTATATCAAGGGGGCTTTATCTGGCAGCATGCTATTATGGAACTGCTAGAGTGTTTGCCCCGTGGGCGCTGTGGGCGCAATGTAGTGCTACAAATAGTATAGTGGGCAACCACTTAGAAGAGGTCTCAATGAAGTGGCAAGTGGGCTTATACAGTTCTACTAAATATTTAATGTTAATTCCTAAATACTAAATATTTCATATTCATACCTTAAGAAAATTTTATGAACAGCCACAGATCACTGTAAGAATGGATGTATATTCAATGTCTTTTTATAATATATATATATATATATATATATATATATATATATATATAATTTTATTATTTGATTGTGTGTGTGCATATATATATATATGTGTATATATATATATATATATATATATATATGTGTGTGTATATATATAATATATATATATCGTCTGTGTATTAGAGTTAGAGGGAGCAACAACTGTCTTTAAGCATGTGAATACTAGTTGTGTTGATCCAGGTGGTTTCACACACAGCCAAACTACTCAAGAAATGTTGTAGTGGCAAGAACTTGAAACTCTACTGGCATGAAGGAACAGCTGCGGTCTTGTATTTTGTCTAGACTTGGCACAGGAGCAGGCGTTGATCAGTTTGTCAATGTTCAGTGAATTCGGATGCATCCAAAGGAGGCTTATTATCTGGCAGAATGTCTAAAATACAACAATTGTGCTTCTAACATTTGCACAAATGGTTTTCATGTTCCTGTACTAACCGATGCATTATTAGCTGGACATAAGCTGATAAAGAGTTGTCAGAGTCTGCTGTCATATTCTTCCCCAGCACAGCTGTCCTGTCACTGCTTAACACCACTTGTCCTTTGTACTCTAGTCACTGACATCTAGATCTTATGGGCAGACATATGTAGAAGTCACAGGGTTACATCTGAGCAGGTGATTCATTTATTCTAATGGGATTTTTCAGCTTAAAATGTACAGAGTGTGGACTGGATTCCGCTGTAATGGGAAAAATTATAGTCGAGTCTATAACCGGCAGATAAAAACTGAATATAAACTTTCCTGTGCGGTATAATTCGGCCGTTTGTGCACCATTTGGGTGAAGAATGTTCTTGATTAGACTGTAGCAATGGGAGAAGACGGAAATATAATATAGACAGATGTATAATAAAATTACACCAACCATCATTCTGTACTCCAAAAAAATAAGTGTGTTTTTTTTACTGACCTTAGTAGATAAAAAATTTCTATAGTGACAGTGGAAAATAAATACTTGCCTGCTGCCGGGTTTGGCATAGGACTTGTTTCTAAAACTGTCTCATTGTGTAGACACTTATAGTGCTGGAGCATAGCTATTAGCAGTTTGCAAGGGTTGATCAGTAAATGCATCTGTGTTCTAAGCCTTGTTTTCTGCCTGTGCAACTGTGAGCAGAGAATGTAATATCATTTCTGTGCTTTGCATAAATATCTACTTTATGATGGAAAATACATTAACTCTGCTATGTACAGTGTGACAAATGACAGGCCTGAAAGGGATGGCAGAGTGATTTTTCCTGTGAACTGCCATCAACTAATTTTAAGTGTATCAGATGGCTAGAAGAGATCCTTATCAAACTTAATGCCAACATTATCATATTTTAATCTCTTTAACTGGCATACGTGTTTAATCCTTTTATACGTAAAACCTCCATATTACTATTACTAATAACAATAATAATAAGTTATTTATATAAGAGAAAAAATCATATAATAGTTGTTGTTACGTGTCTCAGCTTTCCGCTGGTGACTTGTAGGCGGGTCATGTCCTAACTATGACCATAGAGTCTTAGCGCCATACTTTTCTAAGTATGTCTATAGTTCCCATAAGTGCGATCTTTTCCACCTCTCGGATATTGGATGGCCTGAAAGCTCTAGAAATTTTTTTTCGGATCACTCTTTGATGGTGCTGAGAGCTCTGAACACCCAGGTTGTTGTTGTTGTTGTTGTTGTTATTGTTATTATTATTATTATTATTATTATTATTATTATTATTATTATTATTATTATTCTACTAATAATGATTAGCTCTCAATTAGGATATATTTTACTCCATTTTGATATTCATGAATTATATGTTTAGGAATATAAATAACCTTTTATATATAGGATTTTTTTTTTTATTGAGCAAATTATTATTATTTTTTTATGACACATTTCATTAGTAGTCATAGAGTAGACTATATCCACCACCAAAATGAATATATCCATCCATCTACAATTATTGTGGTTCTGCATTGTGCAGGGCCCTTTTCCCTTATTTGTGATTGTATTTGCCGCTTAGGTGCCATGGTGATTTCACAAATGCACTCAGAATATTTTTTTATTGAAATATTCATCTATGTTGTTTATTAGAATATTCATCTGTGAATATTATGTCTATTATCGATTTAATAAATTGATAGTAACATATTAAAGGATTATCTTATATGACATAGTTAGACAGGAAGAAAAAAAAACTGTAACCATCTTTTTCTAGTTGTTTTGCTTTATTTTTGCCCTATAGGTCTTCTAGGTGGCGTATATAGGGTTAATCTGTATATGACCTAATTATGTAAAATGAACTATTTGGAAGGTCGTTTGGCAGTAGTCTTGTTTTTCCGCCTTGACTGTGAGAGCGAATACGTAGAGTGAATAATGGTTGTGCGGAGCTTGTAGGGTTCTGTGATAAATGGTAATGGTGGAGTTGCACTAACCAGCATTGTGTATTTCTCTGCATGCTGCTCAAGCCTTCAATTTTATTCCAAGTAAACGTACATAAAGGTGACTTGCCTGAAACTAAGCTAGAAATCTTCATTTCAGTTACTGTCTTGGTTAATCCTTGTTAAATGATCTTATTATATGTCTTGGCACATCCTATAATCAGTGAAGAGCAAGGTTTATTTCTCCCTTTTTTTCCCAACAGAGATTAAACAGCATAGATGAATTCATACAAGACCATCTTTTGCCAAAATAGCATTGCTTAACCCTTTGTGCCAAAAACACTGGGGATTGAGGGCATCTGTAGCCTGGAGTCTCGTGTGGTTAGCTATCTTTTATATTCATTTGCACTCATTTATTTGAAAATTGATCTTCTTGTTTGTGTTGTGGGTGAATTGATATACAATCTTCCTGTGAGGAGAGGATGGTAAAATTACAAATTTAGATTAAAAAAAAACAGAAATATACAGTATACTAGTAATGTATGAATGGATTACAGTATTGTATAATATATAAATTAAGACAGTAGCTGTGAAGTAGTTGCATCAAGAAATTACTATAATTGTGCACAAAATGACAAAAAAAAAAAAAACAATTTCATGGCTTAGATTTCCAATTGATCTTTAAGATGGCCAGATTCCGGACTAAATGCCCCTTTGTACAAAGCAATTATTGACTCCGTTGTACAGAACAACCAGTCTTTCCTGATAATTGGACCATATAATAGTTCAAGTGATCAACCAACAAATGTTGGTCAGGTGAGCACATCATATGTTTAGCAAAAATTATTCTAGATTGTCGGCAACGTAGGTGTAACCAATTCAATTTGTTCACCCCATACAGTGTCGATGATCTACTGGATGTACATACAGGAAACAGGCAGGCTATTACTGGGAATGAATGTTCTCAATCGCTGATGCTGAGTCAGTTCGTGTGAAGGGGCCTTTAATGTTTTCAGATATCACTATGTTTATATATATATGAGAAGCAAAAACGGGGGACACTCAGCAGGGCATATCACATTGAAAGCAATAGGTAAAAAAGCCTCCCATTGACTTCAATGGGTAGCGCACCTAAGACCGAACCCATTGAACTCAATGAGATTCTGTTTTACGCTGCTCACTCTGAACGTGTTTACGTGTCAGAATGCGCAGAGCATTAACTCCGTGTGAAAGCACCCTTTTGATTCCATCTTGATAAAAACAACCACAAACCGTTATTTAGGCAGAGAGTGACAGCACAATAAGTGGTCAGGCAACATCTCTTTCGTGCTAGGTGCGCTTTTTCAAGGCTTAGTTATGCTCAAATAAGCGTGCCCAGTGCAATATAGACGTTGCCTGGCCATTTGTGCTATCATTCTCTCCCAAAATGTGGTTGCTTTTATGAAAAATACGCCCTGGTGATTGCCTCCCATTTTTGCTTCTCTTCTATATTTCCTACTTGCTATGTATGGGGTATGTGCTCTACTTCATAGGGCTGTTCACTATGTTTATATGCTACAATTGTTGACTATATATATATATATATATATATATATATATATATATATATATATATATAATCATCTATCTAGATTGGTCCTATCACCCTATCCCATTTTGAAAATTTTTCCCTGCATGATACCCAAGATTTGAGTTTAGTAAAACCGGAGCGAGTACTATTTGAAACGTCCGTTTCGAATAGCACACACCCATAAGAATGAATATTGACTGTTCCGGCGGCCGGCCGCTTAACCCCCTGCATGACGGCTGCGTCCATTCATTCCTATGGGTGCATGCTATTTGAAACTGAAGTTTCGAATAGTACTCGGTCATCTCTAGACACTACATTTAAGCAAGGGAAAATTGGTAACAGTATGTATCAGACCTTGACATCATAATAATAATAATAACAATAATAAGTAATATAATATGTAAATTTTTGAAAATTTCAGTTAAAATATACTTACAAATATCTTTAAACATATTGTCCTTAGTTACTAAACATCACTTTTACACCACCACATTGGTTCACTATGACCAAAGAAACTCACATTCTATGTAGGTTAATGGAGTAGATATCACTTTGCAGTTAGCAAGAGCGTAAATCCATAGAGTCCACACCATATATTTTAGACATGATCTTTCCTATTGCAGTTTTAGGATGCTGTGTTTAATCCTATCCAACCACTCTTCAATGTGGTCTCAACATTCCCTGGATTGTAAAAGAAAAAACACCAGGATACTTCAGAGTAGTCTTACATACATCAATATTGCTGAGCATCCACAATAAGGAAAAAAACAAACAAAGAAACTGGAAATTTAACATTATTATATCCTTGAGTGAAATATTTTCAGTTTTATTTTCATATGACAATATATCTAAATGTATTCAGCTTAATATCTAGATAAAAGCAAGAAAAATTCAACTGCTTGGTACCATCACAATATCATGTATAGAAGTTGGCGGTAGAGGGTGTAGTTATGGCTTCCAACTTCAGAATTACTCAGTAACGTTGGGACAGCTAGCATACAGTATCACCTGGAGATAATGGAGATAAATATGGAGATTTTAAGGGAGGATGCTGAAATGTCCTGGGAAAAAAGATTCTAAAACTATTCGAGAGACTTTAGTCAACGACTGTTCCCAAATAGTCCAGGAAGTTACATAGACTATAGAGTACAAATTGCAGTATCATAAGCATCTCAGCAGGCATCTCTTGAGGGTTATAAGCTCTAGTGGTCATAGTGACTCTTACATGAAGTGGAATAGACATATGGACCACTAGACCATATTCTGTAGGTACCAACCACCACATAAGGGGAATACCTCACAAAGTTTGCAGTTTTGGAGATGCTCTAACCAAATTATCTTGCCCATTTTTTCTGCTTCTAACACGTCAACTTCAAGAACTGATTGTTCACTTGCCGCCTTATATATCCCATTCTTTGGCAGGTGTCATTGTAATGAGATAATAAGCTATATTCACATCACCTGTCAGTGGTTTTAATGTTATGGTTGATCGATGTCAAATAGCAAGATGAGTTGTAATGAACTTATTGAGGCCAAAATTGCTAATGAGGAATTTAAAACACACATATATATATATATATATATATATATATATCCCAGTTTGTCATCAGATGTACAGTAGATGTTATCATCTAGTATATGTAAGACAATAATTTATGTCCATTTTACATTATAGGGCTTGCAATCTACATTTTTCCCTATCAGTATGTCTTTAGAGTGTAGTAGGAAACCCACGCATACACAGGGAGAACATACAAACTCTTTGCAGATGTTGTCCTTGACAGGAATCGAACCCAGGACCCCAGCGCTGCAAGGCTGCAGTGCTAACCACAGAGCCACCGAGTTGCCCCAGCTCTGAGTATTTTGGTGGTTTATTTATCCAAAACTGTTCAGCTACTCCAAAGATATAAGTAATAGAGATGAGCGAACAGTGTTCTATCGAACACATGTTCGATCGGATATCAGGGTGTTCGCCATGTTCGAATCGAATCGAACACCGCGTGGTAAAGTGCGCCAAAATTCGATTCCCCTCCCACCTTCCCTGGCGCCTTTTTTGCACCAATAACAGCGCAGGGGAGGTGGGACAGGAACTACGACACCGGGGGCATTGAAAAAAATTGGAAAAAGTCATTGGCTACCGAAATCAGGTGACCTCCATTTTAGACGAATAGTGGATTTCAAATCCGGGTCATATGAGAATGTGAACTTTGTGACTATGAGACAGGGATAGCTGTACAGGCAGGGATAGCTAGGGATAACCTTTATTTAGGGGGGAATGTTATTAAAAATAACTTTTTGGGGCTCTATCGGGTGTGTAATTATGATTTTTGTGAGATAAACTTTTTCCCATAGGGATGCATTGGCCAGCGCTGATTGGCCGAATTCCGTACTCTGGCCAATCAGCGCTGGCCAATGCACTCTATTAGCTTGATGAAGCAGAGTGTGCACAAGGGTTCAAGCGCACCCTCGGCTCTGATGTAGCAGAGCCGAGGCTGCACAAGGGTTCAAGCGCACCCTCGGCTCTGATGTAGGAGAGCCGAGGGTGCACTTGAACCCTTGTGCACCCTCGGCTCTGCTACATCAGAGCCGAGGGTGCGCTTGAACCCTTGTGCACACTCTGCTTCATCAAGCTAATAGAATGCATTGGCCAGCGCTGATTGGCCAATGCATTCTATTAGCCTGATGAAGTAGAGCTGAATGTGTGTGCTAAGCACACACATTCAGCTCTACTTCATCGGGCTAATAGAATGCATTGGCCAGCGCTGATTGGCCAGAGTACGGAATTCGGCCAATCAGCGCTGGCTCTGCTGGAGGAGGCGGAGTCTAAGATCGCTCCACACCAGTCTCCATTCAGGTCCGACCTTAGACTCCGCCTCCTCCAGCAGAGCCAGTGCTGATTGGCCGAATTCCGTACTCTGGCCAATCAGCACTGGCTAATGCATTGTATTGGCGTGATGAAGCAGTGCTGAATGTGTGTGCTTAGCACACACATTCAGCTCTACTTCATCGGGCTAATAGAATGCATTGGCCAGCGCTGATTGGCCAGAGTACGGAATTCGGCCAATCAGCGCTGGCTCTGCTGGAGGAGGCGGAGTCTAAGATCGCTCCACACCAGTCTCCATTCAGGTCCGACCTTAGACTCCGCCTCCTCCAGCAGAGCCAGCGCTGATTGGCCGAATTCCATACTCTGGCCAATCAGCACTGGCTAATGCATTGTATTGGCGTGATGAAGCAGTGCTGAATGTGTGTGCTTAGCACACACATTCAGCTCTACTTCATCGGGCTAATAGAATGCATTGGCCAATCAGCGCTGGCCAATGCATTCTATTAGCGTGAACTGAGATTGCACAGGGGTTCTAGTGCACCCTCGGCTCTGCTACATCAGATTGCTACATCTGATGTAGCAGTGCCGAGTGTGCATCAGATGTGTAGTTGAGCAAAACTGACTCAGCACTGCTAAGTCTCTGCATTCGCATAGGAATGCATAGGCCAGCCTTCGGCCAATCAGCGCTGGCTCTGCGGGAGGAGGCGGAGTCTAAGGTCGGACCTGAATGGAGACTGGTGTGGAGCGATCTTAGACTCCGCCTCCTCCAGCAGAGCCAGCGCTGATTGGTCGAGTTCCGTACTCTGGCCAATCAGCACTGGCCAATGCATTTCTATGGGGAAAAGTTAGCTTGCGAAAATCGCAAACTGACAGGGATTTCCATGAAATAAAGTGACTTTTATGCCCCCAGACATGCTTCCCCTGCTGTCCCAGTGTCATTCCAGGGTGTTGGTATCATTTCCTGGGGTGTCATAGTGGACTTGGTGACCCTCCAGACACGAATTTGGGTTTCCCCCTTAACGAGTTTATGTTCCCCATAGACTATAATGGGGTTCGAAACCCATTCGAACACTCGAACAGTGAGCGGCTGTTCGAATCGAATTTCAAACCTCGAACATTTTAGTGTTCGCTCATCTCTAATAAGTAATTTTAGTGTTGATGTAGATTAAAGTGTGCTAGCCAAGTGGGTGGTAACACTGGATGACATATGGTACGCAGAGACCCCACCCACTGAGAAATCACAGCATTACCACACATTGGTTAGTATATTCTAATTTACATCAACACTAAAGGGGCTTAGATTTTTGGAATAACTGAACAGATTTTGCACCTATGATTTGGTGGCAGGTCTGTAGGATGATCCTCAAAGCAGCATCTAATAGGGTTTAGTTGAATAGCTATATTTATGCGCTACCCAAACCATGTCTGGTGCTTAGTCATTGGGTGTACAGTGTTCTTCCTCACCTTCCTTTTTGCTGAACCATATCCCAAAATGAGATGACCAAAAAACCATAATGACCCCACACTATCCACGTTTTTATTTTTATTAGCCATAGTGGCAGTATATTATTTTTCATGCTATGTATCAACATATCTAGTGATGTTACAGGAAATACATATATGATCATATCTTGGGTGATGCCAGCCATGATGCTATGGGATTACTAGGACTTCAGATTATTTACCTATGCTAAGGATTGGTCAGTAATTGTAGGTCTTGGACAACCAACCCACTGTGCCCACTGTAACATTACAGTTAGCAATTGTATAGTTAGCAGTGCCATTTGTCACAATGCACAGATTCTAGTATACTTGGGAAGGATTGGAACTTATTCCACAGGGACACCAGGGTCTTACTGTCTCCAATGTTAAAGGGTCTCCATTGTTGTCTTTGTCTAAGAGTGGCCGCCCAGTGGTTGTGCTGTGAATTGTAGCCGGTTAAACACTTTACTAGCATGTTGCATTAAAATATTGAATATGTGTTGTGAATTTTTAGAAATTGAAAGGTGGACATGTCAATGTCTTGAAGCCATCATTTGCACATTGGAATATTCTAAATGTGGTTTTAATAATTTACTGTAAGATGTGGGTAATCTTGGATGATTAGGATAAACTACAGGAGGTTCTGGATTAGACATTTCACAGATTGTTACATAGGACAAAATTGATTTTAATACTTATTCGGCAACATTTTAATCCCACTTGCTAATAAATTAGCTGAACCGTTGCACCTCGTATTGGACACAAATGTCAATTTATAGCCATAAAGGCTAGCAATGACAGGTGGTCGAATATCTGGTTTCATTCTCTCACTCACCACCAATTCCTCCGATGAAAGGGTTAATCATCCAATCTTCCTCTTGTTAGACATACTATTTACCATAAATAATTCTCTCTAATTCACATCCTCCCTATCAAATGCCTGATTTAAGGACGCCCTCTTCACACTGCCTACTCCCAGCTCATCTCCTTACTGATTAGATTAAATTCTTTATTGCTGAAGTTTACATTTTATCTCCATTTTTGATATTATTATGAATATTCTCTTGCCAGATTCATTAAAATATTTCCATAGAGCAACAAACTGAAAATAAATGGCACATAAACGATAATAACATGGCTGATCGCTTTAATATTTAACCACTGAACCAAAAGTGTCTGTATTGGTATAATCTGTAAGTGGAAAATTACCTTTTTAATTTGTACATGACATTTGCCCATTCCAATGAAAATTACTTGCTTAACTTTATATTCCCTAAACAACCCAGCATTAATCCTCCTACTAACAAAGCTAGGAAGAACACAATGGCCGTCCACGCAGATCTTATATAAGCACCTCTGCTGGGGATTTGGGGTAGCATAGTTTTTGTATAGTGCCTTCTATTTAAATGCTACTTTAATATTTGTGTATATGGACACAAATATATTAGAAAGATTTGATTTAGCCCTTTATGAGTATATTATTAAAGGGAGTGTCCAGAACCCAGCATCAATCCAGATAGCCAGGTTAGGGTCAATTGAATCAAATGGTGTGTTCCCCTTGTGAATAGATGCCTCTGGTTCTGAGATATTGTAATTTTTAGAAACATAGCGGATGGTGATGGCACAAAAGACCACATGGTCCATCTAGTCTGCCCTTATATCATTTCCATTTAATCTTAGGATAGACATGTGTTTATCCCAAGAATGTTTAAATTCACTTACTATAGATTTACCAACCACGCCTGCTGCTGTTTTAGGGCAATCCTTCATTGATCCAAATAGTAAATTTGCATACTGCCAAAAAAAAAAACCCAAAAAAACAGCGATATCTCACCGATTCACAAGGGGAAACACTACATGATTCAGATGACCCTAACCCTATATACCTGCAGGACTGGGTTTGTATGCTGGGTTCTGGTAACAGACTCCATTTCATATTAATAATACTGTTTCATTATTCATAATGAGAGTTTAGCAACAATTTATTGCAACACTTATCGATATCTGATCTCTGGGGGTTTGACCACTGAACCCCCAACTTTGATGAGAATGGCAGTCTCCATGACCACATGTGAATGGAGAGATGTGCACATTCACTTGTATGTGACTCATAGAGCACTGTGGCTGGATACTTCCATCAGTTCTATGCAAGTGGATAAAGTGGTGGTCATATGTGTCCACTTCTGTTCACAAACCCAGAGGTTAGACCCTCCAAAGTTAGAAACTTACAGTATACCATAAGAAAATTGACATGTTCAATTGCATGCTGCATTACAAAAGTATTATTTCATAGAAGCATCATCTTGGTGCCATATGGCAGCACTATAACATAGAATATGGAACTGTGAAAGGAATATGTAAAATCACCATGCAACACTATACAGAGGGAAAACTACACCGTGTGAACCTGGGCTTAAATGGAGCCTGTCACCAGAGACCAATATATCAACCCAGCTCGGAAGTAGGTTAGGGTCAACTGAATCAAACCGTGATTTCCTCTTTGAATTGATGCAAATGAGCTCTTAGGATCAAGCAGGGTGTTGGCATTACTCCAGAGATAATTTGCAATGCTCTCATTGTTCCATAGATCTTATTTGCATATTAACAAAAATTGCCAATAAAGACACCTATTCACAAGGAGAAAACACTGTTTGATTCAGGTGACTCTGACCTATCTATCTGCAGGGTTGATCTGCTGGGTTTTGGTGACAGGCTCCCTTAAAGAGCCTCAAAATCTTGAACCTCTAGTTGAACCAAAGATAATACCTTATGCCCGTATTCATGATATGTGATGAACACACAGTCTATACTATCTTATGGGCCCATACTGCACCTTCACAGGCCCCCAATTTGAAGATATGAAGATACACAGAACCTTTTTCTTACATATTATTCCATAAGTAATGAAATCATTGTGACCAACACAGAGTACTGAAGAACAGGCTAGCATCGTGCAGCTACACTGACTGCTATACAAGTCCATATTGTATGGTGAAAGACACTGAATTCAGCTATTACTGTATTCTGTAGTATTAGCAAAAAACTATTTTATTTACATAGCAGATACTAAAATGTAGTAGTATTTTACCAGATTCATGGCCATCCCTGCTTGGTCTGCATGGTGTTTTGATGTATGGGTTTCTGAACATTATAAACTTTTACAGCATACGTGCTGGCATAAACTATACTGACTTGTTCACAACAACCTCTTCCCAGCGGAACCACTTATTTTCCAACTGCAGTAATCTTTTCTGACTGAATCAATGAATATATAAGACAAAAGGATGATTTTATAACACAAATTAATTATTCCTGCACATTTTTCTGAGCTTGAACAGTAAGGTTGGGGCTACACACAGAATTTTGTTGCACAACCGCTTCAATAGTAACTCTCTTAACACGAGCGTGACTTGCATAGGAATTTTCTCCTAATAACATACTGTGACGTTTTATGACCATTGCACAATATCATGAAATAACATGGAAGTTACATATTTTCTTCAATAGACTGAAAAGTAACCATTATTAGAGTTGTTACTGTATAAAAAATCAACGTAGTACTCCATAGAAAGTGCTGGGCGATATAGACTCAGTAATATGACCCTAGTATTCACAGAATAGCTGCCCCCCCCCCCCCTCCTCTAAATATACCATTACAGTTCTAAGAAGTAGCAGGAGTTTTATGATCGCCTATATTCATGTCCATCATAAAAGCTGAAGGTGCTGAGAGAGGAAAACAAGTGGTTAAATCAACATGCATGTGACGGAGAATAAAACATTTTTGTACTGAAAACAGACAAAAATGGGATATGTCCTACTTATTTAATAGTCTGTTAAAAAGAATTAACTCTTGTATGTCCCCGTTGACTCCCAGTGTCTAAAATGGATGTCTAATGGACATTAAGAAAATGTCCTTTACACATCTGTTTTTCACGTTTGTATGCATGGTGCCCAAGGTTGACCTGTTGACCAAACACTTACTTGGCCGATCCTCCTGAAAGTTTCTGTCAGACATATCTGGCATTGGTTTTTCTACCTAAAATCAAAAGAATGGGGCAAGTTAAACTTCAACTTCCTGATCTTTACCTTCCCATTCAAAGAGAGAGTCGGCCAATGTTGGTTTAATTAGGGATTTGGCTGATGATGGATTAACAATATGTGATCAGTGAAGGTCCAACATCAGGGACCCCACAGATCACCTGTTTGAAGAGGCCACAGCACTCACCCGGTCACTGCAGTCTCTTCAATAAGTTGATCTACGGGAGATGTCATCAATATGTAAGTCCAAGAAAACGCTGTAAGCTACATTTTTGCTGGATATATAACCTGAAGTGCTCAATGGACCATTTGACTGAACGGGCTGAGCTTTTACCTATATATTTGAATATTTTGTTATTAGACCATCTTTTATTAGAGTGTTTCTTTGTTTGCTGGTTTGCTTTTCAGTTTGTTACTTTTCATTCTTAAGATCAATATCATAATGTAGGTATACTCATTCCCTTGCCTCTGCCCTTCCTCGGTGGGTTTGCCCTTTAGGAGTCTAGTACAGTTGGGGCAACTAGAAGAGTTATTTTGACTTTCTTTGTTTTACGTGATCTGTCAAGCTTGTGTTCTTTCTATTATAAATGGCAATCAATAGCAGAACCCCCCGCCTCCTTACTTTATTAGATATGAGTGCTAGGAATGGATTTTTTTTCGTCACTGGAAATGTTAATTGGGATTGTTTGAGCGGCTGGTCCAGTCATTTCAATAGTGATCTGTACATACATCATCTGACATTACGTTTAACTACATTTTACTAACAGTGCAGTCCCTTTCCATTGGGGTTTAAGAATATTTAATCCTTTAGCGCTGACACATACAACATGCAGTCATGTCAGGTACAGCTGTTTGCAAACATCACTAACAAAATTATGGACGGGTTTTTGAAGCTTCTGTGCTGGAAATGAATACATCTGAGGATTCAACTTGCTGACTGTGTTTATGTAATTTAATTTTACCATCTGGAATAAAGTAAACAATTTTTAGAAATATAACTTCTAAAAGTAAAACTGCCGTCGTTTCTGACTGTCACAGACGGCGCGCTCAACTTCAAGCCAATAAAACTTTGTTGAGTAGACTAAATTATTTTATAGTATAAGACTATCTGAATGGTTCTGTTTAGAAATGTATAAGACAATGATATTTCTTATACAGTCGTCCTACAGTGTAACTGATAACAGAGAGATCAATGAAGTCCGGTAAAGAGTTTGACATTCATCTAGCAACATGTTCTCTCAAAATTTCCACAGAAATGATATTTTTTATTCTAAAGATCTGAGTACGTTTGCAAGGATTAACCACTGATGGCAGCACCTAACAACAATATTAGGCCTTGTAAACACAAATATGTGATTGCTCTATACAACCCCAAGAATTATAAGGGAATCCCTTGGAGATTGACCATCTGTAATGGTTTTATTTTTTATTTTGCAGGACTGTGAAGTTTTAGAAAACGTGATATAGTAATAATCATCATAATTATTATTATTATTATTATTATTATATCACATTTTACAAAACGGCATAATAATTGTTATTATTATTGTTATTACCATTATTATTATGCATTATTGCTTTTATTATAATAGTAATATATATATATATATATATATATATATATATATATATATATATACATTTTATTATTATTATTATTATTATTATTATTATTATTATTATTATTATTATTATTATTATTATTATTATATCCCTGGTCAGACGCTGAGTCTGACCGGGGACATAAAGCCTTAGCCCAATACTTTTTAAGGGTATGTTTGGTTAGCGTAAGTGCAATCTACTGCATTTCTTAGGTGATGGCAGTTTTTGGTGGTGCCAATTATTATTCTTATTATTACTTACCAATTTTTTAGTACCCTCTCTTGATGGCATTCCATTATTATCAATGTGGGTACAATTGATAGGACTATTCATTTCCATGGCATTTGCCACGTAGCGTTTTTCTTGGCATTTTCCATAGTGTTTTGCTGCATTTTTCTGAGTTTATGATCGTCACATTTTTTATTTTATTTTTTTGCATTTTTTTTGAGGTTCACTGTAATTTTTCTTTAAACATATCATGCCTGAAGCAATATGCTTTTTTTCCTAGTATTTTTCACATGAGTTTGTTTCCAGGACTGGAAAAAGCTTCAGAAAACAGTTGTTAATTAAAAATACAATGAAAAATACTCAAAATTCATGGCATTTTTTTTACAAGCCCACAAGCATATACCGAATTCCATGTTTTAGACTTTGCGCTCAAATTTCTCTGATCTCCTGCAACCGCAATGAAGAATTCATTTTAGGCCGCTGCCTAAATGGTTTTTAGTTAAGAATCAGGCACGTACCTCACTCTATTCCAATTCTGTAAGCCGTGAAACTGCAATCAAATAGGAACAATTTCATCACCCGGAGAAATTTGTCCTTTTTAGTCCTTGGTAAAACTGATCTTCTAATCGGATGTTTATGCAAACAAAGTAAAATGGATTTAAAACGCCATCTCACATTGATTTTAACACACTCAAGATGTCTTGTCTTGGTAAGATTTACTTTAAGATTGATTGGGGACATCAGTGCTGCCCATATGAGATGAGCTGTTCTTTGTCTGCCTTTATTGGACCCACCTTGTAGAAGTGATAGGTCATTAAAGCCTATCTAATCTTGGACACCAAGTGACATGAGAAGTGTGCAGTCCATGTCATATTAGATGTCTCTACATACTCTATATACGCTCTGATGGGTGAAACATTTACAAGTTTCATTCTCTAGAACAGTCTACATACAACCTGAATGAGCAAATACTGCGCTATACCTTGCCCAGTTCTACCTTACAATAAATCTGCTGTGAAAGCCCTCTCTGCCTGGCATTGAATGAAGGTTACTTGTTCTAGTGAATTTCTGGGAATATTCATCCGGCTGGACCCATACATGATAATTGATTGTGTGCTGTGTGTGCGTTTTCAACCTGATGAGAATCATCGTATATTAATTAAACATTAATTTCACAAGAAAGTCTATGCGTTTTTTTTTTCTTGACAATATCTGTAAATTAGATAAAATTGATTTTAACAGCTCTACTTCTGTAGAAAAGTATATGTCCTATAGCCCTCGTATAGCATAGATGTCCTGCTTAAAGAGGACCTTTCACATCCTCAGGCATTGTCGGCTTTCCCATTCACATGGGTGCCGGTACCGTAGCTTTTCAGTGTCAGAAGGGCGTATCTGACAGTCTGTCTGACACAGACATTGACACTGTCTATTGCGCTGTACTGTGAGATGCGGCATTACTTACCGCCTAGCCATGACACGGTAATGTCACCGTTATGGTAACGGCACCGATAGCTCTTCAGCAGGGGCACAGAACAGGAAAGTCAATAGTGAGCTGAATTCAGCTTTCTAGCGGTGTATTACACTGCATGTGCCCGAGAATATGAAAGGTCCTCTTCAAAATCTTAAACATCAGTTTTAAAGGGGGAGTCTTGTCAAGACAGCCAAGAAACTTTTGTCAATATGCCCTATCACTGTTTATGGATATCATTGTTAAGAGCCCCATTTTCAGAATCTGTTGGGCAACCCAAGCAGTTATACAAGGACCAGGAAGGGGGTCCAGTTCCACACAGAAGTAGCTGATTACTGTCTTGGAAGACTGAACTGAGAAAATTGGAGACTCAGAAATACCAGCAAATGCTAAAGAGGACCTGTCACTAGTTCTGAAAAAGCTCAATGACATCATAAGATAGGCCCTATCACCTTTAGTATTTTGGTATTTTGTTTATCGAAATCCAGATCATAAGTTAATAGCAGAACAAAAAAATAATCATTTGTACTTACAATGAGTACAACCCCCTCCCCGGGATATTTCTTTAAATAGATGTTTATTTCTTACTTTTGTCCTTTGTTTTAGTCAGGCAATGGTTTATTGAGCAGCATGGTGTAAGCCAAATGGGTTACAGGCTCTGTATGATTAATCAGATGGAAGAGATTTGGCGCAAGTTATTGCAGCTTCAATGTCCAGTACTTTCACATGTCAGCCAAGTGTCCTATTCTCTGTACATGGTCTTTGAAATGACTGCACTTTATGCATTCGGAGTTTTTTTGTTTGTTTTTTTGTGAACACATGGTTGGTATCTGAAGGCTTTCATCCATCCACGTGCACAGTGCTGCCTATTACTTTTGTGCTCAGATAAATCAGTGGATAGATAGATCCATATAGATGTCGCTTCTTGTTTTCTGTTGTAGCACCATACAATATAGTGTGATTAGCTTTGTTCTTTTGGATGAGATACTCCACCTCTTTACCGCTTGGGTTCGGATAAGTGCAGTTTGTAGTGTTGCAGTTTTTTTTTAATGTAATTATATATTGGTCGGTCTATCTATCTATCTATCTATCTATCTATTTATCATCAGGATTGAATGTTTTTTTTCTCCATCTATATATTGATCTATCTAAAATAAATAAATAAATTCAGAGAAGCACAAGTGCAAAAAATGATGGTTGCATTTCCCTGGGTCCAAGCTACTAATCCCTTGCAAACAGTCCAGAAAATGGGCAGCACTTCCAAGTAAGGCGCAGTATGAATCCTTATTCCATAGGTGATGTTTTCGTCTACTACTTTATCACAAAGAGCAGCACTCCGTAAAAATATATAATTATCCTCAAGGGTGGCAGCAAGTAATCCCGCTACAAGGATATACGCCAATATATATATATATATATATATATATATATATATATATATATATATATATCCCTCTCTCTCTCTCTCTCTCTCTCTCTCTCTCTCTCTCTATATATATATATATATATATATATATAATATATATCTGTATCTCTCTGTGTGTATATATATATATATATATATGTGTGTGTGTCTGTGTGTGCGCTACATTTAGCTCACATAATAAAACGTAACAATCCCACAATGGCTTGAAAAAAATCCCATTGTGTGAAGCATTGCATTATGTGAGCTTAATATCTATCTATCTATCTATCTATCTATCTATCTATCTATCTATCTATCTATCTATCTATCCACCTTCATCTATCGCTTTAAAATCTGATGATATAAGATATGTTGATACATAAATATTTGCTGACGTATCTATAAAGTTAGCATGAAATTTTAGGCTTTCTTTTATCCCATAAATTTACCGCATAACATAAATGATTCTGTCTTCTATCTAAAAATATCCATCATCTCCCAGTACTTACAGTAGGATTCTGTTTCCCACAAAGGGAAATGAAACGCTCTCTTCTGTAGAGAAGAATTTTGCCAAAACAGATATTTTACTGATAGAAGTGCAGCTCAATGAATTAATCTCTTGTTTTTTTGGTTTTGATCTTTTATTTGCCAGCAGAGAACCCTAGAAGCATTCATTTTCATGCTTACTTGCATACTTTGTGCTTGTGGCAAACTTGACCCCACTCAGCTAAATCATGCACACTATTCACATCATATTAATGGCTAAAGAGAGCTTTATGAAACGGCAAGGTAACAGTAGCCGGAGAATTATCTGAGGGGGATTTCAAATTGACCTAATTCATCTGTCTGTAAAAATATACACGTATTTCTACCATTGCGTACAGCATTTCTAATCAAATGAAAGTCACATGGATTTATTTGTATTTGCACGGTGGAATACTAATAAGTTTGTTGCTTTCATCTACTTTTTATTGCTGCTCTCATTGCATCTTTAATACTGAGATGTGATGTAGATAGTACAAGTGTGCAGTAACTGTTTGGTTTATCAAGGAGCAAGGAATATGTGTGTATTCAGAAATGGCTCTACCTGATACAGATTTTTTTAACTCTTTTCATTCCAGCAATCACAGTTTATTGGGAACAGTGGTGTCCATTCTGACATAATAAATTATATAGGCCCCTAAGTCACCCTTTAATAGATGCTGGTGCAGTTGAAATCTTTCTACTAGCCGTCACAGTTCCTGAGCAATCACTATGGTTTGTATTAGTGCTATATACACTGATCAGGCTCTTTATTGTCAGGTGGGTGGTCTCAGGCAGGAGCAGACATGGGGGCGTGATTCTGAGCTCTGTGGCACTGTCCAATCAGAGGTGAATAGTGGCAGAGCTCTGCCATGCCCCCTTGTCTGCTTTGACCTGAGATCACCGACTTGACAGAAGAGAGTCTAATTAGCATATCAAGACTAACTGTACTGATTGCTCAGGAACAGTGGCAAATGTGAAAGAAGGAAGGATGCAACAAGTTAGTGGTGGGCAAGATGGTGAAAGGGCCTTTTTAAGTTTATATAGCTTCACAAATAAACTGTATTCATTAATAGGCTATAGAATGTAAAACAGGATACAATATATAGTCATTATTTATATAGCATCAAAATATTCTGGGGTCAGTACACAGACATAATTCACTAGAGCAAATTTACTATTACGGAGCAAAGTTAGACTAGAGAGGTTTAACCATACTAGATTTATCAAAATGTCTTAGGGCTCGTTCACACGGAGTAAACGCGGCACGCAATGTGCCGCGTTTACGGGACGTTTGCGCCACGATTTTGACGGTGCATGTCTGCGGTCGCGTTAGTGCCGCAGAAACACGCGTTAACGTGACCGCAAACATTCACCGTCAAAATCGCGGCGCAAACGTCCCGTAAACGCGGCACATTGCGTGCCGCGTTTACTCCGTGTGAACGAGTCCTTATGCTGTTTTATAAATCTGACATGTTGTAGTCTAGCCTAAGACTATAACACTTATTAGTTGGCTTAAATTTTTGACATTTTTTGCCACAACTCCCACGAGCCCACACCCCCTTTCTTCACAGGCCACCCCCCTTTCTTGATAGGCCACATATCTTTGTACAGAACTGCATGTCATACATGTTCTGTACAGTGTGTAAATCTGATGAAATAATATGCATTATCATTATTTACTGTATAACAATCATCTATAGGTCACTGTAATACCAAAACACGGCAATGATATAGCAGACAGGCACATCAGATGTAATGGAATGGACTAGACTGTTTTTTAAGTAAAATAACATATTTTATAGCTATCTCTCTAACGTTAGAAATGATATGTCACCCAGTCACCCAGTGCCTTCATCACCTTAAAACCCATTGATGTAACATATCTAATGGGATTTGTACTTCCATAGATTTCATCAGTAGCTGTGACAGTCATTCACACTAGATCGTCACCATAAAAGGGACAAGGTCACACTTTCCAACAAGATATTTACACACAAAACACACACACATCTTCTGTTTGTAACAACACAATAACTTTCTGGTCATTACTCTTGAGTTAGTCTTTTCAAGCATTTTTGACAGGACTGAGTGCTTGTCACTTATAATTTCAGCATTGCCCTTCATTGAAGCCCTTTAGCCTTCTTACAAGTGACACCATGACATTAAGCCTTGCCGGGTGTCTGCCTCTACACGTGAAAGGGAAGACGTGATAAATACCTTTATCACGTCTAAAGGTACTACTAATAAAAAACACTATTCCATCAGGAAGTTTGATGCAAAATTTTTATGTTTGGTTAGCAGTGCCGACACATTTAATTGGTATATTCTGTAGGTATATAGATACAATAGTTCTAGAGAAAATAAAATAGGTTAGTCCGTTTTATTTATAAAGACTATAAAAAGAGTAGAAAAAAGTAAAATTAGAAGTTTTTCCTTACAATATATATATTGTATATACATAAAAAAAACTGAGAACTTTAATAAACTGACTGACAGTGGAACATTAAGACAAATAGAGCATTGTGTATAGATTGAAAGGGGTTGTCCCATCTCAAGGATCTTATCTATACTGGTAACTTATGTAAATTGAAGACTTTTCCTAAATATATTGCTTTAGAAATGTTGCTTTGTTTGCCTGCTCTGTGAACTTATTCCTCCCATTGTTTACATAGTGTTTCCATAACACCAGACCTTTGTTATAGGGCAAGGGAAACCACTGACTGTTCTCACTGTTATGTACAGTTCTGCCAGCAGGACAATCAGTATAGCTAATTGCAGTTTGCTTATAAAGCCTGTTATCTCTCTATGAAAACACACAGATAACACTGTGTTCATTCTCTACAACCATATACATATTATCTTATCTGCATTTATATTAGATTTCTAGTACTCATAAGTATAGTGTCCTGTTCAGCAAGCTGGAAGGGGGAATATAGGAAGTGAGAAGAAGAGACTGCAGACAAAGCTTCTGAAACATGGAGATGATAAAACCTCTTTAAATTCCAGCTACAAATTACATAACTTACACCAAATTAACATTATTTTAAAAATGAAATAGTAGTTATATTAAGGATAAAAACTAACATTTTGTATAGGATACTGTTGTATTCCACATTTGTGGTATGTCCATAGGATGTTTTATAATAGGTAAACCCTAACCTATCAGGATAATGAAATCACCAACTCTTAATTGGCAGGCCAAGGTATCTAGTGACAGTCATATATACAAGTGGGAGGAGACAAGATAAGATGGGTTCATCTGGGGCACAGATCTCTTCATTTAAAGTGAACCAGTCAAGTTGTTTAGGGTCACTTGATCGGCAGCTTGTCATTCTGCAGCTGGGGTTTAGGGTCCAGAGCCCGTGCGTGTTCTGTACATTGGGTGGATGTGCAGTGGAGCAATGTGTACCGACCTCTGCTATCCCTGGCAAGACATGCACAGATTGAAGGAGGGTGCAGGGGGGGGCCACACGGTGGCTCAGTGGTTAGCACTGCAGCCTTGCAGCACTGGAGTCCTGGTGTTCAAATCCCACCAAGGGCAAAAAAACATCTGCAAGGAGTTTGTATGTTCTCCCAGTGTTTGCATGGATTTCCATCCCATATTTCAAAGACATACTGATAGGAGAAAAATGTACATTGTGAGCTCTATGTGGGGCTCTCAATCTACATAAAAAAACAAACAAAAAAAAAAGATTGAAGGAGGGTGCTGAGAAAATAAGCATCCTGCTCAATCTTTGCATGGATAGTGCTTTTGATCAGCCACAGAACCTGCAGCACAAGACAATCGGCTGCCTAGCCCCAATATACGCAGCAGTAAGTTACTACCTTGGCAGAAATACTAAGATCCATTCAACTTTCCACTGAGAGGAGCTGGAAAGTCAGAAAATGGAGAAGAATGAGACAGAATAACTCACTATTTTTCATGGATGTCTTAGTCTTCTCCTATATATGGCAAGCACTAGATGACCCAGTTTGCTGAATAGGAGTCAGTGGATCCATCGGTTGTGTGTCTTTGAATCAATATTTGTTACTGGGTATTATGTCTATGAGAGATTTAGCCTATGGCCAAAGATCTAATATGACAGAATGAATATTATTAGATTGCTGGGAGACATCTGCAATGCCTTGTTATGGTGACATTGGTTGCTGTGGGTTCCTGCACCTACTATGAGGTTACTGTGGAACCAACTTCAATGAGATCACCATGAAAGGACAAATGAACCTATACTGTTATACCACTACTAAGAATACCACTCACTCACAAATCAATGAATGTGCAGACCATGTCTCTT
This sequence comes from Leptodactylus fuscus, assembly GCF_031893055.1. Classification (NCBI taxonomy): domain Eukaryota; kingdom Metazoa; phylum Chordata; class Amphibia; order Anura; family Leptodactylidae; genus Leptodactylus; species Leptodactylus fuscus. The sequence continues at coordinate 301,772,321 of NC_134265.1, forward strand.
TTTTGTGCGTTTAGTAAATTGTAGAACTTTGTTAATAGCATACCCGAAGGTATAGAACTTATAATGCAGTTTCTATAGTTTTGCTATAACAAAAGATATTGACTTGTGCGTTCCATAAAATAAAAAAAATAAAAAAGTTAACAAAAGTTTCTACCTCCGGGATACTCCTCTGTGTTTCACTCACCCAAATAATTAAATTTATGACTGAAATAAATCAGAATGGCAAGATGTAAAATGGAATCTCCAAACCATCGCTACCCGAGGTTTTTCCTGTGCATTAAAGCATGGCTGCCGTTATACCATAGGGGTTAATATATTTTTTTTTTTCTTGCATATTAAATAGAATACTGAAGATGTCTGAAAGCATACAATCACTAAATGTTTTCTGCTTAAACTGACCCAGGGTGCAAAAACTGTTAGTCAACAGAGGCGCGATTATTACAGCAAACACATTTCAGTCGTATGCCTAGATCATTTCAGTGGGAGAGAACAATATCAAGTCTAACAAGGGCATTTTAAGTCTCACTCCAGTGTTCTGCTAATGCACAGAAAAATGAGGTGCAAAATTGCCCTGTTAATTAGGAATGAGGATACAGGCTCTTAACAATACATTTGCTATGAGTAATTTTGTAATTTTGTATTGGCTGGTTTGTATAAAACTTCTACCAGTGCATTAGCAAATAATTTCTACCTCGGTTCCTGTGCCGATTAACAGGCTAACAGAGCAGTGGGGAGTGAGTTGACCCTTTTAAGTCCCAGCGCATTTTCAGCTCTTATTAAAGAGGAGGAAAATGCATATTGTGTGCTCATATGGTATGTAGGACACCATAGATAAGACATTAGAACTCTAAATATTTTGTTGCATTATCAAGGCTATATTATAGATATTGTCATTTGGCTTTCTATTGAGAGTTAATGGGATAAAGTTATTGTTCTGCTGATTTTGTTCAGTCGAATTGTGACACAGTTTCTATAGGCTGATGATGACAATCTAAGACATCTAGAAGATTTCTTTATATCTTAATCAGATTAGAAGTATGTTGTGTTTGCTATTTAATGGGAAAAAGAACAAGTATTTATTCTCGGGCCATAAGGAACATTATCTATCTATCTATCTATCTATCTATCTATCTATCTATCTATCTATCTATCTATCTATCTATCTATCCACATCCAAAGAAAAGGCAGTACCCCAGTGCTATTTTTTTTTTTTTTTATGTAGATTGCGAGCCCCAATAGGACTCACAATGTACATTTTTTCCTATCAGTATGTCTTTGGAATATGGGAGGAAATCCACGCAAACATGGGGAGAACATATAAACTCCTTACAGATGTTGTCCTTGGGAGGATTTGAGCCTAGAACTCCAGTGCTGCAAGACTGCAGTGCTAACCACTAAGCCACCGTGTTGCCCTACCCCCCTCCCCTCCAGTGATATATTCAAAGAAATATTGGTGAATTTTATTCCATTTTAATCACCAACATTTGTTTGAATATATGATTGGAATGCTGACTTCTCTGAGGATATTACTTGGATATTAGTTTGGAATATGGAACTCCTGGCTGAGCATCCAAAGCTACCTTGGTGCTGCTGTGGACTTTCTTTTGCATATCTATCTATCTGTTTATCTATCTATCTATCTATCTATATTAGGAAACTACATTTTAACTCTTTGATTCTAAAATAAAGTATTAGAGTGAATCCGTTCACAACAAACCGGGTTCCTTCTGAATTTTGCCAAAAGTTTTGGATTCCATAGTATTTACTTTGGAGAATCTAAATATACAGACGTTCCAGTTCTGGAATTGCATTTTCTCTGCATATGGGAGCCATCCCAGTCATTGAAATTAGTTCCGATATTCATAGGCATAGCAGGATCTGTAGCATCCACTACTGATTTTAGTGATCCGCCTGGCTCCGGCAGTGATTGATCCTTTTGAATCCAAAATACTGCTGCTGTGTTTTGGTGTTTAATACTGAATCCAAATAGGTCAATCATTCCTGGAGCAGTCTCTACTATCAATTTCAATGTCTGGGCCTGCTCGGCCAATGATTGGTGCATGTGAAGTAAGCGCCAAAGCACGACGGTCATTGAAATCAGTGATAGCAGCTCCTGCTATAACTATAAATGTAGGAGCCATCATCTACTGATCTGAATTGCTGGGCTGACTTCTACTTTCACATTTATCTCCAAAAGAATAAAATAGAATAATAATTATAATATATATTATAATAATAATAGTTTGTCAGAAATTACTAACCTCTATGAATACACTTGAGATTTTTGTATACATGCATTTATCTATTCATTATCTATCTGCATCCCTAGAATATAAAACCTTCATTAATAAATAACTTTTCAACAATAATTAACATTTTAACTCTTTGCATTCACTTATTTACTCACCCCTGGATAAAGCCTATATGTTGTGTTTGAATATATAGACCTGAGGGAGAATAACCCAATTTCCCAATTTCAACACTTGTTGTCCTAATAAACAATTTGTGAATTACATTCCTGGTCCCGGCAGAGCTTCTGTTCACAGTGATCATGAACTTTCTGACACTGAATTCCAATTTTGCAAAGTGACATTTTCACGTGCGTAGTCTGTACTAATACCCATGTATTACTTCTCACTTGTGTGGTAGAAAGAGAAAATTACAAAAAGTTGTCCTTTTTCTACCTATCTAACCTATTATCCAGATGAGACTCTAGTACCACTTTGGCAGGTAAAGTGTAAGTCCAGTTATACAATACAAATATAGCAGGACGCACTCTAAACTAGAAAGAGGATCTGTCACCAATTACAAAATACTAAATAGATACATAATTTGGGTCTCATCATGCCCCTGATTAATTAGATTTTTTTTTATTTTTAAGATCCATCCACATATTCAAAAGATATGGCCCCTGGAAAATAAAGAGTTAGCACCCATGAGGGCTGATTTAAGTTCTGTTTAACTTTTATTTCCACTAAAGGGATTTTTTTCACTGGAGCAGAACATATCAACCTAGCCCCACAGAAAGATAGCTAAGAGGGACCTGAAATCAAATTTCACCTTGTGAATCGGTGATATTGCTGCTGAAATATTACCAATTTTGTCATTATGCAAATAAAACTTAAACAACAAGGGGGTTGTTACTTTGAAGAGGTAGGCAGTAACGCCCACATTGCTCCAAAAAAATCTAATTTCCATATTGACAAAGACAGCAATTTCTCAGTAATGAAGGCTCTGATTTACAAGGGGAAAGCACAGTTTGATTCAGGTGACCTTATCCTAGCTATCTTGTAGGAGTGATATACTGGATATACTTATGCTGGATTCTGATGATGGGCTCCCTTTAACTGCAGCTTTCTTTCTAATCTTCTTTACATTAATTAAAGAAGTGTTCCACCATTTTTCTATATAATGCTAATATACGCCAATATTCTAGCAGTGTAATGTTTTTCAGTCTGCTGAACTGCTTTGGAACAGTTTGAACCCTTTCATTATGGGCAGCTATGTCATGTGATCCGAGCCTAATCAGAACTCACTCTGCTATAAAGACAGAAAGACAACCTTCCCTATAAGAGACTATATAAGATTCCATCAATGGTGTTCTAATCCTTCCTGGAAGCTCTCAGAATGCTCTCCTCTCCACTATCCACCAAGCTTCACCCTCCTTGTGCTTTGATATGTCCCACATACTGCTAAACATTTTCTGCTTTAGAAATGTAGGAGAATAATAGATGTGTCTGTACAGTGATTTAGCTGAAGATTTATAAAACTTTCCTGACTCATGCATCCCATCTCTGCATTCAGAAAGTGCAGAGTACAGGTTATTCTTATATGATAGAACTTCACACTGTCCTTTCCCTGCCTCCTGCCTGAAAACACGGATCACAAATAGAAGGCAGGGAGTCAGTCTGAATCTGCATTCAATTGGAATATGCAGGAGAGTCTGCACACAGCAGACAACAGAGAAAGATGGTGTGAACTTTTACAACTCTTTTATTGCCCTTGCATCCCTTTGCTTGCTGCCTGTGACTGATAATTTATTCCTAGAGATGAGCGAACACTAAAATGTTCGGGGTTCGAAATCCGATTCGAATAGCCGCACACTGTTCGACTGTTCAAACGGGTTTCGAACCCCATTATAGTCTATGGGGGGAAATGCTCTTTTCAGGGGTACGCAACATTCGATCAAATTCTACTTACCAAGTCCATGAGTGAGGGTCGGGCTGGATTCTTCTCCCTGCGCAGCGTCCCCACGTCCTCTTCCGGCCTTGAATTCACTCTGCTAGATATCGGGCCTGGGCAGAGCCGACTGCGCATGCCCGCACTACAAGTGGACATGCGCAGTCGGCTCTGCCCAGGCCCGATGCCTGGCAGAGTGAATTCAGAGCCGGAAGAGGACACGGGATGCTGTGCAGGGAGAAGATTCTAAAGGTAAGAGAAGAACCAGCGTTGATTGGCCGACTGTATAGCATTCTGCCAATCAACGCTGGTTCTGCATTGAATCTTAACTTCGAACAGATAGTAGTACTCAATCGAGTACGAGTATTTCGAATACCGTAGTATTCAATGGAATACCTACTCGATAGAGTACTACTCTCTCATCTCTACTTATTCCCTGTCAGCTCTTACAAGCAGAAGGAAAGGACCAACTTTGGAAACCTATATTTCATAGGAATACATTTTTCCACTGAGCTCTACCTCTTGCTGTCCTTACTGCCATGGTCTTTACCACCTCTGCCTCTGGAGGTATAATAGGAAATATAGGCTGAAGGGCTGCACTTGACACAGCATTAAGGAAACTAGATTAGAGGTAAAGAAGCCGTCACATAACTTAAAATATGTATATACAAGGCATACACAATAGCTTCTGAATTACTATTTAATAATATCATGTGCTTCATTAAATAGGCAAAATTACTGGAGTGCATTATGAAATATAGACCAAATATTATTTGCTTCCTGTCTTTGAGGGAATATGGACATGGGACTTGACCTCTTTATAGACACATAGTTACATAGTACATGAGGTTGGATGAAGACATCAGACCATAAAGTCCAACCTATAACCCTCCAATCCCCTACTATGTTAATCCAGAGGAAGGCAAAAAAAAAAAAAACAACTCATGTCAATTGCCCCATTTCAGGGGGAAAAAAATCCTTCCCAACTCCAATCTGGCAGTCAGTATAAAAACCCTGGATCAGCGTGTCCTTAAATCTAGAATACATACCCCATAATATTTTTCTCTTCAAAAATAGGCTGGGCTTAAATGTATTGAATACTTAGATACAGAGTGGATCAGCCATTTTTACTTGAGGTGTACACTATAGGTACAGCAGTCAGCAAGTGTATATAGTTATGTATAACCTTTGTAGGAATAATAGGGGGCATTAGCAAAATAGTGTTGCAGCTGTCCACAAATTATTTATGTATTGCAGTTCAGCTTTACTCTCCAACTCCAATTTCATAATGTAGATAGCCTGCAATACCAGACACAGCCTATAGACATGTGATGGATTTGCACACCAGTGAAGGACTATTTAAGTGACTATGGTGCAGTGGTCTATGTGAAGTGCCTCACCCTCACCGGACTAGCTGTTGGAGAGCAAGGAGCCCACATACTGATCTTCTACTGTCTTCTGTCATAAGATGCTCTTCTTATTTATGTCCTTATGCAGCCCATTTCCCATCTCCTCATTATATCTAAGCTTTCAAAATAGGTCATGGTAATGATACTGGTATTGTAATGATCATAAACTAGTCCTAGATCTTTTCAGCCTACTGTATAGTGAAGTGATTATATAGTGGCAATAATGGCCTGTGTCATAGTGTAATGGTAATCTGATATTATGCTTTGAGTCGTACTGAATAGAAAAGCTCAGTTGACAGAGTGGTAATATCAATGTATATAATTATGGGAGTAAAAGAGTACCATGAGGAAAGAGGCAGAGATGCATGAACTCATGAATAAGAAGAAATTAATAGCAACCATACAATGCTCTACGTAGAAAGCCCCGAATTTTGTTTTATGACATTCATTAATAAGAAAACAATTTACTTAAGTTTACAGAGTAAAAAATGTTAATGAAATTGTTGCACTTAATAAGAGGTTTTACTGCTCGCACTCGATAGAAAATTAAACGTATTAAGTATCTTTCACAGAATTAGAACAACACCTTTCACACTTGTCAGATTGCGTGATGCTAATGAAGTTATTCTTGCGATTCTATTGCCTCGATATCAACTTTCCGACAAAAATGTAGAATCAGCGTAGACAAACACAGCAAGATCGTATCAGCCTGGTAGTCATGATGAATCCGGGCATATGTGAAATAAGGTGAAGAATGACCATTAACACCTTTTTTAGCAATGCAAGTTCTATTAAAGATGTTTTCTTTTATGTGAATAAGTATGAATAAAACATTATAGTGCATTTTAGAATGTTAAGTAGCTAAATGGTTCAAAGACTAACAAAATTGTTGCATTAACATTTTAGTTTAATTATTTGCGTCACTGTTTTTCTGCATTTAGTCAAATTCATTTAGTTGTGTTCTTTTTAAGTGTTTGTACAATTTCACAATGTACCTGGCATCTATGTGGATTAAATGCGCGTTACCGGCAAAATACATGCATGTCGGGGCTTAATGGTTTGGTAATATTCTGAAGTACAGAATGTGATAATTGGTGATTTGGGTGAAATTTTCCCATCATTAAGATAAATATTTAAAATTGGAATAAGTGTTTAAGTGTATTTCAAGGGATTCTCTACAATTTAGCACAAAAAAAATCAAACTCTTAGATGGGGCAAATTTTCTAACACTGGATTTTTATCCACGGTAGACCAGTATGTTATCTGAGTGTCGTAGGACAAAATACCAAATATTTCTCTATATCTCCAAAATCATCCAAAAAAGCTTAGACAACACTTCTGTTGAAATTAACTTCTAGAAAACATGTCTTTAACAGGGTCAGTTAGTGTGTGGCCCTTGACCCAACACAGTGCCCCAAGCAAGGATGGCTCAGTTATGGAGGTGGACACAGCCGAGTACAAATTAACAGAAGTTTAGATAATGCAATAGTTACAGAGAGACAGCTTAGTAGTTACAGTCTTAGTTGAACACAAAGCTTAACATATACAAGTATTAGCATATAGCTTAGTGGTTATAGTCTCAGAATGGTACACAACTTGGTGATTACAGTACTCTAGTAAGAATAAAGCTTAGGCCCAGTTCACATCAATGTTTGGGTTTTTGAGGAGTCTGCTTGGAAACCTCACTTTTCTGCCTGCATGTATTGTGCAGAATCAAGCAGAAATCACATGGACCCCATTATAGTCTAAGGGGTCTGTGTGGTTTCTTAGGTAACCGCTTTTTTAATGCATATAGGTTTCAGTTCAGGGGGGTCCCTAAACAGACTCCTTGAATGGAAGCCCAAACGCTGATGTGAACCGGGCCTTAGTGTTTACAATCTCTTCTGGGCACACAGCTTGGTAGTTAAAGGGATTTTTCACAAAACCAAGTTATCCCCTATCTATAACTTGCATATCAGTGGTGATCTGACCACTTAGGGTAAGTTCACATGGGGATCGTAAGGGCGGATTTTGGCACTGAGAGTGACGCAGATTCCGCGGCTCATTGAATCCGCCTGAAGAAAGGGCAGCTTGCTTCTTTTTTCCATGAGTGGCAATACGACGCTCACAGAAAAAAGTATCCTGGCGGTCTCCATAGACCACCATTGTGAGGGAGCGGATTATGACATGGATTTCGCACCATAATCCGCCCCCTCTGTGCCCGTGTGAACTAGCCCTTAGGGCCCCTTCACATGGCTGATACGCTGGCTGCTTTAGAACGTGTAAACGTTCTGTAGCAGCGCCGTCTAAAGCAGATCGCATCGCATTATTTTCTATGGGAGCTGTCAGACGCGCGCTCGCCATAGAAATGAATGGGCTGCTTTTCCCATTCATTTCTATGGGGAGCGCATGTATGCCGGCTCCCATAGAAAACAATGGGAACTGCTTTAGACGCCGCTGCTACGGAACGTTTACACGTTCTAAAGCAGCCAGCGTATCAGCCATGTGAAGGGGCCCTTAGACTCCCACTGAAGGGAGACTAGGAGAATGGGAGACTTCTATCCTTCATTGTGAATGGAGCAGTGGTCAGACCCCCAGTGATCTGCAAGTTATCTTTTATCCTATGGATAGGGGATATCTTGCTTTTCTGAGGAAAATCCCGTTAATATATTTAGTGAGCACAGAGCTGATAGCAACAAAAGGCACATAACTGGTCAGTTATGTGAAGGGTTGAACAGCTTAGAGGTTTTCTGTCCCAGATTTTCTGATGTTGTCTCTCTGCCTCCACTGCTGATGTTCTGACTTTGGTTCCCTCAATGTACAAGTAGCCGGAATAGAACAGGGTCATTCATGTCACTCAGAGTTGGAGCATCAGCAGAGGAGGCAAAGAGTCAAGAGTCAGTGCTGGGGGGAACGGAAATGAGTGCAAGTGTGATTATATGGTGCAATAAGTGAGTACACTTCAGAAGGATTTCATACATGCCTTTAAGAATTCACCATGTGAGTCACTTAAAGATATCTTAAAGCCATTGCAGTCTCCCAGCCATAAATCCCTGCTACAAATCTGACACTGACTTGACCTAGTGTTAAATGCAAAGCAGCATCTGCTAGAGCAGCCTCTTGTATCTGCAGTAAAATGTTGAATATAGTAGAACATCTGCTGTATTTTTTGACTGAAAACTATTCTTCCCTTCTCGAGGCTTTCACTTGCACATCAGACTTTGTAACAAGTGCTTCAGCGCTGAGATATCTTCATTCTTTTTATGGCATAGGAAATAGTTGGAGTGCATTTTACTGGCTTTGTACTGCTGGCGTATTAACTCAGTGGTAAATCAGTCATTCTGTTTTTTGTCCATTTATGCCTGACCGCTGATAAATCAGTTGTTGAGTACGATAAGATTCTAAAAGTGCTTAGGACGCTAGACACATTTAACACAATTTGTCTAGGTTTCAAGGAGCTAAAAGCAAAATGCATAGACTTTTTTGATGCTTAAGAATGATTTCCCTCCTGTTTTTGTTTGCTGCCCTTACTTACATCAACCTTGCCACTGTTATCAACGTTGCAGCTGTTCCAGGCCTTCTGTTTTGTCAAGACTGCTTCTTTTTCTTTGTTTCGTCTTTTCGTCTGCCTTGCTCGAGTACTGAGGGAGTTTGTACTGCTTTAGGAATTGAGCAATAGGAAAATATCTGCATGCAGAAAATAAAAGAATACTGATGTGGCCTCATTACCTGGATGAAATTACATTTCTGTAGGAGATTTGTGAGGAAAACATTCTAAATAAAATAAGATTCTCTAACTACCTTTTTTTTCTTACAATTTTAATATTCAGAAGATGATTTCCATCTTGCTAAGGCTTTGTTCTTGTTTGTTAAGATGATAACTGACAGATGGGTATACACCAGAGGTGTAGCTAGGGGCTCAGTACGGGGGGGGGGGGGGGTAAAACATTTTCAAGGGACTCCCAACTTGGGTATATCAATATTATCACTATATGGTAACTGTATAATGGTAGATATCGGCTTTACATTGGGCTATACAGACCATTTGGGTGAATACAGAGACAGTAACATTTTTTGACTTACAGGTGACGGCTCTAAGTCTTCCATCTGGACCGCCATGACCACTTCTTCCAGCTGTGACTTGTCTCTGTAAAGTTTGCAGCACAGACATCTTTGGCTCCTTTCTTTTCCAGGCACCTGACCACATTGTCCTCATCTACACCCCATCCTGCTGCTTCCCCAAAATATATAATATAACCCCTCATAATGAGTAATATTTCCAAATGCATCTTTAAATGAATAATATCCACCCTGACATGTGAGAACATACAAACTCCTTGCAGATGTTGTTCTTGGTTGGATTCGACCTTAGCTCTGCAAAGCATCAGGGCTAACCCCTGAGCCACCATGTTGGTACCTATACCCTGTCAGATTGGCCTTGCATGCTAGATAGCCATTGGGCAGCTATTTTGCCAGCACCTATCCCTCTTGTTAGTGCTATACAACTTCACACTTGGCCTAGCCATGCGTGCAGGTACTCTCAATGCAGGAATGGAAATAAGTCACTGGCAGTGGCTTATCTCTTCAGACAAAAAAAATGAATCAAGCACACTAATGTCATTCTTTCTTTCTCAATATGTTGTCAGGAAAAGTCTGGACAAATGCTATACATATTAGTTGATCATCCAGTCCCACCAAAATCTGCAGGGACTGGCAGCATTCATTTAATGTGTATGGCCGATTTCAGTTTTTCCTATAAGCAACACAAGGTACACAAAGGTGCAAAGAGCCTGGAAAGTGCACAAACACACAGAGATACAGATGCAAACTTATCATATGTGCAGACTTTTAGATATACATATAGGATGCCTAAAGGAAATACAATCTCACCAGCAGTATAGACAGAGGTTCTTTACTGTAAGAGCAGTGAGACTATGAAACTCCCTGCCACAGGTTGTATCGGTATGATGGTGGATTCATGGTACAAGCTCAAAGGGGGCCTGGGGGGACTTTTTTTCTTAGGTTATGGGTTTTAGTTTTTCAGAGAGGGCAAAATGATTCAGGGTTTTACACTGATTGTGAATTTGGAGTTAGGAAGGATTTATTTCCCTGATATGGTGCAATTGGCATGAGCCATATGGGATATTCTGATGTAGGGTTGTAGGTTGGACTTGATGGGCTTGACCTGCGTCTTCTTCCAATCTCATGTACTATGGTACTATATTACAATGGGATTTCACACATAGTTAAAGATATATGTGCTCTGATACAAATGCACTTACTGCTGCTGACATGATGCAGTACACATGGAGTGGAGTCACATGCGCAGACATTGTCAAACATAATAATACACAGAAAAAAATACCGTGTATACTCTGAGACGTACGAACACACCTAGAGACAAGATGCATACACAGGGAGACATATGTATAGACATGATCAAATGCAGATGTACTCTCCTGTACTATAAGACATACACACATCCCACCGCATAACACTGATGTAGACACACACAGACACACAATAAAACATTAATAATTTGCGGTTTAGATGCCTTAGCTCAAGTGTCTGCACAAATGAGGCATGATTGCAAAATGCTCCATATAAATAAGTCATTGTTCCAGGCAGTTGGAAAGTTTGTCTTGGCTATGTACGCAGCCTTCATTAAATTGTTTGTTAAATAATGTATTTAGATTAAGTAGTGTTTCCAGCTTCTCCGTCACCCATTATGTGTTCTAGTAAATTAAAGCGAGAGAACCTTTGTCAGACTTATAATACTCAAACTGACATTTAATTCCCCCAGACAATAATTCTTCCTCCTAATTCTTTCCAGTCTTTACATGTATCGATTCTTCCGTGGACCTGTTTCATTCAATCTGTAATAACTATTACCAGTTAAAATGTGAACTTTACCACATCTGACCTGTGGCATATTAAGTAATAAGATGGTGAAAGCTTTCCTGCGGTGTGACTGGATCCCAAACTGCTGCCGCTGTCAAGAACACACGCTTTTCTGAAGTGCTGCTATCTTTTGTAGTTTTAAAGGTGTCTGATTTTGTGTTTTAGCTATTACAGGTTAGGAAAGTCTCCAAAATGATTTCTAAATGTGCACTTTGGAAAAGTGGCATTGGGACAAATGTGGAAATATCAGGCTTGGGGACCATTTTGAGATCTCTACCACCTTGAAGTAATGTCCTCTAGACTTCAAAAATATATTTCACCTCTCATGGGTGTAGTAGGTAATCTTCTGGTAACAAGTGACTACAGAAAGAAAGAATGTAACAAATGAGTGATAGAAATGTAATAAGAAATAACTGATAGAATTGTATATTTCAGGCAGTACCCTTCCCAATTCCCAGAGATGACACTGTACACACATACCATACTTCCTGGATATTGTACTGCTGCCTTGCTGGGGGTATTACAGTGTCATAAAATTTACCCCAGCTGCCAGCTACTAGTATTGCACTGGGGTTCCTAGGGCCGAACAGTAAAATTCATTGTGGGGGCCACTATACAGCTTCATGCAATGCAAAAACTGGGGAAATGTTGCTAAGATAATATTTTTCAGTAGTAGTATGTTACCTAACCCTTACTTGTTAAATGTTTTTGTCTTGGGGTCTAGTCAGTAGCCTGCAGCATGGCTTTTGACATGAACTCTTAGGCCTGGTTCACATCTGCGTTCGGGATTCCGTTTGGAAAGTCCGCTTGGGGACTCCCTGAATGAAATACCGAACGCATTAAAAAGTGGTGAGCATTGAAAGCACACGGAAGCCATAGACTATAATGGGGTCCGTGTGTTTTCTGTGCGGGCTCCACACAAGTCATGCGGAGAGGAAAGTACTTCAAGAATTACTATGAAGTCTATGGGATCCATGTGGTTTCATTGCTCACCACTTTTTAATGCATTCAATATTCCGTTTGGGGGGTCCTCAAACGAACTCCCCGAACAGAATACTGAACACAGATGTGAACTAGGCCTTACCTCTGTGAGCCAGGTATATGTGCCGAAACAGCAACAGGCCTCAGGTGAAATTGGTGATGGTGACCCCTACATTATGATTGAGAAGATGGGGCTCAAGCAGGAAGGATACATCTGACTCGGCATCTACGTGTAGTTTCTTATTTAATTTATCCAAGATATTAGCCATACACTTAGTCTGGTTGAAATGCTTTACTATTATTGGTATGAAGTACAATGAGTGTACAGTGCAATGCCAGGGTGGTCTAGGAGCCACCTAACTCAATATCCCACCCGGGAATCCACCTGTCCACCGGTGGGCCAATCCAGTTTAGCATGAAATATATGTATTTTAACCAATTTCAGAACATCTGTGTTACCCTCCATTGGGTGGTCCCATGGGTCCTTGTATTTTTGATGGAAAGAATAGCATAACCTGCAACACTATGCTTGCCATTAATCATATTGGAATACCCCAGAAAGAATTTATGTTGTCTCTATTTCAATTACAAGTTGACACAATGATACTAGTGTGAACAGAGCCTGACACATGTTCATATTGTTTAGTTATATACAAGCGTACAGGATAAAAATCTAGTAACAGTATAATTGTGAATGCTGTATTTAATGCAAACCTAATGGAGAACGTGATGTGCTATTCTTCTGTAATACCATTGTTATGCTACGAGGCGTGCTTGGTAAGGACTCACGGGGGCACCTCTAAAGCAAAGTAGATTGGGAAATGCTTTCATCTTATCCTGTAGGCTATAATATCTATACTATATCTCCTGTGTACAAAAGAAGACAACAGATCTGCAGCCTTTTATTTTAGCAGATCTGTAGTAATATAACTCCCACTAAAAATATGCCGTCCTATAAATGTATTTACTGGATCAGATATCCGTGTGATAAGGGGTCACTTACACCGAAATGTGGAAATGACATTTAAGTTATTTGTCCTTCAACTCGGTTAATGGAAGTAGAGAGGGTCTGTGATCAAATATACATGAAATACTTTTACATTTTTTTCCTCGAAGTATTGGGAGTTCACAGCTGAGTGACAGGATGTAGCTGGAAGCTGGGTAAGTGGTGCAGGACCATCTGTACATGTTAGCAATGCAGTAATTCTGAGCACTGTAGTGACAGATGAGCTGCCAGTGGAAGCTGCAGGTCAAGGATGGATGAACTGAGGATATTTAGACATTTTCCTATGTGGTTTGAAACATTGGTCTTCATCCTCGTGGACATGTAAATGATGTTACAGATGTACTTGATATGTGCCTGAGGGGGACACTTGTCAATTTCTCTACAAATTAGCATCTGTTAATTTATTCGTATTGGTATGCTGCCGATTGTGAGCGCGAGGCTGTTCCATTTGCTTCTTCGCATTTGTAACTTGGTATTTTTTAGCACCAGTGTAAATGGAGGATTTAATATAATTTGTCGTTCTCCTTAGCACTATCTGGATCTCAATGTCTATGTACTGGAATTTTCGGCAGATGGAGGTGCAGCTAGTTCAGGATTATTGTAAACTACTCTGTGTATTTCAAAGCTGTTTTCAATTGGTATGCAAAATTAGGCAACTTTTCAATCTAGAATTTTTTTCCATTCCTCCACATTTTCAATATATCCTCCATATGTGCGCATATGGATGTGTCCAGACCCAAAACGTACCTTCAATTATAAAAACACTATAAGAAACTTTGCAATATATGTTATTAAAAAAATATATTTTCATCTCCTGTTATTACCCTTCCCATTTACTTAGGCTAAGGCCCAACGTAGCAGACCGCAGCCGAAATGCGTCAGTTTTTCCCATAGCACTTTCTACAAAGAGTCCGGAGAGGTTTCCTCCACAGACTTTCTAGTTCCATTATACCCATAGGAAAACCACCAGCATTTCTGTAGGTATAATTCACATGCTGCGATTTCCGCAAACGCGACGGTTTTGGAAATCACAGCATTTCTGCTGTGTGCATTGTTCTGCAATGTGTGGATGGGTTTGGCATTTATGCAATGTATGGCCCCGACCTTAGACTGTGATCACTAATAGTATCTGTATTCATCTATCCATCTTAATCTTTTTAGAAGCCTGTGGTAGGAGTGTTAATTGGCTTGTTAGGATAATTGGGAGTGTTAATTGGCTATCCTAGTTTTTATTAGCTCAGGATGTTTAAGAAGCAGAGGGACTTTCTCAGCACCACTTCCGCTTCACAGACCATATGAAGGTCACATGGTCTTATCACAGCTCAGTCTCGTTCAAGTGAATAGACTGTGCTGTGATAGCAAGTACAGTCACTGTACAAATGTATGGCACTGTACTTGATCAGTACTTGATCACTGTACTTGATGACTGGCTAAGGTCTAGAGATCAAACCTCTGCCGATCTCTAATTAATGACCTATTCTAAGGATCCTAAGATATCAATTATATAGCCTGGAAAACCCCTTTAATTAACCTATTGCCTCATTCTGTATTGTGGTAGAGCTTTATCTTTAAAGAAATGGTAATGTCAAAAGAACTCTCTCATTCATATTGTAGCAGAGTTTCGAGGATGTGTATGTTTTTTCCAGCTGACTCCTCCACCCCTCACCTTTCCGAGATTCTATGTAAGTAGTATAAGAAAAGAAGAGAGATATAGTGAGACATAGTAAGATATATCAGAAAGCATTGAAAGTCTGCAATTTACACTTCCTCACTGTGAGGTCACACATAGACACAAATAGGACAGTTAGTATATCACTTTCTGATAACTTGCCACGACACAGCATTGTGTTGAGTAGAGTAGATTCACTTGTGAAACATACACAGATGTGTTCTTTCTTACCTGACCAGCTAAGAGGACAGGGAAGGAAGGATATACTGTATCTGTACACTGTTTGTATCCACAGGCTGAAAAACCTGATTCCGACTATATACTGTATGTACATATACTGTATGTAGAACTTGATACAAGTGAGATATAATCTAAGTGACTATCCCATCAGGGTTTTTAACAATTTTGGCCTCCATAAAAAGGAGTCCCCAACTTGGTCACACTTTTTCTGAAAAATGGGGTCCCAGAGCTGTAGCTGACTCAACATGGCCACACACTATACTAAAGTGGTTTATATAAAAAGCTGGCATATAAGGCTTCCGGCAGCATCTACAATGTGGTTGGCCACAGCTTCTCCTAGTGGTGACTTCTAGTTGTTGGAGGTGGCACTGATAATCTAATGGATATAACCGTTATTCAGGTATATTTATTACATATATCACTTCATAACGTAAAAAGTCCTTGTACCTCTTCCAGAATTGGACCACTAACAGCGATCATCTTCCTTCCTTCCTTAATTACTTGTGTTTACCCCCCAGCAGGCGGTCCATAGACCATCTAGATTTTAAGATATTACTGGTTAAAGCAGGGCTGCAAATATTCACTCACTTTAACCAGTGAGCAGAACAGGTTCAGCTGACAGTGTGCAGGGAGGAGACAAAGATTTTATTATTTCCCTGTCTATGTCACTTCAGATAGCCCTGGGGGGAGGGATTACCACCGATTTTGTTCGTGATCTCACTCCCCCATTATCAATCAAATGTCCAGTTTACTTGCCATTTAACCCCTTATTCGCTGTGGTCAATGCTGACCACAGCACCTAAGTGGTTTTACAGAAAAACAGACTTTTTATACTTGTCGGTAAAAAAACCCACACACACTTAATATCAACACATATGTAACAACCCCTAAGAAAATTATGTTATCTATCCTACATGGTAAATGCTATAAACCTTAAAATTCAGATGCCAAAATTGATAATTTATTACAAAAAGTACTAAATTCTGATCAAAAATTCTTATGTACCCACAAAATGTAAGGTCTCGTAAAACTACATTGAAATAGTCTATGGGGATCCGTGTGCTTTTACTGCACAGTGCTTACAAATGCGTTTGGTATTCCATTCGTGGGGGTCCCCATGTGGGCTCCCCCGAACCGAATACCAACGCAGTTGTGAATGAAGGGTTAGGCTACGTTTTAAGATATCAAACAAAAAGAAATCTACTGCGGCATGAATACATTCTTCTCAGATATTTTCTCTTCAAAGTACTATATATACATGTTAACATTGCATTCCCAAGCTGTAAATTGGCTATATTACGGGCTTTTGTTGAACAATCTGCTGAGGTTATTTCCAATTGTATCTTAAATTTGACAATTTAGAGCTTAACCAGTATTTGTGTGGAATTTGCTAAAGCTACTCTTACACTGTGTTCAGTTCAATAAGGTACAGTATTCCCTTATGTGCCTGCACTGAATTTTTACTCCATCCATGTAAAGTTTAAGATTCCTCGAAATGGGTGCTTTAAAGCAAGTACTAAATGATGTGCCTGGTGCATGCTGAGGAGCTTCGAGGCGGCCATTATTAAACACTCATGATGGTTTCCAGCAGGGGGAACATAAACTGTAGGCTCCATGTCTTGTATACTATTATACTGGAATGCTAAAATATTTGATGATATCAGGAAGCTAGTATTTAACATTTGCACGTTTTTTTATATATAAGGGGTAAATATTATTTGTATTAGAATTAATTTATTGCGCCTATTTTTGCTTTGTAGTTTCCAATGCGAGAAGCTAAGCAGCGAGATGTATTTTTAATGCACCTACTAAAGATCCTGTAAACAGCATTTATAAACCATCACAAGCAATGAATAAACAACTCCTTTATACAATGAAATAGAAGGGTTTAGTGCAAGTGATGAAAAGTATTACTTTCAATATCCTGGCAGCCTTGTCAGGTAAAACAAATTTTACTTTTATATGGGAATGTAAAGAGGATATGCCATCAAAAATGCATGAATAATATTTTATTACTTTTATGTAAATGCACCTCCATTCAATCTCTGTTCTATCTAATAGCATCACAAGGTTGAGTAACCAATGCAGTCAAGTCCAATTTTCTACAAGGTAAAAAGCAATATTACCCATTACAACCCTGGAAAGCCCCAGCGGTCTGTGGAACAAGAGTTTAGTGGCCCTGCCCATATAACATTAACCTTACATTAGTCACCATAAACCATGTGCTCTTACAGCACTTTCATCTAAACAACCTGAGAAATAGCAGTTTAATATGGAAAGTATAGTGCTAAAAGACTGCTCAATTCTGCCCTTTACCTCGCCAAACAAGACTATTTCACCGCCCCCATCTCTTCTCTCTCCAGCAACCCTAAAAGGCTTTTTGAAACTTTTCACTCCTTACTCACACTCAAGGTGCCATTCACAGACCTTAGTGCTGATGACCTGGCCACTTATTTGCGAGCAGGGCCCTCAGTCCCATTGTGTGAAATTACTTTCTTTGTAATGCATCTTTCTGTCTGTATTTGAACCCTACAAAGTGTACAGCGCTGAGGAATATGTTGGCGCTATATAAATAAAATTTATTATTATTATTATTATTATTATTATTATTATTATTATTATAATGTTCTGGGTTCGAAATCCGATTCGAACAGCCGCACACTGTTCGACTGTTCGAACCGGTTTCAAACCCCATTATAGTCTATGGGGGGAAATGCTCGTTTCAGGGGTACGCAACATTTGATCAAATTCTACTTACCATGTCCATGAGTGAGGGTCGGGCTGGATTCTTCTCCCTGCGTCCTCTTCCGGCCTTGAATTCACTCTGCTAGGCATTGGGCCTGGGCAGAGCCGACTGCACATGCCTGCACTACAAGCGGACATGCGCAGTCGGCTCTGCCCAGGCCCAATGCCTGGCAGAGTGAATTCATAGCCAGAAGACGACGCGGGGATGCTGCGCAGGGAGAAGACTTCTAAAGGTAGGAGAAGAGCCAGCGTTGATTGGCAATGTATAGCATTCTGCCAATCAACGCTGGTTCTGCATCGAATCTTAACTGCGAACAGCTATTAGTACTCGATCGAGTACGAGTATTTCGAATACTGTAGTATTCGATCGAATACCTACTCAATCGAGTACTACTCGCTCATCTCTAATTATTATTATTCATTCTTCTGTAAAATTGGAATGTACAGTTGTAGCAAGGTCTAACTTGACATTGTATTTTTATCAGAAGCTAGTTAAAGATTGCTGCATGTACATTACAGTAAGGCCCGGTTCACATCTGTGTTCGGTTTTCCATTCGGGGAGTCCACTTGGAGACCCCGAATGAAACCTATTCGCATAAAAAAGCGGCTACCTAAGGAAACTCCTGGATCCCATAGACTATAATGGAGTCCATGTGGTTTCCCGCTCGGTTTCACGCATATAGGAGAACGGAATGGCCCAATCACAGATGTGAACCCGGCTTAAGCACATGTCATACAGAATTCCACCCAAAGCAGAGGATTTGTACTAGTACTAACGCCAACCAGTATTCTGTATTACACTATGGTATGTTATCAAGAATATATCTATTATAAACTAAAGAATACCTAATATTTTTTCCAGAAAGCTGGATCAAGATAAACCCTGTTCTAGTGACTGATGCACGTTTATACTTAAAGAAGAACGTAAAGAAAAAAATTGGTGCCTGTCCAGCATAAGTTGTTATTGAAGAGTTATGTAGAGTATCTTGTCAACGTCTTGAGTAAATATTTCAGTTGATGTGTCACTCATGAGACATCTACCGCCTTGGCTCCTTATTCTTGTAAAACATGGTTACCCTAATGCAATTTCATGTATAATTCTTCATATTACAGTATGATTTCCATTGTTTGGTTGAGTCATAGCAGTGATGGCAGTGCTGTGTGCAGAACCCCCAGTGTATTTTATGAAATGCAGCTTCAGATTGCTCTACCTTCCGCCTGTTAATCTCATAGAGAACAAGTAAGATTCTGCACACTGCACACTAGCTTTTCATCACTTTAGGAACAGACTTACTATATCATTGCCTTTCTACTACTACGTTATATAGGGCATAAATTAAATATTCATAAGCACTTTATGTATAGAGGGCATATAGAGGAACAAGAGGAGTTGAGATTACTTAGGAGAGGTATCTGAGAACAGCCAGGAGGTATTTGATATATGACTATGTAATCATGATCACCTATCCACACAAAATAATAAGATGTACTGATAGACTAACCACATACCATTAAATGCCATTATTAAAAGGGTTCAAAATGTATGAATCTAAAAAACTGGGATAAACAAAGAGTTAGAATTATATGTGCAAAAACTGTCATTTCTATAGCCCCAACTGAGCATGTGCCTACAAGTCTTAGAAAATGTTTCCATCTTTTAGGCTTATGTTTAATGTAATTTTAAGAAGCTAGGTTTTCTTTCATCCAGCCAACGTAAATTTGCTGATCTATCCCAATATCTATTCCCAATCACTAAGTTGCCTGTGTGCCCTATTTGCAAAACCTTAGAAACTCAAATACTAGATAAATGCAGTTTCAAGACGTTTTTGTTAATACTAAGCTTACCTAAAAGGGAATTCATTTGATAATATGAGGACAACGCCACTTACCATCCCATAGAACTTTTTTAACATCTCTGTTTTTAAAATTTGTTCTTATGGTTCTAGAGGCTTCCTGATCCTTAGAGCTAAAAACAGACACATTTATATCCATTCAGTATTGTTAATAGCTTTCAAGGCTACTCTGAGAAACTTTGATTTAATTTCTCCGCTTGCCTCCATCATACTCAGGGCTTCCGTGTTAAGTGGATGTATGAACCTCTGTACTGAGGAAGATATGGGTCAATTTTTCTTTCAAACGTTTAGTCTAATGGTCATTTTCCAGTCACATACCCACATAAGTTATATACTCATTTCAGGACATCATCTAGCTTGTAATTGTGTTCATTTTTCCTTGTAATCTTCTCAAAGATATAACAGGTTGGAGAATAATCTATGAGACGTATTTTTATTTTTTAGAACTGAGCTACAAGAATCAGTACGTAAATGTCCTGAATTAAGAATAACCAATAATATAAGGTGGTATGAGTGTCGAAAGTAACATTTGGAGACATAACCTTTATATAATGTACTCAGTCATTTATATATACCAAAATTCTGGTGTATGTCCAAACTATTAGGAATCTACATTAGTAATTTGGCTGCTACGATTAGTAGTTCAGTTTTGTATACTACATGAAAGCTATTCCTAGGATGTTTTTTTTGCTCATTATTTATCTATCCATCTATCTATCTATCTATCTATCTATCTATCTATCTATCTATTTATCTATCTATCTATCCATGTATATATAATTGCTCATTATATTACAATTATATACATTACATTATGCAATGTGTCAATTGGTTGTAAATAAATTGTATGACATATATGATGTAATTATGAAATGACATCATACCGATTGATCACATGGCCATGCTGCAGCTCAATCCCATTCACATTTCTTGTAGTAGTGAAGACGTCAATGATCCATATCATTCTCATAGAGGACAATCCCTTTAACAACTTCTGACATTGCAGACACCAAAAATTCATTATATTGAAAATTTTTAAAAACATAGTTATGTAGTTTTTTTTTTTTTTTCCAGAATGCACTGATTGCCCAATTTCAAGGCCCCTCTGGTGGTTCTTACTATTATCTTAGGACTAGTTTACACAGGGGGTGGTACGACGCATTTTGGTCCCAATTGTGACGCGGTAACCATTCAGCTTCCGACAGTCGCGTCTTTCCCCTCCAGAGTAGGCTCAAATGAATGGGCCTAGCCCGGGGGATGCTGCCGCGAGGTGGACACCGGGGTTGAATCAGCCACGGAATCTGCCTGAAGAAAGGGCAGCTCGCTTCTTTTTTCCGTGAACGGGAACATACCGCTCACGGAAAAAAGGAAGCTAGCGGTCTATATAGACCTCTATTGTGAGGGGGCGAATTCTGAGGTGGATTCGGCATCAAAATCCACCCCCTCTTGCCCCCTCTTGCCCCATGTGAGCTTTTAAACAAATAGGGAGCTATGTGATAAAGGGCTTTATTCTTTAGTGAAGCCAGATCCCTTCAGCTTCTTGTTACGCTGAAAAGACCGACTAAGCTAATGAAGTAGACCAACCAGATGGCATTATATCCCCAGCACAAAGTAACAAAGTAAGGGAGGGGCCTGTTTCAGAACAATAGCCATTTATGAAATGAAAATGTAGCTAATATTTTTTATGTTGCTGGACGATCCCTTTAATTATCATACACTCAGAATGGTAATCTGTAAACCTTCTCCAAAGTCTACGTTGATCCAACAGAAGACTTATAAAGTCACTAACTGATTATTTCTCATTTTACAGCGAAAAATTTATTTTTTAGTCCAAAACGAACTAATCTGATTAATTTGTTGGATCAGTCATTCTAATTTTCAGTCATGTGAAACGACATCAACAATGCTTCCAGATTACAATTCTAGAAAGTGAAAGCTTGACCACACTTATTGTGAATTCTGCTTTGGCATTCAGTCTGTTGACACCTCTGCTAAATGTCTTTGGAAGGTTAGCGTATTTATTCATACAGGCTCTTTGGCTGTATTTCAGTAGTAATATGATATTCATTAATGTTTCTATAAACATGTCTCCTTTTCTTGTTTTTGCTTGTTGGCTCTTTGTGTTAAAATTGCTCCTGGAAAATTCTTAAGCCATCATTGAAATGCAAAAATTTCCATTGTGGTCATACTGAAACCACCTGATCTCCATCACTATGGGTCAAAGCATCTAATAATAAGGTTATGATTCTAATTTAGAAGACAACTTAGTCTATAGATTACTTCACAAATTCAATAAAGCGTAGGATTCTTGGAGTAATTATTGTTTCCTCTGTACTTCTATAAGTTGATGCCTACATTATTACACAAGTTTGAGTTTTAGGCTGCATTTTAATATATGTTTTTAGATAAATAACCCTAGAAGGAGATTTGACAATCAATATATCTACTCTCTTGCTTCTATCTATAGATGTGTTCACCCTTCACTTATTTTAAAGTTTGTTAAGAACTGCAATTTCCCATAAAAACAACTCAATACAATAATATAACCTGTCAATAAAAACTTTGGCAAGTTGCAGTCCACAGCACAACCATTGAGTGGCCACACATAGATGTATACAGCATATCACTTTGTGACAGCATACCATTTTTTTAAGTCATATTGTGAAAACTTTACATATATAACTTTACATGCCCAACTAAAAGAAAAGATAAGGAAGGACACATCTGTATACATTCAATGAAGGACTATGACGGATGAATAAATTATGAAAATAACAATAACAACAATATATATATATATATATATATATATATATATATATATATATATATATATTTAGAGCACCATTAATTGCTGTATATTTGAGGGTTTACAAATGAAACATAAAATACACAAGACAAGTAGAATCTATACATTATATCCAAAAAAGATTTAAAAAAAAAAATAACTTTTTTATACTTTTTTTTTTTTTGTCCCCCTAGGAGACTTGTTTGATCAGTGCAATCTTATGGTATTGTCCATTGTATTGTTCATTGATCGGCAATCTATTATGTCTAGCCTGAGGCAGGGTGTAATGGATGTAACAAGATGGCAGATCTTCAGGCTTTCAATGGGCGCCCAGTTGCCATGGCAACCAATTGGTGGACAGAGAGGTCCCTGTCTTATAAAGCTGTATTTTGTGACACACTTACTGTACACATGTCCGGCCAAGATGAAAGATAAGGAATGACCTATCTATCTATCTATCTATCTATCTATCTAGTAGAAAAAAATGCAGAAGCAGCACAGCATACAAACCGGGTGCAAAGCCAAACTGGAAGGTGGCTAATCTTCAACTTTATATAGAAAATGGAAAAAATGGCAGCACTCCAATATTTAGAAAAAGTGTGGATTTATTCCAAGCAGCGACGTTTCGGTTCTTATCTGAACCTTTCTCAAGCAAAGAAGTGAGGGAAAACCACCAGTTTAAATAACAACCACATCATATGGTGCATAATTACAATTAATTAGTTAGCATGTGGATACAATGCAACACAACATCAAAACACACTTAGGTGGAGTGAAAGATACAGTGTAACAAAGTGTTATAAATATACGATGATCTAGTAACATTTTTCAGATCAATATAAGCGACACATATATATAAAATCACATCATATATAAAATATAAATATGAGGAGGAGGAACATCCACTTGCTTTCACTAGTATCATGGGCGTTTATTCATACATTGCAGTGTCCAAAAGTGACTACTGTGCAAAATCAGAAAAAACATAAAAAACATGCCTTCCCAGGCTGAATATATCAATCATAGTATATCCCTGCACGCACAGAGTAAAATAAAGTCATGTGCGGCATACCAAAAGCTGGCATCCACCCAGACTACCCAGTGCACTTGTGTAAACCTGCATGTTAAAAAACAAGCAGACACAGTGCATCTACATAGTCAGGTGTTGCTATAGCCAGAAAAGAAAAAAAATAAAAAATACAAAAAATGAAATAAAAAAACAAAAAATTAAAAATAAAATAAATAAATAAATAAAATAAATAAATAAATAAATCAAAATATAATATAGATTTATTTGTTTTGCTTTAATATTGATTTGTTTATTTATATGTATACATATAAATATATATTTATTTAATTTTTATTTATTTTATTTTTTATTTATTTATTTTTTATTTTTTCTTCATTATTCTATAACAAATATTCATGGTCTATTTAATTTTCTTGACTGTCCTAATTGGGTTATGGGTCCCAAAGATTGTGGGCTGATATGCATGCGATCTATGGCAGTTTGTATGTGTGTTTGGCCAGGGGGATGGAGGGTGTCCCCTATTGGTGTACCCTCGGTCCTCTTTTTCAGTCTGGTTGACCTCTTGGGTGGTAATATATTCGGGTCGTTTGTGCGACGCTGATGTAGGTCTGCCATAATATACCCTTCAATTGGACTATAGCTAAAAAATTAAAAAATATTTCTTTAATTTTGGGCCATATTATTATTTGTTTATACTTTATGGTTTAGATTAAATTATTTTTGATTTATTTATTTATTTATTTTATTTTATTTTTTTTATTTATTTATTTTTTTAATTTTTTGTTTTTTTATTTCATTTTTTGTATTTTTTCTTTTTTTTTCTTTTCTGGCTATAGCAACACCTGACTATGTAGATGCACTGTGTCTGCTTGTTTTTTAACATGCAGGTTTACACAAGTGCACTGGGTAGTCTGGGTGGATGCCAGCTTTTGGTATGCCGCACATGACTTTATTTTACTCTGTGCGTGCAGGGATATACTATGATTGATATATTCAGCCTGGGAAGGCATGTTTTTTATGTTTTTTCTGATTTTGCACAGTAGTCACTTTTGGACACTGCAATGTATGAATAAACGCCCATGATACTAGTGAAAGCAAGTGGATGTTCTCCTCCTCATATTTATATTTTATATATGATGTGATTTTATATATATGTGTCGCTTATATTGATCTGAAAAATGTTACTAGATCATCGTATATTTATAACACTTTGTTACACTGTATCTTTCACTCCACCTAAGTGTGTTTTGATGTTGTGTTGCATTGTATCCACATGCTAACTAATTAATTGTAATTATGCACCATATGATGTGGTTGTTATTTAAACTGGTGGTTTTCCCTCACTTCTTTGCTTGAGAAAGGTTCAGATAAGAACCGAAACGTCGCTGCTTGGAATAAATCCACACTTTTTCTAAATATTGGAGTGCTGCCATTTTTTCCATTTTCTATCTATCTATCTATCTATCTATCTATCTATCTATCTATCTATCTATCTATCTATCTGCTGAGTATATGCATTTTTGATAGAGGCTGAATGCATTTTATTTTTTTCATTTTATCTGACTTGACATTTATTTTATTGCGCTTTTTATTGGCCCCATTTGATTTGATTGATTAAATGATAATAATTAACAATTCAATCAATCTAATGATCCTTCTTGGAAGGGGGATCTCAGAGCAGTGACAGTATGGGATTTTCTGCCACATGATGTGCTGATAGTTGATTTATTAAAAGAGTTCAAAAAGACTTGGAGGCTTTTCTTAAACATATAAGGCTCGGTTCACATTAGTGTAATAGCTTCCGTTCTTAACAAAGATATGACAGTTTTGATGGATCCATTTTCACTGTTTTGTCAGATTTCCATTGGACTGTTTTTTACGGAAAGAATAGCTCTGCAGATTAAGCTGTTCTTGCCGTCAAAAAGTAGCTGAAACCTGACAGAACAGAGAACAGTCCTGATGTGAACAGAGCTTTACATTGCAAATTATAGGTAAAGGATTGCTAAGATTTTGGATGTTGCTGACCAAGGAACTTGTTCTGATTGTCATAACTGAATTCAAGATATTTTTCTCCTATTATGGCAATTGGCAGCAACTTTATGGTGATTGTTTTCCATTCAATGGATCATCAGACGGGATAAATTGAGCTTAATGTAGTTTTGGCAACTTTATTACTGTATATACTCGAGTATAAGTCGAATTTTTCAGCACAGTTGTTATGCCGAAAAAGCCCCCCTGGGCTTATACTTGAGTCAGGGTCCAACTCAGGGTCAGACTGGCAAGGACCAGCATAAATTAAATGATGGGGGAGGTCCTTTAGTGCTACAGTAATGATATAGGACATTCCCCCTTCTCTAGCAAGAGAAATGAAAGCCCGGGAGGCCCCTGCTGCTGCCCTGCATTGAGGATAGGAAGCTAGGATAAAGTGAAAGTGAAACACACAGGTACCTGCTGGAGTTACTATTCCTAGTAATGTCAGGCATTTGGGGTTATTAATTTAGTCACAGGAAATTTAGTCTCGGAAAATTGGTGGGTTTGCCAGTTATGGGGTGGGATGTAACTTGCAACAATGTGTGCCAGAATTAATAGGTAGTATAAACTTTCAGTCTAAAGATAACCAAATGTATCATGTAGCATCTGTCACTGTGATAAATCTTGCACATTATAAGGGTGCATTCACACTGAGCATACGCTCTGCTCATTCTGAATGTAAAACACATTCAGAATGAGCGCGTACAAAGCAGATCCCATTCATTTCTATGGGAGCCGGCATACGTGCGCTCCCCATTGAAATGAATGGGAGGCTTTTTTCCCTATTGCTTTCAATGTGATACGCGCATATGCCGGCTCCCATAGAAATGAATGGGATCTGCTTTGTACACGCTCATTCTGAACGTGTTTTACTTTCAGAATGAGCAGAGCGTATGCTCAGTGTGAATGCACCCTTACACTGTCTAGTTTAAGTTTTCCCGGTATAAGTACAGGATTATAAAATCTGCCTCAATAAGTGTGTTGTTTAGGAATATAAATTAAAAGATGCATTAGGGTAGATTGAACAATACTGTCTATGAATGAGATAGTGCAAACTTAAACTAGACAGTCTAGTCTAGTCTAGTTTTAAATACCCAAGATTTACAGCTTCACAGTGGTGCATGCAAGATGATAAATATTTGCATTTTCATACCGTTTTGGTGCAGTTCTAGCACCCGTTTAGGGGATTCTATTAAGACTGACATTCTGTATGCCAGAAGTAATATATTCCTCCACTAGTGCCAACTGAATTATTAAGAGGCTTGAACTTGAACACTGTTAAAGACTCCCTTTTTCTACAAAGATCACGTTGGAGTAGCTTTTATAAAGGATATTCATCTCCTACCTTTATTATTCTGATCTGCACCACCATTTTTGTGAGTTTTCTTTTTTCTTTCGTACACAAATAAGTCTACAGAAAGCACAGGGGGTGTTCGTCTTTGCTCAAAAAACAGCGGGTGCATTCCCTGTGCTTTCCGAAGACTCTCCAGGGACGTCTCTGTCTTCTTCTCCTAACCGCCTCTTCGCCGTGTCATCAGCTGCGTTATCAGCATGTAGAGCCGACTGCGTTTGTTAGTTCACCCATTTTCCTGTGGCCTCTTACACAAGCGCCTGTTCGGTCACAGGAAAATGGCCGAACGAACACGCGCAGTTGGCTCTGCCAGCTGATGACATGACAGATGATGCGGCGAAGAGGCAGTCGAGAGAAGAAGACAGAGGTATCACTAGAGAGTCTTCAGACAGCACATATGATGTCCTCTGTGCTTTTTGAGCAAAGGGATACGCCCCCTGTTCTTTTTGAAGATTCATTTGCATATGGAGGAAAAAAGAAAATTCACAGAAACAGTGACTCGGATCAGGAAAATAAATGTAGGAAAAAAATAGTTTTTATAACTGGGGCCACACGGTGGCTCAGTGGTTAGCACCGCAGCCTTGCAGCGCTGGAGTCCTGGTGTTCAAATCCCACCAAGGACAGAAAACCATCTGCAAGGAGTTTGTATGTTCTCCCCGTGTTTGCATGGATTTCCATCCCATATTCCAAAAAAGACATACTGATAGGGAAAAATGTACATTGTGAGCTCTACGTGGGGCTCACAATCTACATTTAAAAAAAAAAAAGTCTTTATAAAGACTTTTACGACATGGTCTTTGTAGAAAAAGAGATTCGAATGATAGAATCCCTTTAAGATATAACTTAGGCCAGCTTTCTGGTGTGAGTTATAGTAAATATTCTGGTGCCAAAACATCCCCGCATCATCCTTCCTTTTTTGTGTCCTGCACCACCCAATTGTGTAAGCCATAACCATTCCCAACTAGACAAGTATTCTGAATAGTCAATGGAATAGTAAATTCCTTTCATTCCTGCATAGAAAGCCATGCCATTTTGTCCAAAGCCCTACCCCTTGTGGTCACGATGTGTGAACTTTTGGTGCAAACTGTGAATTCTGCAGGAACACAATAGAACATGTGGGCCCATCTTTCAAATCTTCTGTTCCCTGAGACCTTAGACTGGCAAATGATAACCCAATTTTCTCTTTGGTGTCCTGCAATGTCTCACAGCTTACTCCCCTAAGCTTTCTCTTAACACCTTTATTTTCAGATTGGGTAGAAAGAAGTGAAATCTCAAGCTCCTTTCTCTAGCAAAATCACATTAAATCCATTTTCCCCTGAGCATTATTACATTTCTAGACTAACAGATCTCAAATAATTTCTTCAATTTAATCAATGGAAAACCACAGGACAGAGGACAGGTGGCTGTGCATTTTATTATAATATTATGTTACTGCTGTGGTGAGAAGTGCATGTATCTGTCTATTTATGCCAGACTTGTGAAATCAAACTGTGGAAAGGGAAAATAACAAGAATAAACTTGGTGCAGCTTTAGAAGTGCGAGCACTCATAAGACATAATGTTCTATGTTATTGTACTGCCACATTGATTAATGCATCATTACGGAGGCTTCCTTTTATAACAATACCTGGGGTAACATTCTGATCCAATTAGCCATATTCTTGTTGAAAAGAACATTTTAGCATAGATTTCTACAAGTGCTTGTTGTGTTCCCGAAGCCTCCCAACCTGTCCCAGCCATAGAAGATAAACTCTGTAATTGGTGCTGTTAGGAATGACAGTATTGTTTATCTCAGTGAGGTTGTATAAAAATATACATTCGTCTTTAGGATACATAGCCATAAAATCATCAAGTGCCGAATTGAGATTTCAAGGGGAACAACGCAGCCTATAATGCAAAACAATGCAGTTATTTTTGGCAAATTCACTTTTTTTCTTAAACGTACAAATCTATAGAAATGTGAGCATCCTGCTCCCTTTCATTATCTGTAAAGTAATGATTTTTTGTTAGCCTTTACCGAGCTATTTTTAGCTTTATAGATCTCCTGATATCCACAGTATTATTTCTCCAGGACAGATGAGAAATTAATCCTATGTCTTTGCTGGGGTTAGCCAATAAAAAGCTACAGTGACAGGTTCTAATAAAATGATTATTTACACCTTATTGGAGAAACTTCTGGCCTTTCAATGGTTCAGAGGAGGGGGATTGCACCTTACTATGCAATTACTTTGTCCAGCAGGGAAGAGAGAAAAATTGTAATTTAAGGAAATGGGTTTAGAATCTATAAATCTTTCCTCTGTGTTCGGTGATATAATTGACTTTTCCAGCAAATTAGGGGAAACACTTAATATGGTTATAACATTGACAGTGAGGCAGCTGCTGCTATATGTTCTGTCGATTTAATGTTAGTATTATTATTATTATCATCTTATACTTTATAAAGCTCCAACAATTCCTGGGGGTGTACATTTCACAGATGTACATCTTTTCATAGCTCTTTTTATTGATATGTAGGATATAAAAAAAAATGGAGAGAGGCTCATAAAAATGAGTATAGTATATATAGGTTTGTATGTAAATGGTTACCAACTAGCTATTTGTTCCACTTGGACCCAGTTTTATGGAAAGAAAAAATCAACATATTTCAAGCTAAAGATGATAGAAAGGTGTAAGAATACAGGTGCTCGTGCTCACCCATCCACTGCCGGAAGCACCCAAAATGGACATGTGAGTATCAAAACTAGACAATGGACCAATAAATGAAGACCTGATCTGATAAACCATGTTTTCCTTTATATAGATGCACCATGGTAAGAAGGCAAGCTAGCTGAAGTAGTATGGTGTTCTCTTCTGGTGGTAAACTTTAGCTCCAGATAATAGATGTTAATTTTTTTGTAGACATATAATACCTACCTAAACATTGTTGCAAGCCAATCCATTCATAGAGATGACATTCTCTAATAGAAGTGGGCTTTTTGCAGGATAAAACACACTGTCACCCACCAAATATTGTTTAGGAATAGGTTCAAGAAAACAGCTGGCCTCTAAATTCCTAAGATCACCCTGATCAAAAGTTCTGTGGGATAGGCTGGAAAAACCAGTGTGATCCATTATGACCTCACCTTACAAGTTAAAGGGTCTCTGTCGTGAACATGTTGGTGCCAAATATTGCAGGACACTTTCAGAGGTCTTGTGGAGCGCATGCAACAGCAAAGCTTGGGACTCCTCAGGCCAAATGCAAAATCTGCAATGGGGCATCCAGTTTCCATTTGCTATCTATAATACTCTTTTTGTCTTATGTTATAGAAAGTCCTTTGGGTCTCCTAAAGCTCCACAATTTGGTAGCCTATGCTGCCTGTGCATCAACTACACCCAAACCCCTAGGTCCATGACCTATTGGGTTCTAACTATTTTGCTGGAACAAGGGAGACAAATAAATATATGCATTTGGAGAAATAGATTATGATGAGGATTTTTAAGTAGTTGTCTCAATATTCCTCATTTTGCTGAAAATTAATAAAATATCATTTAAAAAATTACAGCTAAACACAGAAATATAATGTGCAAAGTTATTTTTAGCAGTTCTTAAAAAAAAAAAAAAAAAAAACCTGACAGGAATTATTATACAATGCCTGTCTTCCAGAACTCCCACTTTCCATAAATGTCCTGAAGCATGTACAGTATTGTCTACATTTCTTTCCACTGAAAAAAAGCCATTTCCAGCATCGTGGGAAATCAACTGAACTATGACAACCTACTAATAATTTGCCTTTTAATCTGTCATTTTTTATTTACTTTAATTAAACTGCCGTCCATTTTCTAATAATTGTGCTAAAACTTCATTCACTGTAAATGAGATTCTGTAAAAATGTAATTAATTCTCACTTTTATTGGGAACCTGCATGCACAGTATTGTAGACTCATTGTTAAAAGATCACATGCACCAAGTACAAAGAATACTTGTTCTAGACCATTCACTTGCCATCCACTTGCCCGGACATCCATGAATTATTTTCATTGATATATCCTCTATCGGTCTTTTGAAAAGACCTTTGAAAATTGACAGTAAACCCGAAAAGTACGGCAATTACACCAATAATAAAAAAAATTATTTAATTCAGCTACTACCGTAATAAACAGGCAAACATACAAGATGAAACAGATTGTGAAGTAGAGAATTTAGTATTAATTCAGACTAGATCACTCTCGTCTTCTTAATACCTTAAATGTTCAATTACAATTTATTTTTGTTGGAAAAAACTTTAACGATTTGTAAAAACTGTTTGCAAAAAGTGTAAATTTTTTGTGATTCAGTATCCAACTTGGATAAAACCATGGAGATGAATACGTCTAGGGTATAAGTTCAGTCGATTGTTTCAAGAATACCGAAAACATCCTCAAATGCAATGTGAATCTAGCCTGAGTTGTACAGGTTGTACACTGCCTACTAAGAAGTATTTGGACACCAATGAAAATGAAGATATTTGCGGTCGTGATGTATGTCACACCTTCTGCCATTAAATAGGAAACAACACTGGCATTAGTGCATTGGCATTAGTTGCATGCAAGATGCCACGAAGTGCAGAGTTGTCCAATTTCAAGAGGTGTAATTGTGGGGTACCACAGAAATGGTCGATCCTTAAGCGACATAGCAAGCAAACTGAATTACTCAAAATTGACAGTGGCCTATGTGATTATGAAGTAGAAGGTGAACGGTGATTGTCGGAATGTGCCCCGAGTCGGCAGACCCCCAAAACTGGGAGATAGAGGCCGACGAGTGCTGGCCAGAGAAATTGCACCCAACCGATGGCTCACATACTCCAGGAGTTTCAACAGGCATTCTGGAGTCCTAAATGTCAATGGTTGCTTCCTCCACTGAGAGTCACAATAGGCATTCACTGGATTTTTTTGGACTTTGTCTTCCCTTCCCCATATCCTTGTTGTGTTGTGTATGATTCACTGGATATGGTAGAATCAACTTGCCTGGTTTTAGATTTACTGAAATAAAAATTAATTGTATTTAGGAATCATTGGAAATGAACACCTTGAAATTAACCAGTGATTCTTCAGTCTTGTTTCACAGAGAATTAGCGTTAGAATCAATGCATAATAAAATTGTTATAGAAATCTTTATCTCTAATATTCATTTTGTATGCAAGCCCAATAATCCCAAATGGAGAAAGCACTGCAGTGAAAACAGTGTATTGGTCTGTAATGCAGAAATGAAGCATTGGAGCATGTGAGTTTCTCCTTGTCTGTGTCATATTGTACCTGTCGTCAGGGCAGTACAGTTAATACTGTTGTCATAGGCACAAGCAAGTAGGGTGCAAATGAATGTGTTTGCGGCCACCCACCTGCTATACACTTGTCGCTGCATGGGAGCTACAAAATGTGTGTGTGTCCTGAAGCCACTGCCAGACTCCCCTTCCGAAGAACAAGAAGATTGTGTGTGTTGAAGTACATTATGCTTCACTCTTCTTGTCCCAGACATCTGACACAGGGAGAGCCAGGAGGCCACCATATGCATTAGATACTTGGCCTTTCCCATCAAAATCTAATGTGTTGGCCAACTTTGCATGAGTGTAATTGTATAGTCTACAATTAGTCTTCTCTATGAACTTAATATATTGTATGGACTGCAGAAAATTTTCATTGACTTTAATTTCAATCTCCATACTTGAGAAATAAATATATATGGAATCAGGTAAAAGGTAGAGATTTATCTAATATAATATGGGACTTAATATTTTTGATGGTGGTCCTGAGTTATGCTGAAAATTTACTGCAGATATTAAATTCTGTTTCTCGTCAAAAACTTAAGAGGAGTCTATCATTAGAGCCCAGCATATCAACCCAATTCCACAGATAGTTTCGAAGAGCATCAAGTGATATTTTCCCCTTATGAGTCAGGGCTTCCGTTGCCAAGATATCGCCATTATGTGAAATAAGAAACTTCCTCATTGCTTTCCAGAGCTAATATGCATATTGAAAAAACTGATTTCTTGGCACCGATTCACAAAGGGAAAAAGCCTTTGATTCAGGTGATCCTAACCTATTTATACGTGGGACTGAGTTAATATGCTGAGTTCTGGTGACAGACTCCCTTTAAAGAAACTGAAGGATACATTTAACAAGGATACATTTTTAATATAACCCTAAATAATGTTTTACAAGAATTTGTCTGCACTCTGAGGAACAGATTTTCATATGTCAACATCCTCTAAGGTTTTTTCAAAGTTTTGAAATGTGTATGTTTCAAAAAAACAAAACAAAAGGAGACTCTGACATTTTTTTGTGTATTTCACAGTTTAATTACATTTTCCATTCTTTATTCAATATATATTTGGATCTGAAAAAAAAAAGGTTACAAATGTAATTATTTTTGATATTGTGAAAACGTGTCAGTCTGTCCTTATTGTGCCTTTGGCAACCTGAAAGCTATAAGCTGGAACAGTAGACATTTTTTGTACTAATTAATTGGTTGATGCGACTGTGTCAGATGGTTAGAGATTCAGGGATGTGCGGTAATTAGAGGGGAGCAACGCCGTACATAACTTCATACACAGAAACCAGTTCCACAGGGCAGAGGGTTCCTTAAAATCTTGCCATAAGGTAAGTAATTTCTAAAATGCCCTAATGGAAATAACTTACTGTTCGTTTTCTGCATTCTTTGCTACAATAGAGAGCATATTACAAGAAAAATTAATTATTCATTAATTTGAAAGTATTTGTGATTCTAAAATTTTCCCCTTTACTTGGCCATTCTCATATCTCAAGAAAATCTAGAGAATTAGTCAATTTAAGACTAGTGATTGGACCACCTATTGTAGCTAAGTGGAAGTTCTTACCGCTTGTATTTCATTCGGGGGAGTCTGCATGGGGACCCCCTCGAACGGACTACTGAATGCAACTGCAAGCGGTGTGCAGTGAAGCACACAAACCGTATAGACTATAATGGGGTCTGTGTGCTTACCGCGAGATTTCCGCAGGGAACATGCGGACAGAAAAGTACTTCACAATCTACTTTCCTGTCCGCATGATTCGTGTGGGTAGTGCAAAGCAAGCACACGGACCCCATTATAGTCTATGGGGTCCGTATTCTTTCACTACACACCGCTTGCAATTTCGTTTGGTATTCCATTCGGGGGGTTCCCATGCAGACTCCCGAATGGATTACCAAATGCAGATGTGAACGAGGGATTAGATATTTTCTGACTTATATCCCAAGTCATGACACAAGGCTTCTTGAAAGTCATTCAATGAGCTACTTTTCAATAGGTGGCGCTAGATGAAAGGGAAACTTATTTGCATATTCTTTCCCAGAATTACTAATGAACTATGCATGGTCTTTATGATTCCATGCAAAGGTGACCTGCAAAGGCAACTTCTACAAAGAGATAGAGCACCTCCTGACCCACATTTATAATAATAAATTACATCTAAGTAAAAGTAGTGATCATTTTCATTGGTATAGATTTGTCGTAAATGTAGCCTTATTTTCCTAAAATTTGAAAGTAGATGTAATTTACAAGAAAAGAAAAGGGTGAATAGGCTGAACGTGGACGTGGTAAGAAGCAGGAGTAGTTAGCAGTAGTAGTAGTAGTAGTAGTAGTAATAATAATAATAATAATAATAATAATAATAATAATAATAATAATAATAATAATAATAATTTATTAGTAGTAGTAGTAGTAGTAGTAATACATTTTATTTATATAGTGCCAACATATTCCGCAGCACTGTACAATTTGTAAGGTTCAAGTGCAGACAAAAAGATACATTAGAGAGTAATAGTCAATTCAGACAATGGGACTGAGAGCCCTGTTCACAAGAGCTTACAATCTGTGAATAGTTCCTATATTTTATTCTGCAGCACAGCAGCAAAGTTGTATTTATATATTTTTATTCTATTTTTTAATCTATAGTATCTTTTTATTGTATTTTATAGTATTTATTTGTGATGGGTTTTCTACATGTTTTCAAATAAGGTATCATGGCTATGTCCAGCTTAAAATATCACCTTACTATCTTTTTACACTTAATACCTGCTGTTAAAAGTATGGAGCACACAAGAGGATTAGCTAAAGAAAGCAGTTATTTTTCCAAGGCAGCAGAAAATTAGGTGCGGATAATTTACAAGTCAATTTATTATCAATTACAGATTAAATGTGTGTGAAGTTCTATCTTAGATAAATGATCAGGTTCATTAAATCTTGTCATGACCAAAGTTAAATTTCCCAGTGAAGTAACAAACTTGTGCTTAAGCTATTCAAAAACACAAGCGGGAGAAAGATATGAGGTCATTCCATAGCAGCTACAAGACACAAGGTCATGTTAATTATAATTTTAGTTCTTATATTGCCAAATGCCATCTTTTACTGGTATTTGTCAGCAGCTTTCTTCCTTGAGCAAAGGCTTAGCCTCTACTTTAATCATTTATAAGACCGAACTGTAGTGTACAGTATTGTTGTAGAAATATCCTTGAAATTCATCTCTGACTGCTACTTGTATCTGACCAATAAGCCAAATGTGTGTTAGCAAACTACTTAAAAATCCATGTTAACCAGGGTCAGGTTACATCAAACACTTCAACTATCTTGAAAAGATTCATAGTACGGTATATTTAATGAGTTTGTAGAGGGAAAAAAATCTCACAGAAGTCCAACGAGGAAACAAATTTATTTCTAGAGTTTTCAGAGTTGACCTCAATGACTATGTACATGTTTGGTGAATAATCAATTAAGTAAAAATGTCGATGATTTATGATATGGGGCTAAGGCTGGTTTCACACTAACAAAATCTCTTGGACATTAGACTTGGTCCGTGTGTGAGTTGGATTAACTGGCTTATACACTTTGCCAGGAGGCATAATCCTAGTTATACTGGGCAGTGCTGTCAGTGACTGCTTCACCCCAAGTGTGAGAAGGAGCGATATCTGAGATCCTTCCTCCCAACCGGGGTCAGGCTGTACAATCAATACCAGGCTAAGTGGAGATCACTCCGCACAGAGAACTAAATGATCCTGAAGTCTTTCTTTTGCTTTTAGTTGCTATGACTCCTAGTATCTGCTATGAGCTTATATGTGTTCTTTCTTGTATTATCTATGCTGCTGTAACACATTGAATATCCCCCATGGTGGGACTATTAAAGGATTATCTTATTTTATCTAATAGTTATCTATAATACTAGCAGTCTATACTATACAGTATATAACAGAGAGGCAAAATAATTGTGAACCTTACATGAGCTCTTAATCCAGTGTTAAAGTCATAAACTGGAGTAAAGGATATGTATCCTACAATAGACATCGCTCAAAAAGCTTATCAATAGGATACACAGGTTGAGATGTCAGATTTGTGTTACTGTACAGAAAACAACGCGGAACCCATTAAACTAAGTATAACAGAGCTTTGTACTTATTAAAATAAAACTAAAACCTTGCATAACCCACAAAGGTTATGACCCCACATTGATCCCTTATTGACTGCCTAGGTCATCAATAAAACCGAGTTGGACAACACATTTAAAACTCCCCCGTTACAATAGATTTGCATTGGGATTCAGGTGGGAATTTTCTTAGTCTTTATTGTATAACACAAGGTAATGGTAATATTTTATATAGTATAACACAGTATGTCACCTTAAATAAATCATTAATGCGCCTGTTCACGGCTGCTGGGATGAAATAGGGAGTGTGTTATACTGGAATGCAGGATGATTTCACTAAAGAAATATTCCATTATCTAGTAAGTGAAATGCTTGTGCCAGTCTGCGGCTTAGCTCTGATAACCTCAGCTACACTTTTATCAAATGTTTAACTACTTTAACTATAAATAAGGGATCACTCATGTCTACAAAGACTTCATCAAGAACTGAAAACTTCTCCTTCAATTACTATTCACTAGTAATCCTTGTAGTCTTGCAGTGTTCTCCCAAGGTAAACACACATTACCTTTAAGATTGGATAGTGTTTCTTTATTTCTTTCTTCTGCTTTGTCTTCCTGTTTCTTGATCAAAATTCGGTGAGTGAATTTGCTGAATCTGCTTCTTACACTCTTTGGAGAGGAGACTGATTTCAATGAAATGTTACAATTACATTGAATGTATTATATTAAGGATCAGTGAAGATGCAGCTAACTGTTCATACAAGGGAGATGATTCAGTAAAGACTGTAGGATGTTAGGTGGAATATGAGCAATGGGTGCCTTAAGGTTGATGCCAAATATTTGTCTGAACCACTGGCGACATCACTTAAAAAAGTGAAACATTTATTGATTATTATTGGCTGGTACTGGTCACATGGTATCCCACAAATACATACAGCTGGTAATAAGTACCAGACTATAATCAATATATATATATATATATATATATATATATATATATATATATATATATATATATATATATATTGCACGTTGATAAAGGTGTTTTCTGGGCTAAAAATATTCCAAAGAATAGGTCGGCAATACCAGATTGGTGGGGGTTCAACACCTGGTAACCCCTCTGACTAGTTGTTGTCAGCACTCAGAGGATGGAACAGGAAGCAGACAGCTCTGTACTCTGTGAAGTGGTAAGACCTGGTACTGCAGATTAGCTCTGATTCATTCAGAGAACAGAGCTACCCTCTTCCTGACCCATTCTCTGCTATGAACAGGTAATTGATTCCAGAACCCCTCCAATCCCAATCTCATATTAGCAACCTACCTTTAGGATAGGTCATCTACACTCACCGGCCACTTTATTAGGTACACCTGTCCAACTGCTCGTTAACACTTAATTTCTAATCAGCCAATCACATGGCGGCAACTCAGTGCATTTAGGCATGTAGACATGGTCAAGACAATCTCCTGCAGTTCAAACCGAGCATCAGTATGGGGAAGAAAGGTGATTTGAGTGCCTTTGAACGTGGCATGGTTGTTGGTGCCAGAAGGGCTGGTCTGAGTATTTCAGAAACTGCTGATCTACTGGGATTTTCACGCACAACCATCTCTAGGGTTTACAGAGAATGGTCCGAAAAAGAAAAAACATCCAGTGAGCGGCAGTTCTGTGGGCGGAAATGCGTTGTTGATGCCAGAGGTCAGAGGAGAATGGCCAGACTGGTTCAAGCTGATAGAAAGGCAACAGTGACTCAAATAGCCACCCGTTACAACCAAGGTAGCCAGAAGAGCATCTCTGAACGCACAGTACGTCGAACTTTGAGGCAGATGGGCTACAACAGCAGAAGACCACACCGGGTGCCACTCCTTTCAGCTAAGAACAGGAAACTGAGGCTACAATTTGCACAAGCTCATCGAAATTGGACAATTGAAGATTGGAAAAACGTTGCCTGGTCTGATGGGTCTCGATTTCTGCTGCGACATTCGAATGGTAGGGTCAGAATTTGGCGTCAACAACATGAAAGCATGGATCCATCCTGCCTTGTATCAACGGTTCAGGCTGGTGGTGGTGTCATGGTGTGGGGGAATATTTTCTTGGCACTCTTTGGGCCCCTTGGTACCAATTGAGCATCGTTGCAACGCCAAAGCCTACCTGAGTATTGTTGCTGACCATGTCCATCCCTTTATGACCACAATGTACCCAACATCTGATGGCTACTTTCAGCAGGATAATGCGCCATGTCATAAAGCTGGAATCATCTCAGACTGGTTTCTTGAACATGACAATGAGTTCACTGTACTCCAATGGCCTCCACAGTCACCAGATCTCAATCCAATAGAGCATCTTTGGGATGTGGTGGAACGGGAGATTCGCATCATGGATGTGCAGCCGACAAATCTGCGGCAACTGTGTGATGCCATCATGTCAATATGGACCAAAATCTCTGAGGAATGCTTCCAGCACCTTGTTGAATCTATGCCACGAAGAATTGAGGCAGTTCTGAAGGCAAAAGGGGGTCCAACCCATTACTAGCATGGTGTACCTAATAAAGTGGCCGGTGAGTGTATATATTGTGTCCAGAGCCTATGCATGTGACAACATCTGACAACAACAGAAATAGCTCATATTGTTTCATCTATTAGGAGCTGATGGTGCCCTTTTAATGGCTGTCACAAAAATTCATGCAGGACTTGTTAGATAGTTATAATTTCCGCTCTAAGACAATCAGCATTGCTTCAAAGAGTAAAACATTGTTTGCTGGCACCACTTCCTTATATATAATACTTCTTTATATATAATACACTTTTTGGTATAGGTTAAAGGGATTTCCCAGATTTAAAGGGGTTCTCCCATCTCAGCCTTTAAGCCAGGATGTATGCAGCATCTGCTTCTCAATTCCTATATGTCTCCCCCTCCCTCCTGCTGAACGGGGCAAATAACACTTCTGCAGGTCAGATAATCTGCACATTCTTGTACAGAACTGACTCCATGTTATCTGTGTGTTTATATAGAGAGCAAACTGCAGTTAGCTGAACTTATTGTCCTGTCGGCACTATGTGATGTCACTTGTCCCATCTCCCAGGTCCATGATTATAGCAACACTGTGTAAACAATGGGAAGAATAAATTCAAATACCAGGCAAAGAAAGCAGAATTTCGAAAGCAATATATTTAGAAAAAGGCTTCAATTTACATAACTTGTCAGGATAGATAGGATCCTTGAAATAGGACAATCCCTTTAACACTTCTTCAGTGTTCACATGTTAGGTAATCTGATGCTGATCACTGAAATAAAAGAAGCAGCACTTGAGCAAGTCATTGACATAGACAGTGGAATGCAGCGACACTATCTTTATCAGCAACATAGACTGAATGGAGTGATAACATGAATGCTTCAGTGCAGACCCATGGTGTAAAATGGCCTGCTTTTATTAAGCACATATATATATATATATATATATATATATATATATATATATATATATATATATATATATATATATCAGAGCTACAAAAACTACCTGGAGCTGTACGTATATATATTTGTAACTTGAATCATGGACATTATGTAATTTTATGATACTGTAGTGTGTCCTGCAGTAGATGTCTATCTAATGTGTAGACAATAGAGGAAGATTAAAAGGTATTGGAGCCCACGGCAAGATTTAGTTACACCATGACAAAGCTCAGCACATCAGCCAGTCACCCAGATAAGTGTCAGAAACTGTCAGGGGGATGATAATTATGTGCTCCATCGGTAACTTCACATCCTTGCATTATACTTAAAGGGATCTTTTAGCTATCAGACTCTTATAACACAACATCTGACTGTCTGCTCAGTTCTAGGCTGAATTGGCTTTACTTCTGTATGAAAATGTCAAAATTATATTTACATTTTTTTCTGGACATATTATAATGTACAGTATATATGTACTATAAATGATGCATTGTATATGAATATGATCTTAACAAATAAAGTCACAAAACGTAAACCTAAAACTATATCAAATGTGAACTTCTGATTTATTGAATGTATCTTTATAAGAACTAGGCCGCCACTCAAACGTTAATGACAAGTCCCTGACGTAACTCTTTTCCTGCTGTTCCAGCAGGTTGTCCATGCATATTCGATACATCACTGAAATGGATTTTAAGTATTTATGAAGCAGGAAAAATCTGAATTATTAGGGTCCTCTGATAGTCACATTTAATCTTTACCTCCTTCATTACTTTTAATTTGCCAAGTAGGAAAAATGATACCATAGTCCATTATTGGAGCATCATTCACCAACTTTAAAGAATGTGAAGAATTTTATCAAGCAAAGACATACACTGAAATTTAGAAATTGGCAAGATCCCACCATTGCTTGATGTTCTGGTCTCCATCCATTGCTTCACTGCTGAACAGTGGGTCAATATTACATAGAAGTATAGAACTACCGCAGTTACCACCAATAGCTATAGAAAATATTCAATAGTCTTCCTACTATACAAAGGATTTGCCTTTCCTACATCAACGTTGTTCTCCTATGTATTATATTCCTCCGAGCACTTGCAACAGTTTTAACACTTTACATAACACAGTTGGGTTTCTTATACAGTATTTGAAGTTTTCCAAGAAATTCTACTAATCTATCTTCAGTTATTGAGTTATTGTGCTGCATAAAATAAAGTGTTAAATGCAAGATTCAGTTTTGCTGAACATATATAGTGTATATTTATATACATAGATTTACCTTGAAATGCACATGTGCTATAAAGTGGCAACTATAATTGTACATATAACAAGTGCAAGTACATTTTGATAAGCATTGTTAGAGTATTAGGACTGGGGCCACGGCTTAAAGGTTAAGTAACTGTTCATAAATCAATAGTGCAAGTGAAGGGAATAAATGTTGCAATATTCTTCTCTATAGAAAAGTGCCTGTGCCTTTAACAAACAGATTATGGTTAGTGCGTCTCATACAAGCAGTTTCTGTTTACAATTAAGTCTATGGAGAGGAGAAGTGGAAAGCGATATACTGTAATGCGTTCTACGTTTTTCTTTCAGGAGAGGGCTGACTAGTAATTCCTGATAGACAGTTGTGTTGTAAAAGAACAAAGCAATGGAGGGGTATCACCGAGCAGACCGTAATTTCCGATTGTCAGGGCAGTCTCCAGTTACGGGGATCTCTGCGTAATTATGTCGGGTATTACTGCCAGCAGCAGTAGCCATACCAACCCCAACAGGGGAGTAAAATAGCCAAAAATGAAACGACCAACCAGGCGTATCTCCAGTCTGGTGGGAAACGCCAAAAGAAGCACCGTCAAGCACCCACTTTATGAAACGTATAATCGCATCTAGAGATGAGCGAGTAGTACTCGATCGAGTAGGTATTCGATCGAATACTATGGTATTCGAAATACTCGTACTCGATCGAGTACCACTCGCTATTCGAATGTAAAAGTTCGATGCAGAACCAGCATTGATTGGCCGAATGCTATACAGTCGGCCAATCAACGCTGGTTCTTCTCCTACCTTTAGAAGTCTTCTCCGTGCAGCTTCCCCGCGGCGTCTTCCGGCTCTTCATTCACTCTGCCAGGCATCTGGCATGGGCAGAGCCGACTGCGCATGTCCGCTTGTAGTGCAGGCATGCGCAGTCGGCTCTGCCCAGGCCCGATGCCTGGCAGAGTGAATTCAGAGCCGGAAGATGCCGCGGGGACGCTGCAAGGAGAAGACTTCTTGGAGGATCCAGCCCGACCCTCACTCGTGGACTTGGTAAGTATAATTTAATTGAACGTTGCCTATCCCTGAAACGAGCATTTTCCCCCCATAGACTATAATAGGGTTCGATATTCGATTCGAGTAGTTGAATATTGAGGGGCTACTTGAAACGAATATTGAACCTCGAACATTTTACTGTTCGCTCATCTCTAATCGCATCCCATGCTCACTTTGTGGTAAAATCTGCAGTGCAGACATGTCGCAATTTCCACAACTGACCGTTTTTTTCGCCACACACCAGGTTGGACATGCAGGACTTTGTGTCCAATTAAAAAAAACTGGTTTCCCTACAGGCAGAAGATGCTCACAGACGGTCACCTTTGCAATCCCATTCAAGTGAAGTGGGTTTTAAAACTGACCGGCTGGTTTTCGTCTCCTGTCCAGTTTCACGGGGCAGAAAATGGAAACCGGCCAGATTGCACAAACTGCACAATGAGTGCAGGTGTGAAAGCGACCTAACCTATCTATCTGCAGGGCTGAGTTGATATGCTGGCTTCGGGCGACATACTGTTTATTTAAGTGTCAAATGTAGCACAGAGAGAGTATTCAGTGCAGAGCATCTGTCATAAGAAGAAACTGCATTCATGATCCTTGTGCCCAGTGAGAGGTTAAAACTTGGTTTCCTTGCTCATGCAGCACTGCTTGACCACGAGCATAGGTGTGTTTTAGCTGCTTTCCCTGTCACCTACATCCACATGGCTTCTGTCGTTCGGAGTCTCCAATGGAGGTGCAAATGCAAACCCAGCTTTAAAAAGACCTATTAATTCAACTGGCAATATCTAGCATGGGATTATAATATAGCAACAGTGATTTGACCCCATTTGCAGAAAGTGTAGAGTTCCTTGAGTCACTTTGTTCACTGCAAGATAGAAGGAAGCAATCCTTATTCATCCTGTATATGGCCGAATCATACAAATACAGATAT
The DNA here is from genome assembly GCF_031893055.1 of Leptodactylus fuscus. Taxonomy (NCBI): domain Eukaryota; kingdom Metazoa; phylum Chordata; class Amphibia; order Anura; family Leptodactylidae; genus Leptodactylus; species Leptodactylus fuscus. The sequence goes on from NC_134265.1 coordinate 301,815,551, forward strand.
TATACAGGACACATAAGTAAAGTCTCAGTTCCTTGAAAGCAATAGTCATTGTACATGTGAGCACACGCTGTCTTTTATCCAGCTGTATCAATAAATTCCGTATAATGTGTCCCTGTATTATTTTTGTACTTATCAGAGTAGGAGGCAATTGTTGTGCAGATATCCTGTTATGTGAAAGTGACATACACAGTACTTACAGATTATCGCATATTCCCCATTATGGCCAAATAATACCGCTCTTGTAGTTGCATAAAATGGAAGCTTTTCATTATGTGCATTTTAATAAGTCCATTTATTTTATTTTATTTTATTTTTTTTTTTTTTTTTGATAAATGCTCATTGATCTGCCGTTTGGCTAGAAGCCCATTTATGATGCAGCAAGTGAACAATTTCTCATTGACTCAGTTTGTGGCGAAAGAAAATAAAATAAAATATGTGTTTGATTTTCAGTTTCTTCAGCTACAAGCAGACCGTCTTGAGGCTCTAAAGGCTTGACCCTCAGAGGACAGCTGAATCATAAGTTGACCTCTTTCACTTCATAAAGTCTTGTCTGGGATTGAAAAGCTGTTCTAGACTGAGATGTTTGCTGGTATTGATCAGCTTCAACTAAACATGGTGTTAGAGTTGATAGGAAGAAAATGTAAAAATATAGTCCATAACAGATCCATACAGTTTGGGGGAATTTTTAGGATGATCTATTGCCTTATATAGTATTTGCTAAATCTTGCAGGACGCTGTTGCTGATCTTGTATCGATATTTTCAGGGGTTTAAATCAGGAATCCCTTTGTAGCAATGGAAATGTGTCTTTTTAAAGACAAAAACATGGTGTTCTGTAAGAGCGTACGACTCCTCTAGTGACATGTTATAGTCAAGGGGAAACAGTCAGTCTCTGACACATTAGAGTGCTCCGACTCTGGAAATGCTGAATGCACAGCTTCAGAACTTTGCATTTTTCTGGTTGGCAAACCTAGCATTCAATCACTCTCCTGTGACATCAACCAAGATAAAAGGGAATAACATACCCTTCTGTTCAGTAATATTAATATTTAACAGGAGGGGACTTAGAAAATATTCTGTTATACTACTGAGCTTGAACAAACACAGCCCCGATATGCTTTCCTCTCCTCCACTGGTCAAGGTGTCACAGGAATGAGCTGTAATATGCTTCATCACAGGAGAACTTAATCCTCTTATGGATCCCATGGCAAGGCTCATGTGAAACCCTGTTCTCAAGGTTTAAGCTCTATGTGTATATCTCTTTTCTTAGATTATACTGTAGTTCTAGTCAGAGTTAACCCTATGTGCATTTCTACAACAACATGAGAGAAACCGCCTCAGGATACAGTTTTGTGAAGGTCTATCAGAATATTTATGGATGTAGATTGGGATACATTATTTTTTAATTGATTTGGATCTAAAAAGGTGATAAAAGTGAAAGTCTTGAATTTTTTTTCTCATATTTTTACTCTTTTTTTGGTTAGGCAAAATAGACATTACAAACTTCATCAAAATGTATTTCGTGAACCTTTTTATTTTATTACTTTATGTAGATTGTGAGCCCCGTATAGGTCTAAAAATGTACATTTTTCTCTATCAGTATGTCACAGGGAGAATATACAAACTTCTTACAGAGGTTGTCCTTGGCAGGATTCGAACCCAGGACTCCAGTGTTGCAAGGCTCACCTCTGAGCCACCATGTTGCCCCTTGTATGTTGTGAACTTTAAGTAGAACATATGGCACTAATGGCTATACTAAGGATTTTGGCAAGGCCATATAACATCTAATAGGGCATCCATATTTTTTCTCAAGTGCAGATAGGGGATAAGGATTCGGTAATACAGTATCAACATGCCCTGTTTTTTGCTTTCAGATGAGATATGTCACTACCATAGGATTCTGGCAGAAGTTTTCAACCCCAAGTTATTGTGGACATAAACGCACACATCAGAGCCATATATGCACTGACGTCGGGAAAGATAACTGGCCAATAGTTATCTAATGTGTATGACCAGCTTCACAATAGTACCTAAGAATTTCCAATAAGGTAACTAGGGCTGGACTGGAGACATCTACGAACACCTTAGTGTTATTGTTAGGTTTAAAGAGAGTCTGTCACCTCAACAGTCCTTATTGAATACAGTCAGGTAGCCAGAGCAATCGTGAGTAAAATGCTTTTTTCTCTGCTTTCCAAAATATCAGCTTTTTGGTGCAACTAGGGATTCATTGCATTGCACCAAAGAGTTACCTTCGTGCTATGACTGACAGGGCTAAACAGTGTATAAGTCATATCAGGAGCTGGGCACTGGAATGCATGGCTGTTAGATGTGATGAGAACAATGGTGCAACCCTTGTAGCAACAAACAGCTCAATAGAATATCAGTAAGGAAAAAAAGCTTATATCTGAGCAACAGGGGTACCAATTGGAAAGTGGATTTTATTTACGTGAACATCATATATCTGACCATGGTGATAGTTTAATAGGCATTGTTCTGGAGTCAGACTCCCTTTAAAACCTAAGTTTCAATTCAATGGATTCAGCTGGTCATGTAACATGAGTGTAGTGAATTTCCTAGGTAGTGCACCCTTCTGTTTCCAAAAGTTTTCTCCTGTCTGCATTGATCAATCAGACAATCCTTCTTGTCTCTTAGCTAACCTAACAAGGATCCAAATAGGGTTCTGGAAAAGAACAGGTCAGAAAGTCTGTAAGGAAGATGGATTCCAGTCCAGTGATTGGGTATTCTTATAGAGGTAGCAGTTAGACCCGTGCCTTTCTTGAGGGACCAAAACGACCTCTGTCCCATAAAAAGATGTTTGTATTATAAATGGCACCTAGAAAGTGTTGGGCCCTGTTACAGGGGCCCAGAAGCTTCAAGTCCACCTTTCTCATGGAACCATAAGATAAAAAACAGAATACAGTGGGAAAGGGGTTGCAATGACCAAAAGATTTTGTGATACCAGAACAGGCTAAGTTTAACAAAACTTGTCTAGCCCCCTGTTTTGTAGGTGATGTTAACATTTTAGTGAATAGTTTTAGTACCATTTCCATTCCATTGTGTTGAAAGACCTCAGAGAAAAAGAGAGAGGTTAAATTCTATTATTATATTTCAGATTTATGCAGTTTTCTTAGATATTCTTTAAAGTGGCCCCATGGGTAAAGGTTTGTTACTCTATGTCAAAGTATATCCTAACACTGTATATACAGGATAATGTGTTCCTTCTGTAGTTCAGCATCTACCACACACTATTTGGCAGACTTTCCCTGTTATTGGACATCACTTCTCCCTCATAAATGAGTTTCCATAGCATTCATTCAGTTTCTCTTTGCTATTGATTGATTATAGCGCCTTCATTGGAATAGCAGCACTGCATTCTGTATCCTGCAAAGCTTTCATGGTCCCTGTAAAACTAAGAAGTTAATCAATAGAATTCCCTTGGGTCGCACATTAGCGTGACTGTGTTTTACAAATCAAAAAGGCAATCGGTGGCGATCCACGCGGAGATTTATTTTCTTAACCTTCAGCAAAACCCAGATCAATTATTCAAGTGTGATCATCGGGACAGTAACAAACACTTTGTGCCACTAAATTTCTATAACACCCAATACCATGTAATAAGAGTTTAGAATACTGTATGTGATGGTAATATACAGGCAATGAGACATCTGTATACTCAAGAGACCTCCTAGCAAACGGTCAGAATCTAGCCAACATTTTTTTTTCTAGAACTGGAAAGAAAATGGAAAAGATTTCATTGATTTCTATGTTCCCCATTGTTCCTGTAATAACACTGAGCTGCAAAACCAAAGAAATAGGAGGTGTTGTGTGGAGAAAAATGTGAAGTGGCTATTGCACTTTACTAATCCTGCAGTCAATATATTCTAGGTAAAAAATATGCAAATCTATTCTCCAGGATGCAATATATTCTAGTCAGGACTAGCTTTTAGGAGAGTCTGTCACCAGGGTGAAGCATATAACACCATCAACATGGTTAAATAGGTCAAACTCTATTAAATGTAACAACTCTTTCCGCATGAAAGTTTGCGCTTCTGTTGTCCAAATATTAACTTAATTCATAATATGCAAATTAGCAGTTTGGAGCACCAAGGGCGGCGCTATTACTCCAAGCTACTAAGCCCCACACTGCTCTATTACACCAATGTGAATGTAAGAACACAGAGCCAGGCCATTCATATGTATCTGTATTGTTAGTTTAATGTGTGATTTCCAAAACCGATGCAGTTTTGAAAATTGCAGCATGTCAATTATATCTACGGAATCGCTGGCGGCTTACCCATAGATATAATTTAGAGATGAGCGAACACTAAAATGTTCGAGGTTCGAAATTCGATTCGAACAGCCGCTCAATGTTCGTGTGTTCGAACGGGTTTCGAACCCCATTATAGTCTATGGGGAACAGATACTCGTTAAGGGGGAAACCCAAATCCGTGTCTGGAGGGTCACCAAGTCCACTATGACACCCCAGGAAATGATGCCAACACCTCTGGAATCACACTGGGACAGCAGGGGAAGCATGTCTGGGGGCATCTAACACACCAAAGACCCTCTATTACCCCAACATCACAGCCTAACAACTACACACTTTACACACTCAATACCACCTCTCTGACAGTAGGAAAACACCTTGAAACATGTGTATTTGGCACTTGCAGTGAGGAGAGCTTGTCACCAGCAGTGAATTTGGCCCTTGTAGTAAGTTGAGGTTGGCACCAACATTTGTTTTGAAAATCAGGGTGGATTGAGCCTCTAACCAGCAGAGTTTGGGCAAATTCATGGTGGAGGGAGCCTCTAAAAACCCCAGTTTGGACCAATTCATGGTGGAGGGAGACTCTAAAAACCCCAGTTTGGACCAATTCATGGTGGAGGGAGCCTCTAAAAACCCCAGTTTGGACCAATTCATGGTGGAGGGAGCCTCTAACCAGCCCAGTTTGGGCAAATTCATGGTGGAGGGAGCCTCTAACCAGCCCAGTTTGGACCAATTAATGGTGGAGTGAGCCTCTAACCAGCCCAGTTTGGACCAATTAATGGTGGAGGGAGCCTCTAACCACCCCAGTTTGGACCAATTCATGGTGGAGGGAGCCTCTAACCAGCCCAGTTTGGACCAATTCATGGTGGAGGGAGCCTCTAAAAAACCCAGTTTGGACCAATTCATGGTGGAGGGAGCCTCTAAACAGCCCAGTTTGGGCAAATTCATGGTGGAGGGAGCCTCTAACCACCCCAGTTTGGACCAATTCATGGTGGAGGGAGCCTCTAAACAGCCAAGTTTGGACCAATTCATGGTGAAGGGAGCCTCTAAAAACCCGTTTGGACCAATTCATGGTGGAGGGAGCCTCTAACCAGCCCAGTTTGGGCAAATTCATGGTGGAGGGAGCCTCTAAACAGCCCAGTTTGGGCAAATTCATGGTGGAGGGAGCCTCTAACCAGCCCAGTTTGGACCAATTCATGGTGGAGGGAGCCTCTAACCAGCCCAGTTTGGGCAAATTCATGGTGGAGGGAGCCTCTAAACAGCCCAGTTTGGGCAAATTCATGGTGGAGGGAGCCTCTAACCAGCCCAGTTTGGACCAATTCATGGTGGAGGGAGCCTCTAACCAGCCCAGTTTGGGCAAATTCATGGTGGAGGGAGCCTCTAAACAGCCCAGTTTGGGCAAATTCATGGTGGAGGGAGCCTCTAACCAGCCCAGTTTGGACCAATTAATGGTGGAGGGAGCCTCTAAACAGCCAAGTTTTGGGAAATTCATGGTGGAGGGAGCCTCTAACCAGCCCAGTTTGGACCAATTCATGGTGGAGGGAGCCTCTAACCAGCCCAGTTTGGACCAATTCATGGTGGAGGGAGCCTCTAAACAGCCCAGTTTGGGCAAATTCATGGTGGAGGGAGCCTCTAAAAAACCCAGTTTGGACCAATTCATGGTGGAGGGAGCCTCTAATTAGCCCAGTTTGGACCAATTAATTGTGGAGGGAGCCTCTAACCAGCCCAGTTTGGACCAATTAATGGTGGAGGGAGCCTCTAACCACCCCAGTTTGGGCAAATTCATGGTGGAGGGAGCCTCTAACCAGCCCAGTTTGGACCAATTAATGGTGGAGGGAGCCTCTAAACAGCCAAGTTTTGGGAAATTCATGGTGGAGGGAGCCTCTAACCAGCCCAGTTTGGACCAATTCATGGTGGAGGGAGCCTCTAAACAGCCCAGTTTGGGCAAATTCATGGTGGAGGGAGCCTCTAACCAGCCAAGTTTGGACCAATTCATGGTGAAGGGAGCCTCTAAAAACCCGTTTGGACCAATTCATGGTGGAGGGAGCCTCTAACCAGCCCAGTTTGGGCAAATTCATGGTGGAGGGAGCCTCTAAACAGCCCAGTTTGGGCAAATTCATGGTGGAGGGAGCCTCTAACCAGCCCAGTTTGGACCAATTCATGGTGGAGGGAGCCTCTAACCAGCCCAGTTTGGGCAAATTCATGGTGGAGGGAGCCTCTAAACAGCCCAGTTTGGGCAAATTCATGGTGGAGGGAGCCTCTAACCAGCCCAGTTTGGACCAATTAATGGTGGAGGGAGCCTCTAACCAGCCCAGTTTGGGCAAATTCATGGTGGAGGGAGCCTCTAACCAGCCCAGTTTGGACCAATTCATGGTGGAGGGAGCCTCTAACCAGCCCAGTTTGGGCAAATTCATGGTGGAGGGAGCCTCTAAACAGCCCAGTTTGGGCAAATTCATGGTGGAGGGAGCCTCTAACCAGCCCAGTTTGGACCAATTAATGGTGGAGGGAGCCTCTAAACAGCCAAGTTTTGGGAAATTCATGGTGGAGGGAGCCTCTAACCAGCCCAGTTTGGACCAATTCATGGTGGAGGGAGCCTCTAAACAGCCCAGTTTGGGCAAATTCATGGTGGAGGGAGCCTCTAAACAGCCAAGTTTGGACCAATTCATGGTGAAGGGAGCCTCTAAAAACCCGTTTGGACCAATTCATGGTGGAGGGAGCCTCTAACCAGCCCAGTTTGGGCAAATTCATGGTGGAGGGAGCCTCTAAACAGCCCAGTTTGGGCAAATTCATGGTGGAGGGAGCCTCTAACCAGCCCAGTTTGGACCAATTCATGGTGGAGGGAGCCTCTAACCAGCCCAGTTTGGGCAAATTCATGGTGGAGGGAGCCTCTAAACAGCCCAGTTTGGGCAAATTCATGGTGGAGGGAGCCTCTAACCAGCCCAGTTTGGACCAATTAATGGTGGAGGGAGCCTCTAAACAGCCAAGTTTTGGGAAATTCATGGTGGAGGGAGCCTCTAACCAGCCCAGTTTGGACCAATTCATGGTGGAGGGAGCCTCTAACCAGCCCAGTTTGGACCAATTCATGGTGGAGGGAGCCTCTAAACAGCCCAGTTTGGGCAAATTCATGGTGGAGGGAGCCTCTAAAAAACCCAGTTTGGACCAATTCATGGTGGAGGGAGCCTCTAATTAGCCCAGTTTGGACCAATTAATTGTGGAGGGAGCCTCTAACCAGCCCAGTTTGGACCAATTAATGGTGGAGGGAGCCTCTAACCACCCCAGTTTGGGCAAATTCATGGTGGAGGGAGCCTCTAACCAGCCCAGTTTGGACCAATTAATGGTGGAGGGAGCCTCTAAACAGCCAAGTTTTGGGAAATTCATGGTGGAGGGAGCCTCTAACCAGCCCAGTTTGGACCAATTCATGGTGGAGGGAGCCTCTAAACAGCCCAGTTTGGGCAAATTCATGGTGGAGGGAGCCTCTAAAAAACCCAGTTTGGACCAATTCATGGTGGAGGGAGCCTCTAATTAGCCCAGTTTGGACCAATTAATTGTGGAGGGAGCCTCTAACCAGCCCAGTTTGGACCAATTCATGGTGGAGGGAGCCTCTAACCAGCCCAGTTTGGGCAAATTCATGGTGGAGGGAGCCTCTAAACAGCCCAGTTTGGGCAAATTCATGGTGGAGGGAGCCTCTAACCAGCCCAGTTTGGACCAATTAATGGTGGAGGGAGCCTCTAAACAGCCAAGTTTTGGGAAATTCATGGTGGAGGGAGCCTCTAACCAGCCCAGTTTGGACCAATTCATGGTGGAGGGAGCCTCTAAACAGCCCAGTTTGGGCAAATTCATGGTGGAGGGAGCCTCTAAACAGCCAAGTTTGGACCAATTCATGGTGAAGGGAGCCTCTAAAAACCCGTTTGGACCAATTCATGGTGGAGGGAGCCTCTAACCAGCCCAGTTTGGGCAAATTCATGGTGGAGGGAGCCTCTAAACAGCCCAGTTTGGGCAAATTCATGGTGGAGGGAGCCTCTAACCAGCCCAGTTTGGACCAATTCATGGTGGAGGGAGCCTCTAACCAGCCCAGTTTGGGCAAATTCATGGTGGAGGGAGCCTCTAAACAGCCCAGTTTGGGCAAATTCATGGTGGAGGGAGCCTCTAACCAGCCCAGTTTGGACCAATTAATGGTGGAGGGAGCCTCTAAACAGCCAAGTTTTGGGAAATTCATGGTGGAGGGAGCCTCTAACCAGCCCAGTTTGGACCAATTCATGGTGGAGGGAGCCTCTAACCAGCCCAGTTTGGACCAATTCATGGTGGAGGGAGCCTCTAAACAGCCCAGTTTGGGCAAATTCATGGTGGAGGGAGCCTCTAAAAAACCCAGTTTGGACCAATTCATGGTGGAGGGAGCCTCTAATTAGCCCAGTTTGGACCAATTAATTGTGGAGGGAGCCTCTAACCAGCCCAGTTTGGACCAATTAATGGTGGAGGGAGCCTCTAACCACCCCAGTTTGGGCAAATTCATGGTGGAGGGAGCCTCTAACCAGCCCAGTTTGGACCAATTAATGGTGGAGGGAGCCTCTAAACAGCCAAGTTTTGGGAAATTCATGGTGGAGGGAGCCTCTAACCAGCCCAGTTTGGACCAATTCATGGTGGAGGGAGCCTCTAAACAGCCCAGTTTGGGCAAATTCATGGTGGAGGGAGCCTCTAAAAAACCCAGTTTGGACCAATTCATGGTGGAGGGAGCCTCTAATTAGCCCAGTTTGGACCAATTAATTGTGGAGGGAGCCTCTAACCAGCCCAGTTTGGGCAAATTCATGGTGGAGGGAGCCTCTAACCAGCCCAGTTTGGACCAATTCATGGTGGAGGGAGCCTCTAACCAGCCCAGTTTGGACCAATTCATGGTGGAGGGAGCCTCTAAAAAACCCAGTTTGGACCAATTCATGGTGGAGGGAGCCTCTAAACAGCCCAGTTTGGGCAAATTCATGGTGGAAGGAGCCTCTAACCAGCAGAGTTGTGGGAAAGCAGGGTGGAGGGAGCCTCTAACCAGCAGAGTTGGTGGAAATCAGGGTGGAGGGAGCCTCTAACCAGCAGAGTTGGGGGAAATCATGTTGGAGGGAGCCTAGTATTAGCAGAATTGTGCAACGCTTATGGTGGATGAGTATGAGGATGCGGAGGAATTGGAGAGGTTGAGTACAGACATGGAGTTTCATGTTGGGGTGCTTTACACAGGTGGGCACAAAAATGAAGGCTCTATCCAGTGGTGGTTCATTTTTATCAAAGTGAGCCGGTCGGCACTCTCAGCTGACAGACGGGTGCGCTTGTCAGTGATGATGCCACCGGCTGCACTGAACACCCTCTCAGATAGGATGCTGGCGGCAGGACAGGACAGCACCTCCAAGGCATATAGGGCAAGTTCAAGCCACAGGTCCAACTTCGACACCCAATACGTGTAGGGCGCAGAGGGGTCGGAGAGGACAGGGCTGTGGTCGGAAAGGTATTCCCGCAACATGCGCCTATACTTCTCACGCCTGGTGACACTAGGACCCTCCGTGGCGGCACTTTGGCGAGGGGGTGCCATCAAGGTGTCCCAGACCTTAGACAGTGTGCCCCTCGTTTGTGTGGACCGGTGAGAACTTGGTTGCCTACTGGAGGAACTGCCCTCCCTGCCGCCAACGTCACATGCTGGAAACATCTCCATCATATTCTGCACCAATTGCCTGTGGCAAGCATTGATGCGATTGGCCCTCCCCTCTACCGGAATAAAAGACGAGATGTTGTTTTTATACCGGGGGTCAAGGATAGCAAAGATCCAGTACTGGTTGTCCTCCATGATTTTGACAATACGCTTGTCGGTTGTAAAGCACCCCAACATGAACTCAGCCATGTCTGCCACAGTGTTAGTTGGCATGACTCCTCTGGCCCCACCGGAAAGTTCAATCTCCATTTCCTCCTCATCCTCCATGTCTACCCATCCGCGCTGCAACAATGGGACGATTCGAAGTTGCCCGGAAGCCTCCTGTATCACCATCACATCATCGGACAACTCTTCTTCCTCCTCCTCCTCCTCCTCCTCCTCCATTAAACGCAGTGAAGCGGACAGATGTGTGGACCTACTCTCCAGCTGTGACGGATCGGATGCTATCCCTAACTCCTCTGTGTGATCTGAGTTATCCCTGATGTCAATCAGGGATTCTCTCAGAACACACAAGAGCGGGATTGTAAGGCTCACCATCGCATCCTCAGAGCTCACCCTCCTTGTGGACTCCTCAAAGACCCGTAGGATGTCACAAAGGTCTCTCATCCATGGCCACTCATGGATGTGAAACTGAGGCAGCTGACTTTGTGGCACCCTAGGGTTTTGTAGCTGGTATTCCATCAAAGGTCTCTGCTGCTCAACCACTCTATTCAACATCTGAAACGTTGAGTTCCAGCGTGTGGGGACGTCGCACAAAAGCCGGTGTTGTGGCACATGCAGGCGTTGCTGGAGAGATTTTAAGCTAGCAGCGGCTACTGTCGACTTGCGAAAGTGGGCGCACATGCGCCGCACTTTCACCAGTAGCTCTGGAACATTGGGGTAGCTCTTTAGGAAACGTTGCACCACTAGGTTGAAGACGTGGGCCAGGCATGGAACATGTTGGAGTCCGGCAAGCTCCAGAGCTGCTACCAGGTTCCGGCCGTTATCACAAACGACCATGCCTGGGCCCAGGTGCAGCGGCTCAAACCATATTGCCGTCTCATCGAGGAGGGCATCCCTCACCTCGGAGGCAGTGTGCTGTCTGTCCCCCAAGCTGATCAGCTTCAGCACAGCCTGCTGACGTCTACCAACGCCAGTGCTGCAACGTTTCCAACTCGTAGCTGGGGTCAATCTAACAGCGGAGGAGGAGGCGGTGGCGGAGGAGGAGGCGGTGGCGGAGGAGGAGGCGGTAGAGGAGGAGGAGGAGGGGGGTGTTCTTCTCGTGTCCCTGCCAGGAATGTTAGGCGGGGAGACGAGGTACACCGGGCCAGTTTGGGAAGCAGTCCCAGCCTCAACTACATTCACCCAGTGTGCCGTCAGTGAAATGTAGCGTCCCTGTCCGCATGCACTTGTCCACGCGTCGGTGGTCAAGTGGACCTTTGTGCAAAGCGCGGAACTAAGGGCCCGCCTGATGTTGAGTGACACGTGCTGGTGCAAGGCGGGGACGGCACACCGGGAGAAGTAGTGACGGCTAGGGACGGCATAGCGAGGTGCCGCAGTTGCCATCAGGTCCAGGAAGGCGGGAGTTTCAACAAGCCGGAACGCCAACATCTCCTGGGCCAGCAGTTTAGCGATGTTGGCGTTCAAGGCTTGCGCGTGTGGGTGGTTAGCAGTGTATTTCTGCCGCCGCTCCAATGTCTGAGAGATGGTGGGTTGTTGTAAAGAAACGCCTGATGGTGCCTTTGATGGTGCAGGAGAAGGAGATAAGACAGGACCAGGGGAGGATGAGGTAGAAGTCAACAAAGTGGCGGAGGCAGATGAAGTGGTGTCCTGGCTCGTCCTCTGGAGTGCATCGCCAGCACAGTCAGCAGTGGCAGTGGCAGAGGCAGAGGCAGTGGCAGTGGCGTGAACGGCAGGCGGCCTTTGTCCTGCCGTTGCTGCCTGCCACTGATTCCAGTGCTTGGATTCCAAATGACGGCGCATTGAAGTGGTGGACAGGTTGCTCTTCTCAGAGCCCCTAATCAATTTCGAGAGGCAAATTGTGCAGACAACACTATATCTGTCCTCGGCGCATTCCTTGAAAAAACTCCACACCTTCGAGAAACGTGCCCTCGAGGTGGGAGTTTTTCGGGGCTGGGTACGAACTGGAACATCTTGGGAGATTCCGGGTGTGGCCTGGCTTCGCCTAAGCTGCTGACCTCTGCCTCTGCCTCTAGCTACCCTTTTTGGTGCTGCACCTGCCTCAACATCCACACTACTTTCCCCGCTTGACATCCCCCCTGTCCAGGTCGGGTCAGTGTCCTCATCATCCACCACTTCCTCTTCCAACTCCTGTCTCATCTCCTCCTCCCGCACAATGCGCCGGTCAACTGGATGCCCTGACGGCAACTGCGTCACATCATCGTCGATGAGGGTGGGTTGCTGGTCATCCACCACCAAATCGAACGGAGATGGAGGAGACTCTAGTGTTTGAGCATCTGGACACAGATGCTCCTCTGTTAGGTTCGTGGAATCGTGACGTGGAGAGGCAGGTTGAGGGACAATGAAAGGAGCGGAGAACAGCTCTGGGGAGCAGGGACAGTTTGGGTTATTGTTCTGTAAAGCTTCGGAATTTTGGGAGGAAGGAAGACAAGACTGTTGGGTAATAGGAGGAGAGGAGGCAGAGTCTGACTGGCTGCTGGACAATGTGCTGTAAGCGTTCTCTGACAGCCATTGCAAGACCTGTTCCTGGTTCTCGGGCCTACTAAGGTTTGTACCCTGCAGTTTAGTTAATGTGGCAAGCAACCCTGGCACTGTGGAGTGGCGCAATGCTTGCTGCCCCACAGGAGTAGGCACGGGACGCCCTGTGGCTTCACTGCTACCTTGCTCCCCAGAACCATTCCCCCGACCTCGCCCACGGCCTCGTCCACGTCCCTTTCCGGGAGCCTTGCGCATTTTGAATTCCTAGTTAGAAATTGGCACTGTATACCAGTAGTAAAAATTGTGGGTGCACGTAACCCCAATATATTCTTTGAATTCCCAGTCAGAAACTGGCACTATATGGCAGTAGCAAGAAATGAGGGTATTTGTATTCCCAATATACTCTTTGAATTCCCAGTCAGACAATGGCACTGTATACCAGTAGTAAAAATTGTGGGTGCACGTAACCCCAATATATTCTTTGAATTCCCAGTCAGAAACTGGCACTATATGGCAGTAGCAAGAAATGAGGGTATTTGTATTCCCAATATACTCTTTGAATTCCCAGTCAGACAATGGCACTGTATACCAGTAGTAAAAATTGTGGGTGCACGTAACCCCAATATATTCTTTGAATTCCCAGTCAGAAACTGGCACTATATGGCAGTAGCAAGAAATGAGGGTATTTGTATTCCCAATATACTCTTTGAATTCCCAGTCAGACAATGGCACTGTATACCAGTAGTAAAAATTGTGGGTGCACGTAACCCCAATATATTCTTTGAATTCCCAGTCAGAAACTGGCACTATATGGCAGTAGCAAGAAATGAGGGTATTTGTATTCCCAATATACTCTTTGAATTCCCAGTCAGACAATGGCACTGTATACCAGTAGTAAAAATTGTGGGTGCACGTAACCCCAATATATTCTTTGAATTCCCAGTCAGAAACTGGCACTATATGGCAGTAGCAAGAAATGAGGGTATTTGTATTCCCAATATACTCTTTGAATTCCCAGTCAGACAATGGCACTGTATACCAGTAGTAAAAATTGTGGGTGCACGTAACCCCAATATATTCTTTGAATTCCCAGTCAGAAACTGGCACTATATGGCAGTAGCAAGAAATGAGGGTATTTGTATTCCCAATATACTCTTTGAATTCCCAGTCAGACAATGGCACTGTATACCAGTAGTAAAAATTGTGGGTGCACGTAACCCCAATATATTCTTTGAATTCCCAGTCAGAAACTGGCACTATATGGCAGTAGCAAGAAATGAGGGTATTTGTATTCCCAATATACTCTTTGAATTCCCAGTCAGACAATGGCACTGTATACCAGTAGTAAAAATTGTGGGTGCACGTAACCCCAATATATTCTTTGAATTACCAGTCAGAAACTGGCACTATATGGCAGTAGCAAGAAATGAGGGTATTTATAACCCCAATATATTCTTTGAATTCCCAGTCAGACAATGGCACTGTATACCAGTAGTAAAAATTGTGGGTGCACGTAACCCCAATATATTCTTTGAATTCCCAGTCAGAAACTGGCACTATATGGCAGTAGCAAGAAATGAGGGTATTTGTATTCCCAATATACTCTTTGAATTCCCAGTCAGACAATGGCACTGTATACCAGTAGTAAAAATTGTGGGTGCACGTAACCCCAATATATTCTTTGAATTCCCAGTCAGAAACTGGCACTATATGGCAGTAGCAAGAAATGAGGGTATTTGTATTCCCAATATACTCTTTGAATTCCCAGTCAGACAATGGCACTGTATACCAGTAGTAAAAATTGTGGGTGCACGTAACCCCAATATATTCTTTGAATTCCCAGTCAGAAACTGGCACTATATGGCAGTAGCAAGAAATGAGGGTATTTGTATTCCCAATATACTCTTTGAATTCCCAGTCAGACAATGGCACTGTATACCAGTAGTAAAAATTGTGGGTGCACGTAACCCCAATATATTCTTTGAATTCCCAGTCAGAAACTGGCACTATATGGCAGTAGCAAGAAATGAGGGTATTTGTATTCCCAATATACTCTTTGAATTCCCAGTCAGACAATGGCACTGTATACCAGTAGTAAAAATTGTGGGTGCACGTAACCCCAATATATTCTTTGAATTCCCAGTCAGAAACTGGCACTATATGGCAGTAGCAAGAAATGAGGGTATTTGTATTCCCAATATACTCTTTGAATTCCCAGTCAGACAATGGCACTGTATACCAGTAGTAAAAATTGTGGGTGCACGTAACCCCAATATATTCTTTGAATTACCAGTCAGAAACTGGCACTATATGGCAGTAGCAAGAAATGAGGGTATTTATAACCCCAATATATTCTTTGAATTCCCAGTCAGACAATGGCACTGTATACCAGTAGTAAAAATTGTGGGTGCACGTAACCCCAATATATTCTTTGAATTCCCAGTCAGAAACTGGCACTATATGGCAGTAGCAAGAAATGAGGGTATTTGTATTCCCAATATACTCTTTGAATTCCCAGTCAGACAATGGCACTGTATACCAGTAGTAAAAATTGTGGGTGCACGTAACCCCAATATATTCTTTGAATTCCCAGTCAGAAACTGGCACTATATGGCAGTAGCAAGAAATGAGGGTATTTGTATTCCCAATATACTCTTTGAATTCTCAGTCAGACAATGGCACTGTATACCAGTAGTAAAAATTGTGGGTGCACGTAACCCCAATATATTCTTTGAATTCCCAGTCAGAAACTGGCACTATATGGCAGTAGCAAGAAATGAGGGTATTTGTATTCCCAATATACTCTTTGAATTCCCAGTCAGACAATGGCACTGTATACCAGTAGTAAAAATTGTGGGTGCACGTAACCCCAATATATTCTTTGAATTACCAGTCAGAAACTGGCACTATATGGCAGTAGCAAGAAATGAGGGTATTTATAACCCCAATATATTCTTTGAATTCCCAGTCAGACAATGGCACTGTATACCAGTAGTAAAAATTGTGGGTGCACGTAACCCCAATATATTCTTTGAATTCCCAGTCAGAAACTGGCACTATATGGCAGTAGCAAGAAATGAGGGTATTTGTATTCCCAATATACTCTTTGAATTCCCAGTCAGACAATGGCACTGTATACCAGTAGTAAAAATTGTGGGTGCACGTAACCCCAATATATTCTTTGAATTCCCAGTCAGAAACTGGCACTATATGGCAGTAGCAAGAAATGAGGGTATTTGTATTCCCAATATACTCTTTGAATTCCCAGTCAGACAATGGCACTGTATACCAGTAGTAAAAATTGTGGGTGCACGTAACCCCAATATATTCTTTGAATTACCAGTCAGAAACTGGCACTATATGGCAGTAGCAAGAAATGAGGGTATTTGTATTCCCAATATACTCTTTGAATTCCCAGTCAGACAATGGCACTGTATACCAGTAGTAAAAATTGTGGGTGCACGTAACCCCAATATATTCTTTGAATTCCCAGTCAGAAACTGGCACTATATGGCAGTAGCAAGAAATGAGGGTATTTGTATTCCCAATATACTCTTTGAATTCCCAGTCAGACAATGGCACTGTATACCAGTAGTAAAAATTGTGGGTGCACGTAACCCCAATATATTCTTTGAATTCCCAGTCAGAAACTGGCACTATATGGCAGTAGCAAGAAATGAGGGTATTTGTATTCCCAATATACTCTTTGAATTCCCAGTCAGACAATGGCACTGTATACCAGTAGTAAAAATTGTGGGTGCACGTAACCCCAATATATTCTTTGAATTCCCAGTCAGAAACTGGCACTATATGGCAGTAGCAAGAAATGAGGGTATTTGTATTCCCAATATACTCTTTGAATTCCCAGTCAGACAATGGCACTGTATACCAGTAGTAAAAATTGTGGGTGCACGTAACCCCAATATATTCTTTGAATTCCCAGTCAGACACTGGCACTATATGGCAGTAGCAAGAAATGAGGGTATTTGTATTCCCAATATATTCTTTGAATTCCCAGTCAGACAATGGCACTGTATACCAGTAGTAAAAATTGTGGGTGCACGTAACCCCAATATATTCTTTGAATTACCAGTCAGAAACTGGCACTATATGGCAGTAGCAAGAAATGAGGGTATTTGTATTCCCAATATATTCTTTGAATTCCCAGTCAGACAATGGCACTGTATACCAGTAGTAAAAATTGTGGGTGTATATAGCCCCAATTCTATTGCTAGGGGACTTGCAGGGTATTTCTGGGGTGAAGGTGGGGGGGCACACCGTTGGAACGGGTATCGGGGTATATATCGGGTATACGGGAATACACTGACAGTGTATTCCATTCAGGATCCTGGGAAAGCTGGGTTGCGGCGATTGAGCCCGTCAGTGCCACGTTACACTGACAAGCTTCTCCCTGGAATTTAGCTCTTACAAGAGCTGTTGGTTGTCTTCTCCTTCCTATCCTAGCCTGTCCCTGCCTACCCAGAATCTAAGCCCTAGCTAGCTGGACGGAAACCTCCGTCCTCGGTGAATTGCAAGCTCAGAATGACGCGAAGCTGGGCGTCGCTGTTCTTTTAAATTAGAGGTCACATGTTTTCGGCAGCCAATGGGTTTTGCCTACTTTTTTCAACGTCACCGGTGTCGTAGTTCCTGTCCCACCTACCCTGCGCTGTTATTGGAGCAAAAAAGGCGCCAGGGAAGGTGGGAGGGGAATCGAGTAATGGCGCACTTTACCACGCGGTGTTCGATTCGATTCGAACATGCCGAACAGCCTAATATCCGATCGAACATGAGTTCGATAGAACACTGTTCGCTCATCTCTAATATAATTGTAACAGAAAGTCCGCGGAGGAAAACGCTTTGAACTTTCTGTTCAAAGCGCTGCGGAAAGAGCAGCAATGCTTTCACGCTGTGGTTGTTCCGGCCCGTGGGTCCTTAGTCTAAAATACTCTCAGGGAGACAGAACCTATCAGAGTCAAGTGTCATTTGAGTACATTTCACTGCAAACTTAGCCCAATATCACTTGGTCGTGTGCATGGAGGTTTAAGAGTATAAGGAATAAGAGGCAACAAGATAGGGTATCTAAGGGGGAACAAGGCCACTTTTCCACAAAAGAGGAATCCAATATTATAGATGGCACAGAGTAGGTGGGGGCCATGTTACAGATTTTACCCTGGGGCTCAGGAGTTATCCCTTCAATGATACTAATATCATTCTTATGAATTCATTTTTATAGTTCTTTTATTTATTAATACATTTACTTCATAGAGAATTATATTCTAGATCTCTGTACAAAGATTACATTTGCTGTTGTTCACCTCTGTTGTCCATAACCCCAAATAGTATTTTTGGGACATGTTCACAGAAAATCAGCTTCTATACATGGGATACAGCCCTTTCCCACTTATACAAAGGGCATAGCTTGCTGAGCCGCATAGCGATTTCCTTCTACACTGTGATCTCTGTTTGGTACACAAGCCAGGGATGCAATGTATCAGGTAATTCTCCTCTATAAACACTAAGAACCTGTACGAGCCTAAAATGAAGATGATAGTTTCCCGTTTTTGATTTGTCTTATACTTATGAAATGAAGCGTGAAGAGTTTATGCTTCTTAGCTCAGCATTGTCCATCATATCCTTCCCCACAAGTATATAGACATCATCCTCCTCTCTCTATTTTGTTCTTTAAGGAACCTATCTGTGTTTTCATTCCAAAAAAGTTTAAAATATGTTTGTTCAGCTTACGATGAAACAGTTCTTGTTCTTCACACAGCTTATCTTTCTTTTGATGTTATTCCAAGAAAATTAAATTGCCTTTGGCAATAGCCAAGCAAACTGAATTTGTATTACTGTAGAGCAGACAAGAACCATCTCTCAGTAGTACTTGTTACCAGTGACCAAACACACATTTATAGTAATATTTCAGATCTTTAGCATTCCCAGAAAAAAGGATTTGTAATAAATCAGAGTTGTCTTTATTTGAACTGTGAGCTCACTTGGATTGTGAACTTCATTCTTCTGTGGATTTTTCTTCGGTGATACTATAAGATATCATTTTTATGTTTACAAGTGCATACCTGTTCTTAAAGTACAGCTCCTACTTTCACCATGTCGTAGACATGTCAAAAAGTAACACTGACTGCAAGGACCAGATAGGCTGGGTCAATGGGAGATGTGATATATTCCCTGACTGCGGGGGGTGCTGGTCTAGTTTCGCTATTTTTTAATCATGAGCTGTTAGTTAATGAAGCATCAGATGGGAAGGAGTTCAAACTGAATCTTTAGAGTAAAAAGGAAGGGAGAGGAATTTGAGGCAGTATTCTGACCCCAAATCCTCTCCAAAAACTAGCAGTGCGGTGGAAGGTTGGAGCACCATGGGACTGCACACAGACTAGCCACATATACAATGGGACTAATCAAGTGTGAGCTTCGTGCCATGGTCTCCACAGTGATTCAGCCTCGGCAAGATCAAGCAAGAAGCATCCTGCCTGTCACTGTCTGACATTGAAAATAATGGTAGCAAATTTCAGGCAAAATTTAGAACTGATTTAGAAGTGGAATCCACCTCAAAATCTCAAATTCCTCTACGTGAACGTACTCTTACCTGACAGAAGTAAAGTCTAGCTATGCCTCGGAGAAGAAGTAAAGACATGCAAATAAGTGTTCAAGTCAGTATAATAGAAGTGTAAAAAACCAAAAGGACCGCGCTCACAGGTCAATAGATTTATTGGGAAAAAACTGGAGTGCACTGTTTTTTCCCAATAAATCTATTGACCTGTGAGCGCGGTCCTTTTGGTTTTTTACATTTCTTTCTCACCTGGTCCTTTCCTATTGGTGTTCCTGTGACGTGCTGCTCCCTCCACCTAGTCATCAATCTTCTAAACGTAACTGTGAACGGGATCACAGTCACATTAGGTGAGAGGCCAATAGGTCTATTTGTCACTTGTGGGTTTTTCAAATTGCCACAGAATATTTATGATTATCTGCACTATGAGTGTGCTCGGTGTCTACTTTTTGTTCTAGTATAATAGAAGTGGCTGCTGCTGGATTTTTAACAGAACATTACAGGGAGAACTGATACATGGCTAGTGCAGGACTCGAAAGGGGAGCACATCACTGTGATTTTTGGAGCTGTATAGATCCCTGACTCATTTATTGCCTCAGGTGCCACATTGGCATGACAAAATAATTATCTAAACAAAAGAAGTTATACCTGTCTTATCACCTGACACTCAGGTTACAATGTTTCTGGGGCTGCCACTAGTCGGTTGGGTGCAGTGACTGGCTGTAAGGGTTCTATGTCTGCATCAATAGGGAGCAAAAGCTAGAGAGATCAGCAAACACCTGGGAAGCCTCAGAACCATAGTGGCTAGGAATAGGAAGGGTCACAAATGTCTTTATTCTGTACTTTATTATGGATAGATAGATAGATAGATAGATAGATAGATAGATAGATAGATAGATAGATAGGTCCTCTTCTATAAGTCAGTCTGACTCCAGAACTCAGCATTTCAGCCCAACCCAGTAGAGAGATAGGTTGGCGTCACCAGAATCAAACTGTGTTCTCCTTGGAAATCGGAGCCTATGTTGTTGAGATATTACAGCTACAACCTCAAAGCTCCAAAGAGATCTTTTACATATTGAAAAAAGGAAGTATCTCAGCAACAGAAGTACCGAATAACGAAGGGGAACTATTGTTTGATTCTAACCTATCTTCAAGGCTGGTTTGAAATGCTAATTTCTGATGACAAACTCCCTTTAAGAAGTAGTTTCTTGAAGTCAACATGATATAAAGTAACTAGTACTTTCTTAACCATTACTAAACAAGTATACATGAGAACAGGCTTGGACATGTAAGTTTCTGAATCTATACTGGTCACAGCTTCCAGACTGAACCTACCCTCATCTTATAGCAGTACCAGTCTCCTATTTTTGGATATGTAATAAGTTAAAGGCAATGATCTTTTTCATACAAACATTGAGTACACCATTGTCACATACTGTATACACAGTATGGCTTTGGCTATCAGTGCTAATGTATCGTAGTCTACCAACACCAAAACCACTTCTAAATAATGGCATGCTGTTGCAGGACTAGTTAGTGACATAGTGAACATTTATTTCTTGTGCTAAAGTACAATCTTGCTGCTGAGAGATTCAACTTTTGTTCAATATGCAAATGAACTGTTTGGTGCACTCAGGACGGGGCAACACCTGCTGGGCACCATGTTTGTTTTTGTGCTATTAAGAGTCCATGAAACATGTCAGTCTTACTGTTTTGGGGACAACGCTGAGTGGCAACCCCAAATAAAATTGGGTGCTCCAGTAGATGCAGCCCTGCCATCAATGCACTTAACAGTTTCTTTCCATATGAAATAAAGTTTTAATTTCTCAGCAGCAAGATGAAACCTTGACATAAATAAGATATGTTCACTCCGCCATTAACCACCCCTACAATTGCATTCAAAATGACTTTTTCTTTATGTCAATGTTGAGCCCCATATAAGAATCACAGTGTACTTTTTTTTTTCCTATCAGTATGACTTTTTTTGTAGAATGGGAGTAAATCCACACAAACACAGGGAGAACATACAAACTCCTTGCAGATATTGTTCCTGCTGGGATTTGAACCCAGGACTCCAGCACTACAAGGATGCAGTACTAACCACTGAGCCACTGTGTTGGCCCAATTTGGAATGACTTTGTAGTGGTAGATTATCGAAGTATGTTTCTGTAAGCCAAACTTTCTAAGCAAAAATGATATCGCTCTTATAGTAATATTAACATACATCTTTAGTTTTCCATCTTCTTATTCCAACATTTTCTATATTTTTAGCAGTTGATATCAGCTTGCATCATAAGTAAGGCGACTTGTGATACCATACGATAAGACTAAAGATTCTCACTTGGGAATTCATTTCAACTTAACAGTTTGCTATCTTCTACAGTTTTTTTTATTTTGTAGCACTTGTTTTAAGACAAGTATAGTAAAAAAAAAAAAAAAGAAGTAAAATACTCTACAGTACATTAGAAGAAATCCTAAGAGAAAATTCATCAGGTAAATATAAAACTGTTGCTATGGAGATATAAAATGGTTTAAGTGGTTGTCTGATTAATTGGAAATGAGGACGAATCTAATGTAGACAAGTGCACACGCTGTCCTCACATACACTCCTTTCCTAAGCGATACTGCCCACCGCTGTAAGGTTAATAAGTTTGTTTGTTTGCAGGATAGTCTGGTCATCAGCAAATGGGCTGTTAATTGCCTATTAACTGTGTATGGCTGACACAAACACAGACTTCTCTGCTGGACAGCTTAGGAACCACATAGTAGGGAAGGCAGAAGGTAGGCTATGATGTACATACATTTATGTACAAAACTGCAAATAGGAAACAAAACTTATGCCTTGCACCACTTCAATTAAAGGGAAATTCACCAAAAATTTCACCAAAAATTCCTATTTTTTTAAGTTTTTCTGATAAAACTATTCTTAATTTTTTTTAATGTTTTTTAATTTATAATGTTACTATCTATATTAAAAATAAATAAATATCTCTGGTCGTAAGCCTAATATTAGGGTGAGTTCATATGCAAGTATTTGCCATGGAATTGGGGGAGGATTTCGCCCCTGAATCTAGAGGAAATTCCTCCCGGAATCTGCCATCCATTGTTTACAGAAAAGAAGCGTCCTGCTTGATCTTGCCACGGATTCTGTGGTTGATTCAGCTGCAGGGTTCAAGGCTCAAGACTCCCCATTCATCCAGGCCAAATCAGGAGCGGGATGCCGCAATGGAAAGCTGGTGCTCTACATTGACATCCCATCGTGGCTAGACCATGGTGAAAATGCCAGTGGCAGAAAATGAACATGTGAACATAGATTGCCACTTTTGTGCAGATTTACATAACAGACCACCTCATTTACATAACAGACAGCTTTACAACAGAAGATGACACCTCTATAGACAACACCACTACTGATATTCAGCTAGTAGATTGATGATGTCACAGATTACTTCTCAATCCTTGCACGAAGCATATCTAGAAAATACACATAAGCCTCAATGAGTCGACTACAGGCTATTGCTACCTATGGCCAAAAGGGGACTACTGATACATTTATGATGCATTGAACCTCAAATAAGTTTCCATTGACTCTTGAGTGATATAGTTGCAAGAGTAGAGTATGTCCATTTATTTCCTTCAGAAGATGAGAAATCATGTAAATTTGACATTCAAGTCAATGGTTGGGGCTCAGTGGTTAGCCTGTTACCTTGTAGCGCTGATATTCTGGACTCATATCCATGCATCTGCATGGAGTTTGTAACTTATCTGCATCTTTTTGTGGGTTTCCTCCCACATGCCAAAAAATATATTGTAAAACAACTTATCCTTGTGGGTGTTGGGGATGAGTCCCATAAGAAGTTCACATTACATATGTTTGAGACATGTCCATTGATTGGAACAATTGCTCAATTTTGCAATGGATTAGAACTTGCACAAAAAGAAATGTTTCTTTAGCCCTGACTGTCCCTGAGAAATCATTACAGGTAGTTTTGGTGCATCATATGCAAATTAGGCTCTGTACTGTCAAGTGGGTGACCTGTGAGGAGCAGACAAGTGGACATGATTCCATGCTCAGAATTATGCCCCCTGTCCACTCCAGCCCAATTAAGGCACCAAAAATTCCAACTTTATCAGAACCGGTGAAGTATCTCTTATAGTATATAAAGAACTGGAGCTGATGGAGATGCTGAATGGTCCTCTTTAAATTTTACATGCCCTACTATTTTGTCCTTATGGTTATAAACCACCACCAATCATGCAATAGAACTGTGTGATAGACCTCAGTGTTAAGACCTGGGCTTGTGGAGGACCATCAACATGTCTTACAGATGTGCCAATGTGTAAAAAGACCAGGTAGATCCAACATAACAGTTGTAGAGTTAAATACAGCCTAACATCTGCTCGTAAAGCATTGCCAAGATGGGTATGTGATTAGAAGAATTAAGAACATGCCTGAGAGCTTCATAAATCCTATTGTTACAGTACTTTTCCTATGAGTAAAAAAAAGACTACAAACTGTGTTTTCAGGGCTTTCTCTCCTTTTCTAGACCCTATAATCTGCAGTGGCAGGACTCCCACTGCTTCATTTCGTCTATGCTGGTTTTCGAACTCTCATAACTTTTTCCCACTCATTTCCCTTTTTTTCCATGCCAGTCTCCTTTGCTTCAATCACCTCTAACTAATACTCTATTTTGCATGAAAGGGAATCCCTGCCATGTAGCTCTAGCAATCTGTCGGCTTGTTTTCTAGTATGAATAGAGTCAGCAAATTCAGCTGCCACACTGCTGTAAATCCTTGAACGGTTTCCAGAATTTACAGCTACTCACTAAATACATTTTGTATCACTGGACATTTCTTACTTTGTGTTAAAGAGTAAAAAAAAAAAAAAAAAATAAAGCATGCTTTTTAGAGCATGATAAATCGCGGGGACAAAGCAGATGATTGGCCGATTATAAATTCTATTTATTTGCTGTATTTATCCGATTGAGAATAAATAGCATCTGAATGTCCTAATGACTAGAATAAATGTAATAAATGTAATATTGTTTGTATTAGGAGCCCAGTGCTTTCCATTTAGCAATCCGCTATCCAAATACCTGTTATAAACAATCTTATTGGACAGCAGGTGGTTCAGGAATAACCACAGGGCACTCTTGCTTTGAATCAGTCTACCTTAAATGCCAGTGATTATGTTCTGCGCCCTGTCTCTACAAACTATGGTTTCTATTTCTAGAATCCTGCTATCCTCTCTGTTTTTATGTGTTCATATAAATGTGTGTTAGTGGAACAGCTTGACTCGAGACTACTGTTGGTTTAGCATTTTTAGCTGGACGTTTTAATGAAGCAGAATGAGAACAGAGCGATGTACCTCAGTGCTAACAATTAAATCAACATTTACAGAGATGTTTAATGCAATAATAGAATAATAGACTCTTTCATTTACATTAGAAGGTCATTAGAAACCGACAAGAGTCTTTCAAGAATGCAAAAATGCTGAGAATCTTAAAAAGGTCTTATTTCTCCAGCATGAAAAAAATATACCTGTGTGGTAAGTTGTATTTTATATTACTATAAGGAAAAGTTTGTAATTTTTTTTTTTTTTTTTTTTTTTTGTAGTGAATCAGAGTAGAGAATTGTTATTTAGAGATATCAGACTCATAACTAGAAGGAATGGAAAAGTTGCACTTGTTGCAATAACAAGATCCCTGCTAAATAGACTCCCAAAGCAATATAAGGCCTCATTCACATCTGCGTTTATATTCTGTCCGGGGAGTCTGTATGAGGACCCGCCGAACAGAATACCGAATGCAACTGCAAGTGGTGTGCCAGTGAAAGCACATGGACCCCATAGACTATAATGGGGTCCGTGTGCTTGCCGCCAGATCTCTGCAGAGATCGTGCGGACAGGAAAGTAGTTTACAATCTACTTACCTGCCCACATAATTTGTGCGGGCAGTGCGTGGCCAGCACATGGACCCCATCATAGTCTATGGGGTCCATGTGCTTTTACTGCACACTACTTGCAGTTGCATTCGGTATTCCATTCGGGGAGTCCCAATGCAGACTCCCCAAATGAAATACCGAACGCAGATGTGAACGAAGGGTAACAGATCTATTATATGTCACTATATCCTGGACATATGGCGGTACATTAATGTACAGTACTGTGTAGTGAGTATAGCTGCTCCCTTGGGCTTTCAATTATTATATAACCCTATGTATATGTACCTACGAAATCCCATGAGACCATAAACAAACACTGTTACACAAAATTCAACATATTTATTGAAATGTTATTCAAACAAAGACAAGATTTCATTTAAAAAAAAAAAAAAATCTCAAAGAACACAAGAGGAGGAGAACGTCATGGCTGACAAACCCCAGTGAAATAATGATATAATGGCCAGGCAATTGATAAATATAATATACAAATAATTCATCTATTGCATACATAAATTCACTAATGGTGTCACGATCAATAATAAATACATTAACTCAATAAATACTAAAACTGAAGTTACTCATATAATTTGTAGTATTATAAACCATTGTGAACACTAGATAGCATCCATAGAAGGAATAGATGAAGAGAATAGACTGGTCATCAATAGGAAACATGTCAACGGACAAACCGACCAGAATGTAATCCACAAGAGAGAGCAGCAACCACGATCTCCAACCATCAGCCCCAATGGACGTTTAGGTAGAGTTTTTTTTTTTTACTTGATTCCATGTGGGTTACTTCTTAAAGGGGTCATTAAAGAGAGAAATCATGAGAATTGTAGTTCTTCACTTTGGTAATCCTGTTTACAGCAAGCCCTAGCAGCATCAAAGCAATGCTGCTGCACAGAGTCAGGGAAGATAATGAAAATGGACTGTGTTGGCATCTTCTAATAAACATATTGGTATGTTATTAGCCCAGAACACCAGTGCAACATTGCTAACCACTAAGCCTCCAGAACACCCTAGATAATTTGATGTTTTCTAATACTAAAAAACCCGAAATACATATGTGTCTATGAGCGCTCCATGATAAACAATAAAAGTGCAAATACATTTGTAAATGTTACAATATTACATTTGGATCTCCTAGAATTAGAGACAGCTGCACTATATAAAACATTGTTCTTTGCTTATCTATAAAGAAGAAAATAGAAGTAAGAAGAAGTAAAGTGCAATTCCTTCTGTACGTGCAGTAAAGTGGAGCATGACAATGTTGCAGATTTACAGCAAGGAATAAAGATCAATGAAAAATTATGTAAATATACCAACTAGACTGATATTTCAGCAGAGAGTAGGATTATGTAACCTGCTTTTATTTATCTACACATTTTATCATACTTATGTCTAGAACAGCATTTTTCAGTTTTAGTATTGTACTAATTATTATAATATTCAGTCAACAGCAAGGGGTTAATCCCATTTTATCAGAGTGTAGGACAGGTTTTTCAAATTTGTATATCTATATTTACTCTCATTAGTTCTGACTTAGATCTGTTGATAAGAAATGACAGACTGTAATGTATCTGGTTAAAATGACCATCTGCGTATGCAGAAAGAAGTGTCTTACTTTTCTGCCATGTTAAGAAGTTACACGGAACAGACTAATGTAACAGATTCTGCAGATTATAGATAATGGCTAAAGTACAGCTGTTTTAGTCACCTTCCATGAAATAGAGATTCTGAGGAAAATTGTGAGATTGTCATAGTGAGTGGCTTAATGATCGTGGTTGTGGGCATTTAATGGAAAGGGGCCTGACTGGGCCCCTTTCCATGAAATTCCAGCCCAGGGAAGGTGTATAAAAATAAAAAAAATATTTATACTCTCTTGTCCTGGGCTGAGCATCTGCTCCAGGGTTCTTCCTGCGATAGATGCTTCATCCTAGTGGGCTAAAGGACCTTTGATGACGTCATGACGTAATACTGTTTGGGGGCCACTATGAAACACGTAATACTGTGTGGGGTCCACTGGGGAGCACATAATAGTTTGTGTGGGGCCACTGAGGAATATGCAATCTGTCTCAGTATTGTTTACATGCTGGAATTGCGCTGTTCATTCACCATATTCTTGGTAACTGCATTTGTGGGTACTAAAGCTGTACCCCTTTCAAGCATCTTAGATATCGCTTCAGTGCCTGTAACCGCGACTATAAAGAATTCACTCTAGGAAGGTGGTAGGGGGCCCTGGTCAAAAGTTTGCACCTGGGCCCACTAGACTTTAATTACGTCACTGGTCATAGCTAGAGATGAGCGAACAGTGTTCTATCGAACACATGTTCGATCGGATATCAGGGTGTTCGCCATGTTCGAATCGAATCGAACACCGCGTGGTAAAGTGCGCCAAAATTCGATTCCCCTCCCACCTTCCCTGGCGCCTTTTTTGCACCAATAACAGCGCAGGGGAGGTGGGACAGGAACTACGACACCGGGGGCATTGAAAAAAATTGGAAAAAGTCATTGGCTGCCGAAATCAGGTGACCTCCATTTTAGACGAATAGTGGATTTCAAATCCGGGTCATATGAGAATGTGAACTTTGTGACTATGAGACAGGGATAGCTGTACAGGCAGGGATAGCTAGGGATAACCTTTATTTAGGGGGGAATGTTATTAAAAATAACTTTTTGGGGCTCTATCGGGTGTGTAATTGTGATTTTTGTGAGATAAACTTTTTCCCATAGGGATGCATTGGCCAGCGCTGATTGGCCGAATTCCGTACTCTGGCCAATCAGTGCTGGCCAATGCATTCTATTAGCTTGATGAAGCAGAGTGTGCACAAGGGTTCAAGCGCACCCTCGGCTCTGATGTAGCAGAGCCGAGGCTGCACAAGGGTTCAAGCGCACCCTCGGCTCTGATGTAGGAGAGCCGAGGGTGCACTTGAACCCTTGTGCACCCTCGGCTCTGCTACATCAGAGCCGAGGGTGCGCTTGAACCCTTGTGCACACTCTGCTTCATCAAGCTAATAGAATGCATTGGCCAGCGCTGATTGGCCAATGCATTCTATTAGCCCGATGAAGTAGAGCTGAATGTGTGTGCTAAGCACACACATTCAGCTCTACTTCATCGGGCTAATAGAATGCATTGGCCAGCGCTGATTGGCCAGAGTACGGAACTCGACCAATCAGCGCTGGCTCTGCTGGAGGAGGCGGAGTCTAAGATCGCTCCACACCAGTCTCCATTCAGGTCCAATCAGCGCTGGCTCTGCTGGAGGAGGCGGAGTCTAAGGTCGGACCTGAATGGAGACCGGTGTGGAGCGATCTTAGACTCCGCCTCCTCCAGCAGAGCCAGCGCTGATTGGCCGAATTCCGTACTCTGGCCAATCAGCACTGGCTAATGCATTGTATTGGCGTGATGAAGCAGTGCTGAATGTGTGTGCTTAGCACACACATTCAGCTCTACTTCATCGGGCTAATAGAATGCATTGGCCAATCAGCGCTGGCCAATGCATTCTATTAGCGTGAACTGAGTTTGCACAGGGGTTCTAGTGCACCCTCGGCTCTGCTACATCAGATTGCTACATCTGATGTAACAGTGCCGAGTGTGCATCAGATGTGTAGTTGAGCAAAACTGACTCAGCACTGCTAAGTCTCTGCATTCGCATAGGAATGCATTGGCCAGCCTTCGGCCAATCAGCGCTGGCTCTGCCGGAGGAGGCGGAGTCTAAGGTCGGACCTGAATGGAGACTGGTGTGGAGCGATCTTAGACTCCGCCTCCTCCAGCAGAGCCAGCGCTGATTGGTCGAGTTCCGTACTCTGGCCAATCAGCACTGGCCAATGCATTTCTATGGGGAAAAGTTAGCTTGCGAAAATCGCAAACTGACAGGGATTTCCATGAAATAAAGTGACTTTTATGCCCCCAGACATGCTTCCCCTGCTGTCCCAGTGTCATTCCAGGGTGTTGGTATCATTTCCTGGGGTGTCATAGTGGACTTGGTGACCCTCCAGACACGAATTTGGGTTTCCCCCTTAACGAGTTTATGTTCCCCATAGACTATAATGGGGTTCGAAACCCATTCGAACACTCGAACAGTGAGCGGCTGTTCGAATCGAATTTCGAACCTCGAACATTTTAGTGTTCGCTCATCTCTAGTCATAGCCCCTTGAATCAAAGAATATTCATATGATCCTGTTTAACCCACTTCATTTTCCTATAGATTCAGTCAAGTGGCTATATACTTACATCATTGTCTAACAACTTGATGGCAGCTAATGACAATGTTTAGGAAACATATAGGTTGACCATTTGGACATTACAGCAGTGCCAGAGTCCTCATGGACAAAAGGGGGCTACAGCCACTGAATGATATGCTTTGTGGTTTAAAGGGGCAAAACTCTGTTTGTTAGAAGGGCCCATTAAAAGCAAGTTAGTTGTAGAGTGTCACAGTGATTTGTTGTAAGCTGAGGGATAATTCAGCAACAAGTCTTCATGTACAGTCAAATTCCATAGTACCTTCATAAACTCTATACTTTTTGAGTAACGCATGGACATGCCAAAGCCTTCCAGAGTGAAAGACGCTCTTGGTCGCAGCTCTTAGCTCTGAATGAGTGAACTCCATTGTCTGAATGTGGAGCATTACAACAAAGCAGAAAAGAGAATTTAAACAAGAAACAGATTAATGCTCTAAGATTTTCTTCTAACCTGCCTCACGTCTTATAATTATAGTTCACCATGGCCATTGTTATCCTGGAGCCCAGACCAATGTCAGCCTACCACTGGTTGGCACATGACCTATTCTGTTTGCCATTTTTCACTTTTGTAGCTTACAGTATCACACAGCTACTCTTCCATTTAGGGACAAAGTTGACAGGAGATCTATAAATGTGTCCACACATAACCAATTTTCATTTTGGTAAATGATTCCACTTTCTCATGAAATTAAATTTAACAAAATATCAGACACCCATAGGAGATATAATATATATTATATTATATTAGTGTGTAATAAATTATTACAGAATCATGTTGTGTTTAGATAAGCTATGTAACATGTGATACACATATCTAGATATGTCCAGTCTACAGGACAGGACACGAAGGACACTGTACTAGAAAAACATTAAAGTTCTAAAATGTTTAATGTCTAATCTTTCTAGTGACATATAATAGGTTAAATGTACAAGCTATAAATCCTGATATATATTCCTGTCAGTTCTGATACTATCAGTTTCTGTTCTTATATGTCAATTTCAGGGTTGTCATCACCTTGTGTGACTTGAAAGATGCTCCTAAATATACAAACACATATCTACTACAATTATATAAATCTTACCTTAGTTTTCATGAAAAGTTAAACTATCTTTAGGGTCTCGCTGGGCAGTTGGTTTTCTAAATGTGTAAACCTTCATACATGGTGTCCTATCAGTTTTTCTGTTTCTAATATCTTCATTATGGCTGCAGCATCTTTTACCTTTGTCCCTGAGGTTGTGGGCATGTACAATAAGAATCAGTATTCTCCTCTCATCTATCAGTTATAACAATTACTGGTTTATCCACAGGTAACTCTGCCAGGAGTAACTGTACAATATCTACCAAATAGCTCAGACAAGCCCATTTGAGCAGAATATTGGATATTGAGGAACATTGAACTGAAAATATGGGGCAAATACATGCAGGCATGATGCAACTAAAAAGATCCCCGACACAAGAAAAGAGCAACCTATGAGCACAGTCAGGAAAGCTGTTTGCTGTCTGTGAATAATATCCCATCTGTAAGCAGACAAAAATATATACAAGTATATACAGTAAGTAGACTATAAAAGCCCCTTCTCCTTCCACACACTTTGAATCTGTCTTGCTTTTTTTTTATAATGTAGATTGTGAGCCCCATAACGTACTTTTTTATCCCTATTAGTATGTCTTTTTTGGAATATGGGATGGAAATCCATGCAAACACGGGAAGAACATACAAACTCCTTGCAGATGCTTTTTTGCCCTTGGTGGGATTTGAACACCAGGACCCCAGCGCTGCAAGGCTGCAGTGCTAACCACTGAGCCACCGTGTGGCACCCTGTCTTGCTTTTTTAATGGTATCTATGGCTGGGACGTTCCTAATAACAGGGCGTGAACTGCAATTAGTGAAAAGGAAGACACCTAGTGGCAGAAATGTTAGAGAGGTTTTCAGGCAGAAAACAGCAACATTTTTAATTAAAGTATATTCTATTTTGGTCCAATATAACAAGCTCTATTAAATGCGGCTAAATTGTCTGAAGAGATATTAACCATTTAAGACATAAAATGGCCTGCACTTAAATTGTGACTTTGTATCCCCAGAAATGTTTGTATAACTACTTTAATAAATCCCCCAATTACCTCTACTTTTGTATTATCTGATAGATTTGTATTTTTCACATACATTTAGAGCGAAGCAAATAGTAGAAAGAAATAGGTAGAGCGAAGCAAATAGTAACACATCAAACATACTTATCTATTATTCTAAATACAACTGCTGATGAAAGAAAAGTTTTTGTATATCAGATGGAGTTTTTTCGCACAACTTTTGAAGACAAGTCCAACAAATCCTCTTGGCTAGTTTAAATAGTATATAAAATGTGAGACAACAGAAAGAAGTCTTTTGTAAAATTTTATGCCTCAGTAAAATAAAATGTAAGTGTGCATTAGGTAATGGCCAAAAACCAAAGATGCCTAGCACTCATACAGATCTTGGAAAAAAGGATATCTTTTACTTGTTTTTCATTGCTCCTGAGAAACACTGCAATGACAGCAGAGTTTGTGGTTCTATAATGCATGATTTATAGTGACCATGTAATGGGATAGAAAAATAAAATAATATTTACGATGTTGTTTAGGCCATTATACTGACTTTCCGATAGCTCGAATCTGTCTGTGTTCATGGTCAGCATAAAAAAGTAGCCTTATTCAGTGATTACGTGTACAAACATGACTGCATGGCTCTTAATGACAGAGTATACTGGACTTTGTATATAAAGTCTGAGATATTAGATTCTTATAAGTGTGTGTGTGTGTATATATATATATATATATATATATATATATATATATATATATATATATATATGTCATCTTTTCCAATGATGTCTGAGAATGTAGCTGAACCACACTGTTCTTATGAGTGAATGTCCTATCACAGCAAGAAGTGTTGCGATATAAGTGAGCCACCCATAACTGGGTTATTTTTCTCATGATGTATCCATCACAACTATCTTTGAATAATTTGATGGTAATACAGCATACATACTGGTCATTGGCCAACATAAATTAAAATGTAATGTATAGGTGAATGTAAGGTGAGTCTGAGCATGCAGCATAATATACAAAGCAGCCCAAATTTCACATTGTGCTAGAACCATGACAACCAAAAATGTATCCTCAGCCATTAATATAATGCTTATGCTGCTATTTTTGTGGATGTTAAACAATAAATCATATCTGCAGAAATTACTCTTTGTAATTTTATCATTGTAAAATGTCTTCTCACTTCCTCCTCCTCCTCCTGAAATTTTTGCTGAATCCATCCTGGAATTGTCAGCTCACTAGACTGTCATATTACATGTTCCCATGTAAGTCTATTGAATGCAGAAGAGGAAGGGGCTGAGTAGGAGAGAAGCGGAGCTACAGGCAAACAGAGGCTGCTACAGCTAAAAATACATTTTTGTCTCACCCTTTATTCCTATCAATAATGTCCAGTACTGCCATATTACTGTCCCTTAGGGTACCGATACATATGAGTGTGAATTACAGATAGAGACTGTGAATCTACTTTTCTCGTTGTGTACAGTGTATAGGAGATATCATAGCAGACACTAGTTCAGAGAATTTGGGATAGAGCCTGTAGAGAATAGATGCCAAAGACAGATCATATAGGGGCAAGGAATAGTGTTACTACTCATGTACACACTTACTGCAAACCTGAAAGTCTTCCAAAAGGTTACGCTAGGTTCACACTTGCGTTCAGCACTCTGTTCTGTGGTTTCCGTCTTCTGCATGCAAGAAGACGGAAACCACAGACCAGGTCCGGCCGTGAGTGGCGGTGAGCATTTTATGCTCTCCGCCGCGAAACCGTTTTTTTTTTTCAATCCGGACACAGAGTACTGCATGTCCGACTCTGTGTCCAGATTAAAAAACCTGGTTTCGCGGCGGAGAGCATAAAACGCTCACCGCCGCTCACGGCTGGACAGCTTTCTCACCCATTCAAATGAAAAATGCATTTTTACGGGTGGAAACCCGGCAGACCCCATCATAGTCTATGGGGTCTGCAGGTTTCGGTGGGTTAGCTTTCTGTTGTTTAAGGTCCTCAAGCTGACCCAAAGAACAGAAAGCCGAACACAAGTGTGAACCTAGCATTCCTGTTATTATAGAATCTTATAGGTTTTGTAATTGAAAGCCTATCTACACAGAGATGCTCCTTAAAACGTTATTTAGAATACATAAGCTTGACTATAAGACTATTCTCAACAAATAAGAGCAAACAAAAGCAATAAAGATAACTCAGATATGTTCTCCTTTCCAGTAGGAAATTTGTTCCAAAAGATCAGAATTGGATTTTACAACTGTGGCAAAATCTAAGAGCATCTGCTGTTATTTCTATAGATAGCACTATATGCTTAACATGTGGACATGGTCTTTAAAACACAATTTTCCTTATTCCTATTTCATTTTAGTAAAGAGGATTAGCACAGAAGATATAAAGCTGGTCAGATTATAATTATTATGATTATTACTATTACCATTACGGTTATGTTTGTGTAAACACTGTATAAAAGTTTGATACATTTTTATCTACTCAAGTTTCAATTTTTTAATAACATAAAATGAAAATTAAATTATTATAATGGACATTGACATTTTTATATGTTTTGCATTTATTAAATGGGAGTAAAATGGAAAAAAATAATTCTCTCGCCATTCAATTCATTTTAGTGAAGTGTTAGAAGTCTTCTTCCTAACCTACAGGTATGGTTTTACATTTATTTCCTTTTTCTATGGTAGAACTAGAATCCCTTTTTCAACCCACAGGGCTTCCTGTCAGTCTTATTTTCTTTCAAGATGTACAAAGAAAGAAACACTTACGATAACCCCAGGTGCCAGAAGCCAATATTGCAATATATTATGTGGTGTTGTAGGGCGCAGGGCTGGTCTGGCCAGGAGCCAGACAACAAGATAAATTGAAGAGTGACCATAGTTAGATGGTCACCTGTTCAGTTCAAATATTTCATTACAGTACGAATAAAATCATGCAAACAGCCTGTAATGTGAAATTGTGCTTGTAAAATATTTCTGCAAAATATCAGTTCAAAAATGTTATTTCTGGTGAAGGTATGTGCAGTGTAGCTCTATGAAAGATTAATGTCCTTTCACACTGGACAAGTATTTCCGAATGGGCGTAATAATAAACAATACTTGTTAGTGTGAAGGCTCAAGAAGATTAATTATATTAATTATTGTTTATCAATATCTAAAGGGATAGTGAATAACCGAATATAAAATATACAACAGGGGCCCTCATTTCCCATGTGCCATTTATAATACTCTCTTCCCATGAGGCAGTCTGCTCAGAATAAGGATACAGGTGCTGATGCTTGCCTTGCACCCCCTTAAAGGAATTGTCCAAGACCTGCCTATCTACAGGATAGGTCATTAGTATCTGATCAGTGGGGTCTGACACCCAAACTCACACCAGTCAGTCACCAATGTGATTGCCATAAGTAGTGTTCATCCTGAATAGGAGTAGAGCTGCTTTCATCCATATACCTTGTATACAGCTTTCACCAACCAAATCAGAAGATCGGTATGGGGTCCAAATGTCATATTTCACCCTAAACTCAGTGGTAGATTCAGCCCTCATTCTGCTTACCATAGTTTTCAGTAGCGATCAGAGCTGAACACTGAAAAATCAGTGCTCTGCTTGATCTTATTGTGGATTCTTCAGCTGATTTGGCTATGGGTGCACTGGGGGTGGGCCTTCAGCTCCCTGGAGCAATGATTTTGCCTCTGAGACCCTTCCTATCTCCTGGATGGATGGTGCCATGTAGTGGGAGTTGCTACACCCAATCACCCATTCTACTGGAACAGCAACAGCAATGCTCCCAGGGCTGAAGGTCCACCCCTAGTGCTCAAATTGCCTCATTTGCATAAGACTTCAGAGCTGTTATATAACAAAACAGGTAACTCAGAAAAAAAATCCCCAAATGCAATAAAACTTAACCTTTATTTAGGCTGTTAAAATTAGATAAATGTACAGTAAGTGAGACCTCAAAAGGTCTATTGAAATAGCTAACATGGGGGGTTGATCACATGGAGTTCCCAAGGCTGGTGTGTAATAAATAGTCAAGAAACTATATTGGGGTAGGTATACACAATCACTACCTTATTATCCTCTGCTCATTAATATATCCAAACATAGAGGTAAGAGGACAGATAGACAAAACCGGAGTAAACAATAGCCCAGCTTACATTTATGAGCTAGGACACTGTTCACATTTGGGCATTCACAATGGGTGTTGGCTCCCCAAATAACAGCCGAGAGTGACAAAACAGGTACTTTGATTATAACTGTAATGTGTTGTGTAACACAATGGTGATGGTTGAATATGCTTGGGGGTGGTGAGTGAAAACCTAAAAACCATCAGCGGCTGTAATATTAATATGAATAAATACTGTTCATAATGATATTAAAATATACTGGCTATTTGAGTCCCCAGAACACAGCTTTTTCAGGGGACTGTTGCTAGTCTGCTATAATGCTGCCTTCTAGAGACAGGGAAATACTCCTCTATGGCTGTGCAATTGGAAACGTCCAGCAGATATGCTTTATTTTTTTTCTTTTCAGATTTTCAAACCAGTGAATATCTGACGGTGGTCGGGAAAAAAAAGGTCTTTTTCAATTCATGAGGCTGCATTGATCTTCTAATGATATAATAAATGGATGGCATAACCTACTAGAAAGACATTTCTATACCTAATAAAAAGAAACTGTAGAGTATTACAGTAAGACATTGTATAAGAAGATGATGATAAAGGACATACAGTATATACAGTTTATTAAACAATCCGTAGAGAGGATTAGCAGATTCAGAAGTATCATATCATGTAAGGAGAACTTGTTACTTCTTGTGTCATGTCTGTTTAATAAATCTACAAAACAGAACATAAGGTTTATCTACTCTCTAAGAAATAACATTTTCCGGAGCATCATTTTTTAGCTTTTCCTCTGTTTTCCCTCCTGAATATTTGCCAATAAATTGATAGCTGAGCATTTCGGATCCCCTACTCAGTCCAGCACTGTCATTACTGATTTAACAATGTAACAATGTGTGTGGACATTCCTTCCCTTCTCCACCAAAAAGAAACCGTTGTTAATTTGTTCATCTAGTTCTAGAGTACTGGGGTTTTGTAGTGCTGGAGTCCAAGTATTGAGTCCAGCCAAGGGGCACCTCTGTAAGGAGTTTTTATGTTCTCCTCGTGTGTGCATGGGTTTCCTCTGCATTCTCTGGTCTCCTCCCACACTCCAAAGATATACTGATAGGGAATGTAGATTGTGAGCCCTATATGGGACATGTAGTGGAATATGATGGATCTATATACATAAGCAAGAAAAAATAAATAAACTGCACTAAGCTAAAATGCATATCCAGAGTGGTCCATACAGTAGATTCTTACTGGGCTGCTTTAATCCCCAGTATCCTTTCCTTATCTTATTGAAATATATTAACATTGACCTATGGTTCTCAGCAAAATCTACAAAAATAAGGTTTTTGGTATACTTTTTGATCAAGGTGTAAAATCCCAGTAGACCACTTCACGGTGACCCCTGTTTATTGAATCCCTACTTTAGAGGGTGCAGCACTGCGTGGTGACCACACCACCAGAATACCCAAAGGGTGAGCCCAACTGCACACCCTCCCCCACACAAAACAGCAGGAATTCACAGCAGTTACTTCTTGCTATATATGTGCAAACCAGCTTTTCTTTGGGGCATCCCCCCCCAACAAATTTGCAGGAATATAGAGCAGTTACCTCCTGCTATATACGTGCAAACCAGCTTTTCTTTGGGGTGCCCCCACCAACAAATTTGCAGGAATACAGAGCAGTTACCTCCTGCTACATACGTGCAAACCAGCTTTTCTTTGGGGTGTCCCCCCACAAATTTTCAGGAATCCAGAGCATTTACCTCCTCCTATATACGTGCAAACCAGCTTTTCTTTGGGGTGTCCCCCCCACCCACAAATTTGCAGGAATACAGAGCAGTTACCTCCTGCTATATACGTGCAAACCAGCTTTTCTTTCGGGTGTCCCCCCACAAATTTGCAGGAATACAGAGCAGTTACCTCCTGCTATATCCGTACAAACCAGCTTTTATTAGGGGTGTATAGACCATAAAAAGGGCATTACTATACATCAAAAAATGCGTAAGGGTAGTGCAAGGGGACGAGGACGGGGGCGTGGAAATGCAGATGTGGAGCAAGGTTGTGCTCAACCAACAGCGTCTACTGTGCCTACTGCTCTGCGGCAGAAAGCATTGCACTTCCCCACAGTCTCCGGCTTGATGGCCACATTAAGTAGGGTGCAGGATACAACCCTAACCACGTCCGAGCACCAGGAAGAGGTGTTACAATGGATGGTGGACAATGCTTCCAGCACATTCTCCACAAGGATTGCAGAGGTGTTGTCATCAATTGCTGAGGTGTCATAGTGGACTTGGTGACCCTCCTGAGTTGAATGGTGGGTTCCCTTGAAACAAAGCATTTTCCCCATAGACTATAATGGGGTTCGATATTCGATCAAATAGTCGAATATTGAGCGGCTATTCGAAACAAGTAACGAATATCGAATATTTTACTGTTCGCTCATCTCTAATCTTAAACAATCCATCTTTCCATATGACCTTGTTCAAGGAACAGAGAGCTAGTATAGATGTAGCCATCCACAACTTGAATCTGATAACTCACTACACTGTGTTAACTCAACAAAAGCCATGAAATACAATTCAAAAACTTGAGTTAATGTGACTAGCAAGTGTTTACTTAATGTATCAAAATTCAAGGTAAACTCTGCTACATCTGTACATTAATATTGTAGTATATAGGTAGGTAGTTTTTTGTTGATGTATTTATACTGTAGCGTTGTTTGAACTACACTTTCACTCTTAAGGCTGCTTACATGTTACCAGCACAATGTATCCAACAAACATCTAAAGGGAGCCTGAAACCTGCTCCAACACAGTTTTTAAATAAGTTCCACTGAAAGAATTTTCATTTTTATTGACCACATGGTGAACTGTTACCATATGGTCACAACTGTTACAAATACAGACAGAAGGATATATTACAAGAAAAGTCATTTCACACACTGGGACTGAGGTCCCTGCTCGCAAGAGTTTACAATCTATGAGGTAGAGGGGGTGACACAAGAGGTAGCAGGGGTGGCATTGCTTATACAGTGGTCAGACAATTTTATAATAGAGGTGACTGTCATTACATAAACATAAAACTTTATGAGCCGTCAACAGCCGTGTCCTTTAACATGTGGATTGTGCTTGGACATATAGAGTTAGCCTGAAATGGCATCATATCATGGGGTAATGTGGGAGCTGGAACAGAGGAGGGTTAAATTTGGGGGATTCTAATGACGGTACGGAAGGGTTTACATTAAGAATTATGTTAGGCCTGTCTGAAAAGATGTGTCTTTAATTTGCGCTTGAAGCTGTAGAAATTGGGAGTTAATCTGATTGCCCGGGTAGAGCATTCCATAGAAGTGGTGCAGCTCGGGAGAAGTCTTGTATACGAGCGTGGGAGGTTCTGATAATAGAGGATGTAAGTGTTAGGTCATTGAGTGAACAGAGAACACGGGTTGGGCGGTAGACAGAGATGAGGGAGGAAATGTATGGAGGTGCGGCACTATGGAGAGCTTTGTGG
This sequence comes from Leptodactylus fuscus, assembly GCF_031893055.1. Taxonomy (NCBI): domain Eukaryota; kingdom Metazoa; phylum Chordata; class Amphibia; order Anura; family Leptodactylidae; genus Leptodactylus; species Leptodactylus fuscus. The sequence goes on from NC_134265.1 coordinate 301,854,609, forward strand.
ATGAGAGTGATAACTTTATATTTTATTCTATAATGAATAGGCAGCCAGTGTAGTGACTGGCACAGACCCGAAGCATCGCTGTAGCGTCTAGCCTGATAGATGAGCCTGGCCGCTGCATTCAGTATAGATTGTAGAGGGGAGAGTTTAATAAGGGGAAGACTGATTAGTAAGGAGTTACAGTAGTCAAGGCGAGAATGAATCAGAGAGACAATAGGTGTCTTTAATGTATCTCTGGTAAGGAAAGGGCGTAATCTGGAGATGTTTTTGAGGTGGAGGTGACGTGAACGTGCAAATGATTCAATATGGGGAGTGAAGGAAAGGTCTGCGTCAAATATAACCCTGAGGCAGCAGGCATACTGCCTAGGAGTTATAGTAAGGCCTGAGACTGCAATGGATATATCAGGGACAGATCTATTAGATGGTGGAAACAGTAGTAGTTCAGTCTTAGAGAGATTTAGTTTCAGATAGAGCGAAGACATGATATTTGAGATAGCAGAAAGACAGTCACTGGTGTTCTGTATGAGTGCAAGGGTGATGTCCCAGGAAGATGTGTAATTGGGTGTCATCAGCATAAAGATGGTAACGGAAGCCAAATCTGGTGATGGTTTGTCCAATGGGGGCTGTGTAGAGAGAGAAGAGCAGGGGGCCTAGGACCGAGCCCTGAGGAACCCCAACAGCAAGGGAGAGAGGGAAAGAAACAGAGCCTGCAAATGATACACTAAAAGTGCAGTCTGAGAGATAAGAGGAGAACCGACTCCTTGAGGCCGACTGAGCGGAGCATAGTGACGAGGAGTTGATGGTCAACATTGTCAAAAGCTGCAAAGAGGTCCAGAAGAATAAGAAGAGATAAGTCACCATTAGATTTAGCCATTAGGAGATCATTGGAGACTTTTGTGAGGGCCGTTTCAGTAGAGTACATAGTGCGGAAACCAGATTGTAAGGGGTCAAGCAGAGAATTAGCAGAAAGATAGCGGATTAAATGAGAATAGACCAGGCATTCCAAGATTTTAGAGATGAAGGGGAGGTTAGAGACGGGTCGATAGTTAGCACAGGACGGGTCCAGGGAGGGTTTTTTCAATAGCGGGGTTATAACAGCATGCTTGAAAGAGGATGGGAAAATTCCAGAAGCGTGAGAGAGGTTAAATATTTTAGTAAGGTAAGTCATGACAGCAGGAGACAGAGATTGGAGAAGGTGTGAGGGGAAGGGGTCACTACTGCAGGTTGTAGGGCGAGATGAAGAAAGTAGCTGGGACACTTCCTCTTCTGTAACAGGTTCAAAAGATGAGAATGGACAGTCTGAAGTGCTGTTGGTGAGGAGATCATTGCTATGGTAGATGTGGGAATCAATGTCACTGGGGGATTGGGCAATTATTTCCTGACAGATCTTATCAATTTTATAATGGAAATAAGTGGCCAGGTCATCAGCACTAAGCTCTGTGAATGGTGTCTGCACCTTGGGTGTGAGTAAGGAGTGAAAAGTTTCAAAAAGCCTTTTAGGGTTGCTGGAGAGAGAAGAGATGAGAGCCGTGATATAGTCTTGTTTGGCGAGGTAAAGGACAGATCTATATGTTTTAAGCATAAATTTGAAATGGAGGAAATCTGCAGGTGAACGCGATTTTCTCCAAAGACGTTCGGCACACCTAGAGCACCGCTGAAGAAAACGTGTCTGTGGCGCGTGCCAGGGTTGCTGCCTCCTATGTGGAACTTTACAAGTAACTTAGTTAAAGCGGTTATGTAGGGAGAAAGAAAGCTTACCAGTTTTTTTCCTGTGTAGCCCCTTTATTGTTCCACCGTCTAATACTGACACCAGACACATCAGGTTTGTTCATATGGAAATAGGATGCACACTGTAGATACAGCTTCAACATGCAAACTATTTGGCAACCCTTCCTTCTCTGTAGCCATGATCCCCAACATGTTAATAAGAAGATTAAAACATACTGGGAATTTAGATCTATGGTAAATCTAAAATATGTTGGCCATATCTGTCTGTCCTTGGACAAGAGGAGACATCTTACCCAAGAGGTCTGTCATTTGTTTCTAATTTGCATGTAATAGATTTCAAGCTGCTTAGAAATCATGAAAAATAAATGTATACAGGTGGTTGTGGCTTTTAAGGGCTGGACTAGCAAGAAGGTTGATGAAAACATATATTCAGGTATCGATTGGGATGGGACTTCCATAAACCATCATCTTCACCCATAATAAATTTTAACTGCAACTACATAACATACAGTAGCTGGCTGTGAATGCACTTGCAGGAAAGGTTAAGTCAACCTGTCCTCCGCTAACTATACACACATGAGCTGTTTCGCAACTTTGTTCTTCTAAATGCCATTTATTAGCACAAAGTTTCTTTTCTTCCTCATATTTGTGCATTGACACAGTGTTAACGTTTCACTCAAATCGCCGGAGTGGATTTAACTTGCAGTCAGTCTTTTGAAGTCAGAATAAAGATGCCACAGTCTGTGACACAAGGAAAGTAAGTAGGCGCCTACCAAGCGGTAGGAAAGGGACACTAGCTATTGTACACATTGTATTTGTAACTGCATTATAGTGTAGTAATAATAATAATAAGGATTATATGTCATATTTAATATTAATTTTCTGAATAATTAATCAAAATCATAAGAATTAAGGAGACGTAAAGGAAAACTCGATTTGTAAAGACATTTAGGTTATTCTAATGATAAACATGGTCATGAAATGTTTGATGTTTTGGTCATAGAACACCGATAAGATTTGCTTTACTTCTTTGGTATGAGTTGTTAAATTATATTTTTTCTACATTTATACTTGAGAGATAGATCATAGAATGGTAGTAAGATGGATGACAAATAGATACGATAGATAGATAGATAGATAGATAGATAGATAGATAGATAGATTATATATATGTAGTACTTCAAAAATGGTGAAAAAAATGGACTTTATTTGTCCCCAAGTGCAGCTTTCAATTCCTATAGAAACTTGTCCAATCAGAAAGGATCTATTTGAACTGAAATGTCGCACTTAGGGGCTAACAAAGTCCCTCCATGTTTTCACCCTTTTTGGAGTGTCTTCTTGGAGTTACTTGCATGGTCAATAAACTGTTGACGTATGTGATTTGCACAGATTTTTGTGCACCCTTTGGTGCGGCGCTTTTGTAGACTTTACATGGACAGATAGATAAACAGACAGATAAATAGATAGATGATAAGTAAGAGATTATATTTAACTAGCTAATTACCATTTAACCCTTCAATTATTTTAGCATTGACAATATGTCATTTGTAGAGATGAGCGAATTCGATTGAGTACATGTTTGATCGGATATCAGGCTGTTCGAGATGTTCGATTCGAGTTGAACACCAGGTGGCAAACTCACTAAAAATTTGATTCACCTCCCACCTTCCCTGGCACTTTTTTTGCACCAATAACTGCGCAGGGGAGTTGAGACAGGAACTACGACAACGGAGGCATCGAAAAAAAAAATCGGAAAAAGTAATTGGTTGGCTAATTCAGGTGACCTCCAATTTATATGAACAGTGGATTTAATATTCGGTTCATATGAGACTGTGAACTATGTGATTGTGAGACAGGGATAGATGTACTGGCAGGGTTAGCTAGGGATTACCTTTATTTAGGTGGGAATGTCACTCATCCAGCTCTTTGGGGCTCTATCTGGTCAGGATCCCTGTCAGCTTCTGATATGTGCGAGCTGACTTTTTCCCATAGGAATGCATTGACCAGCGTTGATTGGCCAAATGCCATACAGACTACAGCATTTGTCCAATCAACGCTGGTTCTGCCCGAGGGTCATCTGTGTGGAGGCGGAGTCTAAGATCGGACCAGAATGGAGACTGCTGTGGACCAATCTTAGACTCTGCCTCCTCCGGCAGAACCAGCGTTGATTGGCCGAATGCTGTATTCTGTATGGCATTCGGCCAATCAACGCTGGTCAATGCATTCCTATGCCGAGATGGAGCAGTACTGGCCGTGCGCTAAGCTCGACTACTCTGGAGATGCAGCCGAGCTGAGCACACGGCCAGCACTGCTACACCGGAGATGAAGCAGAGCTGGCCGTGCGCTCAGCTCAGCTACTCCGGAGATACAGCTACTCCGGAGATGTAGCAGAGCTGAGTGTGCGCTGAACCCTGCTGCACACTCAACTTTGCTGCATCTCAGAATCTCCGGAGTAGCCGAGCTGAGCGCATGGCCAGCACTGCTACATCTCCAGTGTAGCAGTGCTGGCTGTGTGCTCAGCTCGGCTCATCTCCAGAGTAGTCGAGCTGAGCGCATGGCCACCACTGATACATCTCCGGTGTAGCAGTGCTGGACGTGCGCTGAGCTCAGCTGCATCTCCGGAGTAGTTGAGCTGAACGTACGACCAGCACTGCTACATCTCGGCATAGGAATGCATTAACCAGTGTTGATTGGCCATACAGAGTACAGCATTCGGCCAATCAACGTTGGTTCTGCCGGAGGAGGCGGAGTCTAAGATCGGTCCACAGCAATCTCCATTCTGGTCCGATCTTAGACTCTGCCTCCTCACAGACGACCCTCCGGCAGAACCAGCTTTGTTTGGCCAAATGCTGTAGTCTGTATGGCATTCGGCCAATCAACGCTGATCAATGCATTCCTATGGGAAAAAGTCAGCTCGCGCATATCGCAAGCTGACAGGGATTCCGACGTAATACAGTGACTTGGGCATGTTAGATGTCCCCAGACATGCTTCCCCTGCTGTCCCAGTTGCATTCCAGGGTGTTGGCATCATTTCCTGGGGTGTCATAGTGAACTTGGTGACCCTCCTGAGTCGAATAGTGGTTTCCCTCTAAACGAGTATTTATTTCCCATAGACTATAATGGGGTTCGATGTTCGATCGAACAGTCGAGTATTGAGCGACTACTCGACTCGAACTTCGAACATTTCACTGTTCGCTCATCTCTAGTCATTTGTAACTGGGATTGCTCTTTAACTTCAGAAACGAACATTGCAATGCATTTTGATACGCTTTATGTGTGTCAATACATGAATATCAATTTGGATTTATGCTAAAATGTCCTCTGTCTTCTCTTTTCTTAGAATCAAAGTGATGATTTAATTTCCATGACTGTGTAAAGCATCACTGGAAACAACCTGCATCAAAGGTAAGGAATCTGTCTGACAAGCTTCTTACTGGCGCAGCAACCAAAACAAATGGAATAAATGGAGAGCTGTGTGTTATCTTTGTATGGTTATGTTTCCATCATCTTTACAAAAAAAAAGAAAAAACAAAAAAAACAATTGCAATTAATATTGTGCCTCAGGTAAATATTACACAAAATATCGTAGGTATAATTGAGATATAATTATTCATTTATTTCTCAGTATTCTTACAGCAGGGGCTCTCTGAGACTGATATTGAACTCCACTTCCTCTTCTCAGGACAATCACATCATGTTCATTGGTCTCTCTGCCATGCTGCAGTTCAGTCCCATTCAAATTAATGGGACTCAGCTGCAATACCAAGTACAGCCACTATGTAATGTACAGTGCTGTGCTTGGTAAGTAGTGATATGGTCACATCAATCAATATCATAGTCCCACCAACCCCTTTAACTTGACATTTTACGCATTACATACCATTCATTTCTATATGTAAATATCACCTTAACATTTGCTATGTCATGTTAAAGGGGTTTTCTGGGATTATTATATTGATGACTTCTCAAGGACAATGCCATACATTGTATTGTGGTTGTGCTTGAATTTGCAGCTCAATGCTCATTGGAATAGGACTGAACTGGAGCATGGCCATGTTCAAGGGTGCTGAGACTCTTTAAACAGTTTGGATGGTTCCATAATTTCCAGCCACCATATCGAGGCAAATTGGGGTCAAGAGGTCTGTTATTGAGACAGGTTTATGTCCCAGAAGCAAAGCCATTGTTTCTAGTTCTAAAAGTCTTACACAATGATAATCTTTAATTATAGTCTTTTATTTAAAAGTTAAGAGTAACTGAAGTTCTGAAATTTTTTTTACACACTATAGTGACACATCAAGAGTTTGGATCAATGTGTGTGTGTGGGGGGGGGGCTCAATTGATCGCTGAAACTGATCTTTGGGTTCGGATCGGCCCTCCCATCATTATTTCCTCATTATCACAATACATAGAATTTTTGAGCCCATCTTTAGTTAATAAGGAGAATGGGGGAGAGACTATCACCCTCAAAAGACGCCGCACTAGACCAAGCCCTTCTTCATTGCTTCAGCCTTTAGTGGGGGGTGTCAATTCCCAAATGTCCAAAACTTGGACTTTCTGATGTATTACTATGACACGTCAAAAGCTTTTGTAAAGCTCTCCATTACATATCAACAGTGCTATAAGTGAGCATTGCCATGTATTGCACAATGTTGTATTAACCCCTTCCAGTGCACAGCTCTGCACTGTTATTTCTTATACTTAACACTAATAACATAGTTATGGGGGTGGGGTGCGTAGGGGTCACCATAGCAGCAGCAGGCCTAACAATGATCTCCAGACTTACTCTATACAGATACTTATTAGGCCCAGCCAGAGGACGTATCTAATAGGCATCTACTATCATTTACAATATACTGCAAGTAAAAAGTATTGCAGTATATTCAAGAAGCTAACAACTGTTCAAGTCTATGTCAGACTAAAAATGTAAAAAAAAAAGGGTGTAAACTTTTTTTTTAAAAAAAGGCAAAAAAATAAAAAAATACATTTTTATTGTCCTGTCTGTAACCAATCATTAAATTTGCAGCTCTTTTTCACACAGTCCTCTAAAGGCCCTAAGGCCGGAGCCCCACATGGCATAAACATGGAAAAAGAGCAGCGTTTTACAGGCACAGCAAAGTGGATGGGATTAAAGCGGTTTTGGAAATCACAGCATATCAATTATACCTTTGGAAATGCAGGCGGTTTCCATTTAGATTTAATTGAAGCAAAAAGTCAGCAGAGGAAAAGTCTGCAAACTTTCTTTGGAAAGCGCTGCGAGTAAAAACCGCGATGCGTTGCTTTTTCCCACAGCACTTTTTTGAAGCGGGATGCCACCTAGGGCCTTAGCCTAGAAAAACTAAGCAAAACGTTATACTGTATGCGCCCAAAAATGGTGGCATCTAAAAATATTATTCACCCTCCTTGAAACAGGCCTAATATAGCTATGTCAATGGAGAAATAAAAAAAGAGATATGTGAGACAGAAAAGCAAAAAAATAATCTCTGTCTCCTGAAGTCGAAATAGGCCACATCTGTAATGGGTTTAAGAAACGACATCATTTATCTGATCAGCAAAATATCATTATGTCCGTGGCTGTCTGTACAGTCCAAGTCTCCGCTGTCACTCATAGCAGTGCTGGCATACAACAGGACGTATCATAGAGAAACCCGGAGCCGGAGATGCTATAGGTGTAATATATTACAGTATATCAGACATATATATTATATTAGCATGGTGTAATGAGAAGCTCTTCCTTACTTACGTCCTATTTAGATGGGTTTTCTTTTGTAGGATAAGCTATTTAATATTATTCATGAAAACTAACGGCTGATTCCTTTTCACTTGTAAAACTAAAACACTTTCTTAGCAATGACAAATTCTGTTGATACATAGACCCTGGAGATCATAAAATGTAGCCAGGATGGCTGTTTCCTTAGTATTTACGCTTTACATCTGGCAATCCGTCCTAATGTATGCCTTCCTATTCTTTGACGTTTGGCATTACTGCGGCATAAATAAGTGAGCGCCATTTCCTATGAAGTTTAATAACATAATGAAGGAAGTGACAGGCAGATATTTTGTGCAATCCCCAAAAGTCCAAATTAGAACCAAAGATATATCTGAAATGTGACATAATATAAAACAAAGGTGTAAATCATCCCACAAAACATAAAGAAGACTTGTTAAAGAGAGTTCATTAACACAAAAGTGCGCATTTTATAATGAAATTGGAAGGATTGATGCCGTAATAAAGCTCAGACAGAGGATGTGCGCCACTATTATCTAAATCATATGGATTTTATATTAAAAGAAAGAAAATGTCGGAACAAAATACTGCCAAATATGTTTTTAGTTATTAGCGTATGTTATGTGTATACTAATGATCTCATCATAAGAAAAGAGAAATATGATGTACTAAATAATGGAGGGATAAAGGAAGAAAAACCATGCTGTAGCTTCATATAGGACGTATCAGGAAATGAGAGGCGATACGTTGGATCAGTAAGAAGAACCTGATGCTTGCAGAGGAAAGGAATATTGAAAAGGAATATAGAAACAGGCATGTGGGTACTGGTAATACAGGCAACCCCTCTGAAATATTTTAGGATGTTGTATGGATACAGTATTAAAGGAAGTTAAAAAAATGTTTCATATAGACTCCTCTTGGGACCATTGGACAGGTCCGTGGGTTTATGGTTATCAGAAGGTCTTCAAATTGATTACAAGGAATTTATAATAGCTTAATGTTCTTATTGGACAACACTGTTACAATAGTGGTCAGATGTGTAACCACCCACTAAGTAAGACTATAAGCCTCCATGGTCACCACAGGACATGGATAAGTGTATGATAGCTGGGGACTCGATCACTATGTCCCCCCATATACAGGAGGATGGGAGACCAAAAGTACCACTAGTTTTACCAGTAGTCAATGGAACGCAAATGTACTTGAGTAACCGGCGCTTCATTTACCTCTATGAGGCTACCAGTACTATAATCTGTGGCGGTGCCTGCAGCCCCATAAACGTGAATGGAGTTCTGGCCATCTTAATGCACTGCGCTTCATTTACAAGGAGGCCTTAGGGGGACTTTCCGCTTCCCCCCATCCTCTTGATCACTGGGGGATCCAGAGATTGGGCCCCCGCGACTAGACACTACACACTACACGACTGTCCTGTGTGTAGGGTATAAGTGTCCATAACAGGACAACCCCTTAAAAACAAGGGCTTCATTTGAGATAGACATGAAGACTGAATTTATCTTCTTCTCTGTGGATGAACTGAAAAATTAGCATGATCAAATATTCTGTACATATATACTTACAATATGCCAGGTGAACCTAGTACTGATAAAGAAACATGGAAAATTGCCATTGTCAAAAATGATCTAAGGCCATATTCACATCATGTTTGAGACCTCTGTTGATAGTATCTGCCGGAAAAAATATATAGGCGATATGTCACCTGTAAGCTGCCATGTTAAACAAAATATACTGCAGAGTGTATGTATTTTTGCAGGATACCTCTATACAGAAAAGCATACAAAATGATATGCCTATGTACTGTATAATGGCTCAAAGATTTTATGCAACTTATGTCACACTCTTTTGGTATCTGTCAAATAAATAAGGCCTTATTTTTGGCACATACACTTAGAGCTTTCCTGACACTTATGTCAAAAGGAGGGCATAAACTTAAAAGGGTTGTCCATCAGGGAAAACATTTTGACAAAGGGCTCAGACTGGATTAAAAAATTAGATATATTTACTTCACTGGTCTATTAACGCATCTGTTCTAAAATCTCCCAAGTCCCCTACCTGTCTCCTGGGTCCCTCACAAATCTCAATTAAATTTATCACTTAGCACTTATCGCCTCTATTCTGCTCCTTAGCTATATCATGTGACCTTCAATAAGACTCTTCACCTGACATAGCAACTGAAACACAAAATGGTGCTCGGTCAATCTGTGGCCAGTAATTGGGGGGACCCAGGAAGTGACATATCAGACAATCGCCTCGCCTCTAGGGGGGACCTAGTAAGTGACATATCAGGCAATCTGTGAGTATTTTTCCTTTAATTTTTTTTTTTATGCATTCAGATATATTTTTCCTAATGGAAATTCCCTTTAATAGAGTCAAACTATCACATATGCATATAAGAGAGTAGGGTCACCTGACATTATAAAAACGCTGCACCTTACTTTACAGTCTTTGTGCATGTAGTAACTTTCTAGTATATTTATATTAAAATGATAACTAGAGATGAGCGAACACTGTTCGGATCAGCCGTTCCGAACAGCACGCTCCCATAGAAATGAATGGAAGCAGCTGGCACGTACACTTTGCCGGCGGCCGGTCGCTTAACCCCCGTGTGCCGGCTACATCCATTCATTTCTATGGGAGCGTGCTGTTCGGAACGGCTGTTCCGAACAGTGTTCGCTCATCTCTAACCCCTTACGAGTATGATCAAACCAACAATGAAACGGACAAGCTACAGGGAATCAAGTTCCCTCCGTGTTCCCTATCCGTATATTTCTTTGCCATAGTTATTACACTGTGTGGCCGCTCACTAAATAATATATATACACACACACACACACACACACACACATACAGTCCTATGAAAAAGTTTGGGCACCCCTATTAATCTTAATCATTTTTAGTTCTAAATATTTTGGTATTTGCAACAGCCATTTCAGTTTGATATATCTAATAACTGATGGACACAGTAATATTTCAGGATTGAAATGAGGTTTATTGTACTAACAGAAAATGCGCAATATGCATTAAACCAAAATTTGACCGGTGCAAAAGTATGGGCACCTCAACAGAAAAGTGACATTAATATTTAGTACATCCTCCTTTTGCAAAGATAACAGCCTCTAGTCGCTTCCTGTAGCTTTTAATCAGTTCCTGGATCCTGGATAAAGGTATTTTGGACAAACAATTCAAGTTCAGTTAAGTTAGATGGTCGCCGAGCATGGACAGCCCGCTTCAAATCATCCCACAGATGTTCAATGATATTCAGGTCTGGGGACTGGGATGGCCATTCCAGAACATTGTAATTGTTCCTCTGCATGAATGCCTGAGGATTTGGAGCGGTGTTTTGGATCATTGTCTTGCTGAAATATCCATCCCCGGCGTAACTTCAACTTCGTCACTGATTCTTGAACATTATTCTCAAGAATCTGCTGATACTGAGTGGAATCCATGCGACTCTCAACTTTAACAAGATTCCCGATGCCGGCATTGGCCACACAGCCCCAAAGCATGATGGAACCTCCACCAAATTTTACAGTGGGTAGCATGTGTTTTTCTTTTCTGTTTCTTTTTGGACGCCATGCATAACGCCTTTTTTTATAACCAAACAACTCAATTTTTGTTTCCAAAATGAAGCTGCCTTGTCCAAATGTGCTTTTTCATACCTCAGGCAACTCTATTTGTGGCGTACGTGCAGAAACGGCTTCTTTCTCATCACTCTCCCATACAGCTTCTATTTGTGCAAAGTGCGCTGTATAGTTGACCGATGCACAGTGACACCATCTGCAGCAAGATGATGCTGCAGCTCTTTGGAGGTGGTCTGTGGATTGTCCTTGACTGTTCTCACCATTCTTCTTCTCTGCCTTTCTGATATTTTTCTTGGCCTGACACTTCTGGGCTTAACAAGAACTGTCCCTGTGGTCTTCCATTTCCTTACTATGTTCCTCACAGTGGAAACTGACAGGTTAAATCTCTGAGACAACTTTTTGTATCCTTCCCCTGAACAACTATGTTGAACAATCTTTGTTTTCAGATCATTTGAGAGTTGTTTTGAGTAGCCCATGATGCCACTCTTCAGAGGAGATTCAAATAGGAGATCAACTTGCAATTGGCCACCTTAAATACCTTTTCTTATGATTGGATACATCTGGCTATGAAGTTCAAAGCTCACTGAGGTTACAAAACCAATTTTGTGCTTCAGTAAGTCAGTAAAAAGTAGTTAGGGGAATTCAAATCAATAAAATGATAAGGGTGCACATACTTTTGCACCGGTCAAATTTTGGTTTAATGCATATTGCACATTTTCTGTTAGTACAATAAACCTCATTTCAATCCTGAAATAGTACTGTGTCCATCAGTTATTAGATATATCAAACTGAAATGGCTGTTGCAAACACCAAAATATTTAGAACAAAAAATGATTAAGATTAATAGGGGTGCCCAAACTTTTTCATAGGACTGTATATATGTGTGTGTGTGTGTGTGTGTGTGTGTGTGTGTGTGTGTGTGTGTGTGTGTGTGTGTGTGTGTGTGTGTGTGTATGTATGTGTGTATTCCATCAGTCCTAGTCCTGTGCCATGACTCCTGCCCAGAATATACTGATGCACATGACTGGTTAATCAGTGTACTGTAAAATTCTTGCTAAGCTGCAGAATTTACCGGTTGCCATGAGATTGCGTCCTAATCTGATAAAACAGTGGATTAGATGGAATTTAAAATAAATAGATCAGGAACCATCCATGTGTCAGACTGAACACTTCTTAAAGTCTTTCATTTTGCCCAATAATTACAAATCTACTAGGTTGCTGTTAATGTTACACTTGGGCCACTATAATATATATATATATATATATATATATATATATATATATATATATATATATATATTTTTTATTTTTATTTTTTTTAAATTTATTAGGTTGTTAACACTTTCAAGATCACAGTATTTGTTTCAATACATTGGAACATATTTACTGGTGAGAAATGTCTTACCAGAAGTGGTTTCCTTGGGTATGGGTAATTGATTACAAGGAATAGAAAGGACAGATCTATCTTATGATATGCTTACAATCTCTATCTTACTGTATTTTACTAGATGCTTTAAATTATATGATGTCTTTACACCGAGAGCTGCTGTCTGTACAAATATCAGTCACGAGCAGTCACGAAAGTACAGAGTTCAACCTGGGCTACTGAAAATATAACATGACTTCCGTGATTGGCAGTACAATAATACAAAGTCAGTTACCTAGGACTTGCTACTATAGCATCCTGAAGAGTGTCATATAATCTCAGGCCTATGTGTGATATCAAACCACCCACAGGTCCTTATGGACCAGAGGTTTAGTATCTCGAATATCCTACTCCCTAAATCTAAACCCTGCAGTGAAGTCGGGCTGCTATGAGTGATTGGTGTATGTATGCCCAATGATTATAAATGGTAACAAGGAGCTCCTTGGCAAAGTGAGACAGTCCCCGAGCCACATCTGCAATATAAGGCCTCGTGGAAGACTTCCAAGATTGCTAAGTCCTAAGGTATCACACCCAACAGAATTTGTTGGGCGAACCTTGCAAGATTTGTCTTGCCAAGTTTTTCTAGCATTTCATTTGGACCAAACACATCTGAAATGACTGCTATTATTATATTCTGAAATGACTGCTATTATATTCAGACCCTAAAGCAATACAGCAACAGCTTAAGATTTCTTGGTTATGGACAACAGATACTTCATTCCCACATAAACTCTGTCACCATTTCCACCAATAAGGTATCCTATTTGAGCTATGTTGGAGCAGTATACAAATGTATACACATAGGATTCCCCAATGGTGGAAGCAGTCTCCAGAGTATTGACAGGTTATAGTACAAGTGTACCCTTAGCTGTCTACTGAAATGTCATTAGGTCAAGTCAGGAGAAAATATTGGCAGGATCGATGAACTTTGACTTCTACTAGAATGACATGGCCTGTGATGCTTTGTATCTTAAGGATATGTTGATGGAGCTTGTATTGAAATCAATGGGACTGTAAAGCACAAAAGGCCCTTTCATCCTGTCAACTAGTGGAAATCTCAGTGCAGGGACCCCACTGATAATTCAATAACTTATCGGGAGAAGACTGATGGAGAATACAAATGTTTAGGTAGAAATGAGAAAGATAGATGGATAGTGGCTATATAGATAAATAGATAGCTAAAAATGCATAACATAGTCAGATAGATAGATAGATAGATAGATAGATAGATAGATAGATAGATAGATAGTAGTTCATAGATAGATAGACATAGATAGTCAGACAGTGATAGATAGCCAGATAGATAGATAGCACTGTATTCTTGCAGCAATGGAGTTTGAATCGGATCATTGACAACATCTGGTTCCTTCTACACTCCAAAGAAATACTGATAGGGAATTTAGATTGTGATCCTTCTATAGGATGGTGACCGACAATATTTGTAAAGCTCTGCTGAATATGTTGGCACTATGCAAGTAAGAGAAATAAAAGATATATATATATATATATATATATATATATATATATATATATAGAGAGAGAGAGAGAGAGAGAGAGAGAGAGAGAGAGAGAGAGAGAGAGAGAGAGAGAGTTTAAATATAATAGATAGATAGATAGATAGATAGATAGATAGATAGATAGCGTAACTACCGGTGTAGCAGGGGTAGCAGCTGTCACAGGGCCCAGAGTATAATAATTGTTCATGGGTGTTCATTATGTGGCATATAATACTGTGTGCAAGGGTCACTATGGGACATAATACTGTGTGCAGGGGCCAATATGGGGCATAATACTGTGTTCAGGGGCCACTATGGGACATAATACTGTGTACTGGGGCCACTATGGGGCATAATAGAGCGTGCAGAAATGCGGCGGGGGTCGGTAGGTCAAGGTTGTCGGTGTCGGTTAGGTAAGGCGAGCCCCATGTCAAAAGTTCGCCAAGGGGGCCCCTCCATTCCTAGTTACACCACTGGATAGATGATAGATAGATAGATACACTCACAGGCCACTTTATTAGGTACACCTGTCCAACTGCTCGTTAACACTTAATTTCTAATCAGCCAATCACATGGCGGCAACTCAGTGCATTTAGGCATGTAGACATGGTCAAGACAATCTCCTGCAGTTCAATCCGAGCATCAGTATGGGGAAGAAAGGTGATTTGAGTGCCTTTGAACGTGGCATGGTTGTTGGTGCCAGAAGGGCTGGTCTGAGTATTTCAGAAACTGCTGATCTACTGGGATTTTCACGCACAACCATCTCTAGGGTTTACAGAGAATGGTCCGAAAAAGAAAAAACATCCAGTGAGCGGCAGTTCTGTGGGCGGAAATGCGTTGTTGATGCCAGAGGTCAGAGGAGAATGGCCAGACTGGTTCGATTTGATAGAAAGGCAACAGTGACTCAAATAGCCACCCGTTACAACCAAGGTAGCCAGAAGAGCATCTCTGAACGCACAGTACATTGAACTTTGAGGCAGATGGGCTACAGCAGCAGAAGACCACACCGGGTGCCACTCCTTTCAGCTAAGAACAGGAAACTGAGGCTACAATTTGCACAAGCTCATCGAAATTGGACAATTGAAGATTGGAAAAACGTTGCCTGGTCTGATGAGTCTCGATTTCTGCTACGACATTCGGATGGTAGGGTCAGAATTTGGCGTCAACAACATGAAAGCATGGATCCATCCTGGTGGTGGTGTCATGGTGTGGGGAATATTTTCTTGGCACTCTTTAGGCCCCTTGGTACCAATTGAGCCTCGTTGCAATGCCAAAGCCTACCTGAGTATTGTTGCTGACCATGTCCATCCCTTTATGACCACAATGTACCCAACATCTGATGGCTACTTTCAGCAGGATAATGCGCCTTGTCATAAAGCTGGAATCATCTCAGACTGGTTTCTTGAACATGACAATGAGTTCACTGTACTCCAATGGCCTCCACAGTCACCAGATCTCAATCCAATAGAGCATCTTTGGGATGTGGTGGAACGGGAGATTTGCATCATGGATGTGCAGCCGACAAATCTGCGGCAACTGTGTGATACCATGATGTCAATATGGACCAAAATCTCTGAGGAATGCTTCCAGCACCTTGTTGAATCTATGCCACGAAGAATTGAGGCAGTTCTGAAGGCAAAAGGGGGTCCAACCCGTTACTAGCATGGTGTACCTAATAAAGTGGCCGGTGAGTGTAGATAGATAGATAGATAGATAGATAGATAGATAGATAGATAGATAGATAGGGTAGATTAGATTAGATAAATACATATGGGATCAATACAAATTGAGCAAACAAAAGCCATTTAAAGAGTTATTTTAAAATTTTCTGCAGACTCATACATTTTCACACGTGTGTGCGCACACACACACACAGATACATACATACATATATATATATATATATATATATATATATATATAGCAGTTTTGCTAGAAGAGTAAAACATGTCCTTACTCCTTTAAGCAGTGTTTATTGTGGTGTCTGTCTGAGATCTGCGGCTCCTTGTACATTCCTTGCAAGGCTTGTTCTTTATCAGCTGGTATCATGTCCTCTCAGACATTTGTTCTTTCTCATTTGTGTGGGTTTGAGAATTTAATCCGACACACCAGAATGGGCTTGTAATGTTGCATAACCGTGATTACCGTACTTCCAGGGTAAATGAAACATATGCGTGAAGAAGGCAATGCTTGTCGAGTCAGAGTAACCTCCGTTCATCTTTCCACAA
Source organism: Leptodactylus fuscus (assembly GCF_031893055.1). Classification (NCBI taxonomy): domain Eukaryota; kingdom Metazoa; phylum Chordata; class Amphibia; order Anura; family Leptodactylidae; genus Leptodactylus; species Leptodactylus fuscus. The sequence continues at coordinate 301,870,808 of NC_134265.1, forward strand.
GCACATCACCCGGTGAAATCATTCTTAGTGCATTATTGCACCCTTTTGTAACTCTATCCATCTTAAGGCACACAAACACTATTTTGCTTTGAATTTAAAAATAGGACAGGATTTGGATATTCATTTAACCATTCCACTGCCAAGAGTGTGAGCTCAGAATATATATCTGGACTATTTTCATATACTTGTGCATAAAAGTATAAATTTAATAGATTTGCTGCTTGGACATTTTCATATACAAGGATACCTAATTTGTTTGTTTAGTTTTGCTTGTATTTTATTTATCTAGGGAAAGAGAGGTGATTTGAATTTTTAGGTTATTTTTAACTATTAGAATATTTTTTTTAAAATGTTTTTAAACTTATAATAAATCTCCTTAGGGGGCAGATCTGCAGGGATTAAACTCCACAAATGGCACTGACTGCAATCTCTGGCATTACCGCCAAATTCTATATATATATATATATATATATATATATATATATATATATATATATATATTATACTCACTGTAAAAATGATACAGATTCCATTTTATTATTGTAGATTGTGAGCTACATTTGGGGTTCACACTGTTTATTTTTCCCTATTAGTATGTCCTTGGAGTATAGGAGGATATCCACGCAAACAGAGGGAGAACATACAAAATCCTTGCAGATGTTGTCCTTGGCAGGACTCAAACCCAGGACTCGAGTGCTGTAAGGCTGCAGTGCTAACCACTGAGCCACCGTGTTGCCAAAAACTCTGTAAATTTTGCTACTGAGTTCACAGACTTTAAGTAGCGGTCCCTGCAGTTAGAGCCAGATATGACGTGTTTGTTAACCACACACTCCAACTGTCAAAGGAGTTCTCTAGGGCTTTTTAATTGATGACTTATCCTTACAATAGGTCATCAATTGAAGATCATTGGGGATGCAACACCCAGTTGCAACACCCCCTGAGGATCAGCTCTTTGCAGCATTTAGGCTTCAAAGGCAAGGTGACATCATATTCACGCACCACATGGTCTGACTGCAATTCACACACGTTCAAGCGAGTGGCCTTATGCGATTTCAAGCACAACCACAATCAAATGTACAGCTCTGTGTTTGGGGACTACTGAGTCTGCAGCACTCTCCCATATACTGCAGTATCTTCAAACAGCTGATCGACTGGAGGCCTGAGTGTCTAATTCTCGCCAATCTTAAATTGTTGATCTATTCTAAAGACAGGTCATCAGTCATAAAGCTTGGAAAATCCCTTTAAGCATTGTGAACCCCTACCCTAAATGTCCACCATTGATACAAATGCCTGATGTCTATGGCTTCCCCTTTTGAAATCAGCAGTTTGTAGAGATGTCCCTGAAGTGGGACTTGTGGAGATCAGCTGATCACTAGTGACACTTTAGAGATCCTTAAGGCCTCCACTGATGGTTTAGGGGGAATTGTGTTATGTTCCATCATATGTCAAAATTATAGGCGTGGTCTCCCATTTGACACCTGAAGAAGTCTATACAGAAGCAGCTTACTTACCAAGACTATGAATCAAGATCATAAAATTTTGGTTGGAATCTGAAAAAAGTTACCGGTTCAAAATAATATGATTGGAAAAATAAAGGAGTCGACGTTGGTGGTTTGGTGTACCAACTCCACAGCCCGGCTACTTATGAGAATATCACCTGCGATATTCCATTAGACCTCTGTAAAACCTGTGATTTCTATGACTCTTAAAGTGACGCATACAACAGTCTTCTGAAAGTACAGGTAATAATAGTCCTCAATTTTTGCCCAAAAATTACTTACATTAATGGCCATTAGAACCTAATCACAGAAATATACTTTGATTTTTGTCCTAAGATTTCCACATTACAGTAAAAGCGAAAACCTTGAGCGTGGACCTTGCTTGACTCAGCTTTTACTCCACCACCACAGCTTCTTAAGAAAGAATGTGAATGTTAAAGTGACATTAAAAACAGTCTTTTATTGAAAACATCTTTTTTGCTCTACTTTTTGCAGCAATATTTTAATCATTATTTTTTCAGAATGTCTTTTAATGTCATTTGCAAGACCTTGCATATAAAATGTCTGTAACATTCAATAAATTAGCACAATGGCTTCTTTTAATTAGAATTTGGTGTTTTTATGAATTTTATTTTGAACTTTATTAAATACCAAATGTGTTCTACTGCTCCTTGTTATAATTACATCCTGTGAACTGGAAGCTAACCCCAGCACTAACTATATCGTATGCACAACCCGACAACTGGATCTGAGAGAGGAGGGTTACAGTATTCGCTATGTCACTCAGTTAATGTTTATGTATTTTGGGGCAGCTGGTGCAGGTTTTAACCCTTTATCCCTTAAAATTTCTGATGTTGCCTTGTTAAGGATTATGTATATTTAGTGGCGTAACTAAAGTCTTGTGGGCCCGGGTGGAATCTTTTGTCCGGGAGTCCCTACCTCATCCCTACAGCAAATTCTTGATAGTAATGGTTAGTGGTGCTAAGGAGTTTAATCCACCTTAGTGTGGTTAGGGTAATCTGTGGGTTTCCTTGGCTTATGGACCAGATGAAAACTACAACCTCAATACTGATGCTATTGCTTATGGGCCCCTAAGGCTCCTGGCACCCATTGCAACTGCACCCTCTGCACCCCCTTAAGTTATGCCCCCTGTGTTTGTGCAAGGGGACTGCCCTATTATGGATACCACATGGGGTAATCTGTGCAGCCTATTTTATTGGTCTACCCAAAGACATGGCAAATGATCCTCAACATGCTCACATTGTTACAACTCTAGTTATCACTAGAGATGAGTAAACCTCACAAGATTGATTTAGTCAAATATTCATCAGGTTTGTCCTTTTGGTTAGTTTTGGACAAATTTGTTCGGCACGGACTAGTAGTGGTCTCTTCATGCACCTGCAATGTAGGGGACTGCGGAGGCTTATGATTAGGCCTCATCAGTCACATGGAATGTGCCAGATTCATGATGATTAGGGTTGAGCGATCGGGATCGTAAATGTTCGGATTCCGATCGGCGATCGAGTAAATTTCACAATACAATCAGAATTCCGATCCCGATCTTTTCCGGCGGGATCGAGGTCAGAGGTTATTTCCCCACAATGCTTGGCTACTGGCCAATCATTGTGGGAAAAGCTATAGTATCAGTTGAGCGAGTACTATTCGAAACTCCCGTTTCGAATAGCACACACCCATAGGAATGAATGGAAGCGGCCGGCTGCGTCCAATCCTTCCTATGGATTAACCACATCCTGCCACTCTTCTGCTTTGTCCCTGTTTTACCGTATACTCAGCTGTGCTACATATGAGATGTAGCTGAGTCCAGTATATGGCACACCAGAGAGGAAACAGAAGAGTAGATAGTATCTATCTACTTGCGAACTTCACTCAACTTACCTGCACAGAAGTGCTGCCACTGCCGCTCCCCATTCTTCTCACTCCTCTTCTCTTTCATTGACATGCCTTCAGAGTGCCCTGTGCGCCCCCCGCCTCCCTAGACTAGTGTTAGAGATGCTGGGAGAAGGTGGGGCTTGTGGCTTAGGACTCACTTAGCACTCACGTCTCCCCACCCACACTCTCCTAAGCCATAACAAGCCCTGCCTACTCCCATCATCTCTCAGAAATCGGATTTTAAAAACGATCCTGAAATTTCAAGATCGGCTCAACCCGAATGATGATTTAAAGCAAACATAGACTGTATCGATTGAAAGTTGTACTTTGAGCTGGCCATGCCTGCTGGACAACCATTGGCGCTATGAGCTTCTGCCTATCTAGAAGAATCATTGTGCCCCGCTCATAGCAGAAAATACCAAGCCAATGAAGGCGTGATGACTCAACAAAGAAATACATAAAGTAGCAGTGGCAGTAGATGCTCATCACAGTCAACACAAGGCATGTAAATACACAGTAAAATATCTCACAGTCACAGCGCACAACCAAAACATGTATGCACTAGCAGCACACCAAGCCCATCTGTAGAAGGGGAAGACTTCCACCAGCTGACACATTTTACTGGCATGAAAAAATGGATCAACCAGGGAAAAAAACATGTTTATAAACAGTAGGATTGTCTGCAGTCTGCGGATGCTATGGGCAATACTTGTCCTTAGGAAATGGAAGTCTGAATAAGCCCTTAGTGTTTTATACATATTGATGAACATCCACTCCTAGACCTAACATTTAGTAGCACGGAGGCACAAAGACAAGGCTCCCGGTTACACATTATGCTGGCCTGGTGGTCACTACTATATGATTTCCTAACACTTATGGAAGAATAAAAAATAAGTAGGTCATGAGGACTTTAGAGTTCTATGATGTCTTCTTCCATTTACTCACTCCAGGACACTCTCCTATTTGTTACTCAGTGCCAGGTAGCCGGGTTATAACCTGACAGCACAGGTGCTCCTCAGAGCTATAGGAGATATTTGGCAGGAGGTCTCCGGTGAAAAGGGGTCTCTGGCCCTCTGAACTTGAAAATGCAGACCCCAGGAAGCTATCATTTCAGGAAATTGAGTTTTGACAATTCAGCGTTGTTTGGAATTGTCCTTTACCGTACTGAAGGGAAATGTATTACATTCTGTTTGCAGGAAGGCAAGATTACTGAGTATACTTGTGACTGCTGAGATATTGCATGACATCATTTACATAGCTATTTCACTTACATTACCTTCAGATACAGTGTACGGCCTTCCTGTCACAAAGTATTTGCAGAATTCTGCTATAAGCCTGTGGACTGTTGTATTAGAAGGCAGTGTGTGTGATCTACATTTGGAAATATCATGATTTATTTTCCATAAATATATTAGCATGGGTCATATTACCTTAACTAGCCTATCAATATTTAATAAGGGCAGTAACAACCGAGTAATATATACCGGTGAAATCCAACATCCCGCTTTATTCTGCAGCATATTAAGTCATATACAGCCTGACAAATGTACACGGCCCTTGGAATCCATTACAATTATGCTAGTTGGACTAGTGAGATTTTGCTGTCTTTCCGCGTGCATGATAAATAGGCCCCTCTGAGACTAGTGCAGAGTTTTCTTGTGTTCTTTCACATAGTTATATGACTATTGTTATAAACCTGCTGAGAAAAATGAAAGAGAATTTTTTACCATGTAAGGAGGAAGGAAATCCAGATACAGTTTGACAGTATTGTACGAACATAGCAGAGAATATTTTGTTTCAATTTGGTAAGTCACTGGACAGTTGTGTTTCATGAACATTTCTCTTTTTTCATATTTTCTCTTTTGTGTCTCTTTATCCCTTTGCCTCTTATATTGAATTCCCTTTTAAAAGTTTAATATTTTCAACTGCTGGGAAGAATTCTAGTAATGCATAATGAGTACAGCACGACATGATGGAGCACACGTAGAATGACATCAACATATAATGGGCGGAATTTGCTAAACTATCTAGGCTTGTTTTCTGGCATAGATCGGTGTTAATAAAACACGTCTTGGTGCTTGGCCCTTTCTTGTACCAAAAAGATGCCACACTGTTTGTTCTGTACCATGTTCATGTCGTAACCCAGATGGAGGGAACTGGAAGAAGAGAGTAGTAGTGGCAATAACTGTCACCAGGTAGGCCAAGTGCCCTCAACCAGTCTCTCTCAGCACAATTCCTAGGCTGGACATAGAAGATGGGGGCCTGAGTTCCACCACATGGTGGTAATAATAGTAGTATTGCTTACAGTTGCAGAGTGGTCCTCTCTTACCCTGAGCCAGTGTGATGGTGTTCAGAAGGGCTCTAGTAATAGCAGGAATTACTTTAATGTGGGAACTCTAAACTGTGAACCAGTGTAGCTTCCCGATAGCATAGTAGTCCCCCAACTGCGAGATATGCCCAGACTTAAGGATGATGGATACCCAGACCAAATGATAAGAAGACTCCTTATTCTTCACTCCAACAACTAACAGTAAGCCTAGACTCAGCCAATAGATGTATATAAAGGCTGTCAGCAAGGAAGTCCCTTGGACCAGATAATCCAGAAAGTGAACATTTTAATTTAATCTATTCCTTCTGTAAAGGAATATTAGCATCATTGGATTTACCTATACTTATAAAATCACAATAACATATAACCAATTTATTAAAGAGGACCTCTCAACTATCCTGACATGTCTGTTTTAGTAAATGATTGTGTTCAGCATGAAATAACACTGGATATCATTTCTTACATCTCCACATTATAATGCTGCTTTGTTATCCCTACAATACATTTTCATCTGGTTACCGGATGTGACTCAGTATACTCTCATACTATCTAATTGGTGCTGAAAGAAATTGTTAGGGGCCAAGATGAACTATGGCACCACAGTCCATGCTCATGTAACCTACCATTTTTATTATAGAGGACCTTTCACCACTTCCACCATCTCCAGTTCTTGGTACCCGTTAATAGGCTCCACTCTACTAATTCCGGTACAGTTGGAATTTTTTTCTCTAGCCCGCACCGTTGTTGAGCAATCAGTGCTGTTATTTTTGTTGTCTGATATTCTACTTAGGCTCTGTACTGTCAGGTAGGCGGTGTCAGGCAGGAGCAGGCAAGAGGTATGATTCAGAGATGCCTGTGTATGGGGCTGTCTCAGAAAATAGATATGAGGGATGGTATGACAGAGATGGAGGAGGAAGCAGATAAGAGGGAGGGTGGGGAAAGAAGGGAAAGAGGGGCAATGAGGGAGAAAGAAGAAAAAGGAAAAAGACTCGTATGGGAATGTCTAATTAAAATTGATTAGATTAAATGGACAACATTCTAACAAACTCTATAATATTAAAGTATAATATGTATTACAGTATTTCTGCCATTTTAACTACTTATCTTATCCTTCCTGAACTGCCCTTTACTCTTACGAAATAGCATGCTTGTTTAAGTATGGCGTTTTGTTTTCTTACATAGACGTGTTCCGATAAGAACAAGTATTTTTTTATATGTAAACCTTGAAGTTTACAAATGTCACGCGGATTGATTTGAGAATCCAAGCTGTGGCCTTTAAGAATCACAACATTGCATTATCACTTGATCCACTTTCTGAAGGAAAACTGCCAAGTACGCCAGCCTACCACCTGTTATCATCTTGAAATCAATACATCCTTTGTAAAATACTATACTTCCTGGCAGTCAAGGCTCACAAAGATGGATAATGGGGAGCTGTAATTTTTTTTAAGCCATTAGGTGGTGTACCTGATAATATAATGAGTTTATGGTGATGGTTAACACTTTAATGACGGTGTTATGAAGTCTTTAATTAAGAAGGTTCATTACAGCATTTCTTATCAGTGTGAAATAGTGGCAGCTCAGAGGTCACATGTATTATTAACTTTCCTTGATTTCTTTAAATAACAATTAGTTTTATCATGATGAAGATTCCTTTGCTGCATTTTCTTATGATTGGTGCTAATTACTACTTAAATAAAGTTGTTGTCTCAGAATCATACATTCATAAACCTTTAATCCATACTAATTAAAATTATATACTTTAATAGGAATTTTTGCATGAAATCACCTTCTGGTTTGCAACTTCAGTTTGAAGTCAAAATTTGCAATCATTTTAAGTTTCTGTTCACATTTAGAGATGAGCGAACACCGTTCGATCGAATAGGTATTCGATCGAATATCAGGCTGTTTGAGGTATTCGTTCCCAATTGAATACCACGTGGCATACGCAGTAAAAATTCGTATCCCCCTCCCACTTTCCTTGGCACGTTTTTTGCACCAATAACTGTGCAGGGGAGGTGGGACAGGAACTACGACAACGGAGGCAGTTAAAAAAATTGAAAAAACCCATTGGCTGCTGAAAACATGTGACCTCCCATTTACAAGAACGTCCGCCGGCATATTGGCCATTTTTGCAGTCAGAGATAGGGAGAGAGATCTAGCTTCTGAGGGCTAGATAGGGTTTAGCTTCAGATAGGCAGGGAAAAACCGAAGAACAACAACAGCTCTTCTCAGAGCTATACACTGCAGGGACAGGAGTCCAGCTTTCCACGGATGGTGGAAAACAGGGATACAGAACAGTTACTTGTTGCTATATACGTGCACACCAGCTTTTGTTAGGGGTGTCCCCACACAAAATATCAGGAATCCACAGCAGTTACTTCTTGCTATATACGTGACAAATAGCTTTTCTCTGGGGTGCCCCCCCAAAAAAATAAAAAATAAAAAAATAGCAGGAATCCACAGCAGTTACTTCTTGCTATATAAGTGAAAAACAGCTTTTATTAGGGGTGTCCCCTGAAAAAATTGCAGGAATCCACAGCAGTTACTTCTTACTATATACGTTCCAACCAGCTTTTTTTTAGGAGTGTCCCCCACCACAAAATAGCAGGAATACAGAGCAGTTAGTTATTGCTATATATACGTGCAAACCAGCTTTTCAGGCTGTGCAACCCCAAAACAGGGATACAGAGCAATTAGGTCCGGCTATGTATGCTCAATCCAGATATCCAGGGTGTGTACCCCCAAAACCTAGGTGGAAGACACCGAAATTCAGTCCGGCTATGTACGCTCAATCCAGATATCCAGGGTGGGTACCCCCAAAACCTAGGTGGGAGACACCAAAATTCATTCAGACTATGTACTCTCAATCCAGTTTTTCACGGTGTGTACCCCCAAAACCTACCTGGGAGACACAGAAATTCAGTCAGGCTATGTACGCTGAATCGAATTCTTAAGAGTTTACCCCCTAAAGCTAAGTGGGAGACAACAATTCAATCAGGCTATATCAGCTCAAACCAATTTTTAAGGGTCTACCCCCTGAAGCTAAGTGGGAGACAAAGCAATTCAGTCAGGCTATATCAGCTCAATCCAATTTTTTGTTCAATTCAGTATTGTTTGTTCTCCATGTGAACTATGCCTTTGTCTCTTGAAAAGCAACCCAACATGAAGTCAGCCATGTGTGCTAGTGTGTTACTTGGCATGACTTTGCTGCCCCCATCTGTAAGGGTCACTCTCCATTTCCTCCATTTTCCACTCCCCTTCACACCATCCGTGCTGATGCAATAGGATGCACTGAACTTCATCCTCAAGCCTCGTGTGGGACAGTGACATGAAATGCCATTTCATCCCCCTCGTCTTCCTCTGCCAGACAACGGTGCAAAGATGACAGGAGTGTGCTCTGAATGTTTTCAGCCTAGCAGAGGCTACTACTCACTTCCGAAAATGGCCGCACTTTGACCATTATATCAGGCAAAATGGTGTAGGTTTCAAAGAACCTTTGCACCAACAAGTTAAAAACATGGGCCATGTGTGGACCGTGTTTGAGTCTGGCAAGCTCCAGATCTGCTACCAGGTTCCGGCCATTATCACATACGCAAACATGCCTGGGCCCAGGTGCAGCGGGGAAAACCATATTGCCATATCATCCTGGATGGCATCCCTCACCTCCGAGGCAGTGTGCTGTCTGTCCCCCAAGCTGATGAGCTTCAGTATGGTCTGCTGACATCTCCCCACACCAGTGGTACAGTGTTTCCAGGTCTTAGTTGGGGTCGAGGTTGCAGCACAGGAGTAGTCTTTCAAAGAAACCCTGCCATGAATTTTGGGCTGGGAGAGGAGATAGGCCACCCCAGTTTGCACCCCGGGCCCAGACTCCACTACATTCACCTGGCCTGTCATTAAAGATAAGCAGCATCCCTGACCGCAGACGCTTGTCGGTGGTCAAGTGGACCTTGCAGCAAAGCGAGGAACTCCGAGTCTGACTGATGTTATGGGACATGTGCAGGCGCAAGGCGAGGACAGCACACCAAGAGAAGTAGTAACGGCTTGGCCCAGCATAAGGAGGTGCCCCAGCAGCCATCTGGTGACGGAAGGCCTGGGTAATCAGCAGCATAAACGTCAACATCTCCAGGGCCAGCAGTTTTTAGATGAGGCCGTTAAAGGCTTGGGCAGGTGGGTGGCTTCTGCTGTACCTCTGCCTGCAATGAAATGCCTGGAAGATGGGGAGTGGCTGGGAAGAGGCGCATGATGGTGCAGGCCAAAAGGGCGGATGAGGCTGAACTCCCCAATGTGTCAGAGACAGATGTGTAGATGTCCATGCTGGTGTAAACAGTGGAAGAGGCAGTGTCGGCAACGTCGGGTGAAGATTGTCCTGCGTTTGCTCTCTCCCACTGAGCCCAAGGCTTGCCTTCCAAATGACAGCGCACACAAAAGGTGGTAAGGTTGCTCTTTTCAGAGCCTCTACTCAGTTTAGACTTGCAAAGTGTGCAAACCGCACTAAATTTATCATGTAACTGGTGACACTAGGCACCTCAGCGGCGGTAGTTTGGCCAGGAGGTGCCACTAGCCTCCTGTGTGACAATGAAATCATCTGCCACTTTGTCATCCTCCTCTTCCTCCATCAATACAAGCTGTGAAGCGGACAGGAATGTGCACTGACTATCCTGCTGGAATGGTTCTGCTCCTATGCCCGACTCCTCAACGTACGATGCATTATCCCTGATGGTGATGAGGGATTCTTGCATCACACACAGCGGGATTGTTAAAATCAATAATGTGTCATCAAAGCTGACCCTATTGGTGGACTCCTCAAAGACACAGAGAGATCTCGCATAAGTCTGGCAACATGGTTGAGGTTTGCATGAGTGGTTAGTACATGGAAAATCTTTGGCCTTGCTGCCTCAGGACATGCCTCTGCCTCTAGCCACCTTTTTTGCTGCTGCGCTTGCATCCACGTCTACACTGCTTTCACCCCTAGACATCACCCCAGTCCATGTCTCTGCCTGTAGCCACCTTTTTTCCTGCTTAGCTTGCCTCCACATCTACACTGCTTTCCCCGCTATACATCACCCCTGTTCATTTAGGGTTGGTGGCCTCGTTGTCCACCAACTCCTCTTCCAATTGCTCACTCTCCTCTTACTGCAAACCACACATGACAACAACATGCCCTGATGGCAACTGTGCCTCATCATCACTGAGGCCCAGAAACGCCGGGGTTGTCTAAAACCCCAAAATTGGTAGGAAATGCGGGTCCACAACCATAAAATTGCCAGGTGATGGTGGATGCTCTAGTGTTTGGGCATCAGTGCACACAAAGTCGTCTAGTAGCTCCTGGGATTCGGGAAGTGGTTCAACATAGGGAGAAACAGTAAAAGGACCTGAAAAGAGATCCTGGGAGGGGGCAAGGGTGGGATGACTCTGTTGGGAAGATTGGGCATGTTGGGTGGAAGGAGGGGCAGACTCGGGTATGAACACAACTGCAGGTAGTGGCTAACCGGCTGCTGGAAAAGCAGCTGGAAGCATTATCCGCTAGCCATTGTAACAACTCTTCCTGGTGCTTGGGACTGGTCTGCATTGTACCCTGCACCCTGCTTAATGCAGCTGTCATATCAGCAATTTTGATGAGCGCATGCTAATGTTTCTTGTCTAGTGGAAAGGATGGGATAGGATTTCACATAAGTCTGCCACTCATGGAAACTCATGGTGCAGAAACTGAGGGAGTTGACTTTGATGAACCCTTGGGTTTTGTAGATGGAACTCCATCAAAGGTCTCTGCTGTTCACACACCCTGCTCAACATACAGTATCTAGGGTTTCAGTGTGTGGTGACCTCGCACAACAGCCGGTGCTTCAGGCAGACGTAGGCATTGCTGGAGTGTATTGAGGCTAGCACCAGGTACTGTAGACTTGCCAAAGTGGCAAGTGGGAGCAGAAGCGCTGCACTTTAACCAGTAGCTTGTGTAAATTGGGGTAAGATGTTAGAAACCGTTGCATCAATAATTTGAAAACGTAGGCCATGTGTGGACCGTGTTTGAGTCTGGCAAGCTCCAGATCTGCTACCAGGTTCTGGCCATTATCACATACGTCAACCTGCACCTGGGCCCAGGTGCAGTGAGGCAAAAAACTTTGCCATCTCATCCAGGATGGCATCCCTGACCTCGGAGGCATTGTGCTGTCTATCCCCCAAGCTGATGAACTTCAGCACGGCCTGCTGACGTCTCCCCACGCCAGTGTTGCAGCGTTTCCAGCTCATAGCTGGGGTCGATTTAACGGGGTGGAGGAAGAGGAGGGTGGTGTTTCAGCACTCCTGCCAGGAATATTGGGCGGGGAGACAAGGCAGGCCTCCATAGTTTACGACCCGGTCCCAGCCTCAACTACATTCAGCCAGTGTGCCGTGATTGAGATGCAGCGTCCCTGGCCGCATATTTATACATAAAACAGTGGTCCTACCAGTATTACAATATAAATGAGTGATGTAATGCAGGCACATCCCATAATGCTTTGCAGGACAGCCTGAAATCTCTCGAGATATGAAAATAAAAAAGCATAAGGCAAATAAATACAGGTAATGAACATTTTGATTACATGTACTTAAATGTGACAGGCTCTCCTCAATAAATCAGGACGTTCTTTCTAATTGTAGACTAACATGAAGTTGAAGGATAAGGTTGACTTGTGAAAGGATTTATTCTTCTATGAGATGTAATTTATGTCATCCGTGTATACACTATACAGTATATAGAGAAGGAGGAAAAAGCTGACTCTAAGCTGCTTAGATGATTGTTTTGTTTCATTATGAATCCATTATTTTCACCTACAAGCACATATACTTATATAATGTCTGCTCATGTAGTAGTTATCTATGCTGCATTTAATTTACAAAGGGTTTTATTAATGCTTTATAAATCACAGCATTTAATATGCAAATTGACAACTAGGGCAACCCACACAGGGTAGACTTGTTGGTGTAATTCACTTGCACAGTATGCATACAAAAGTAATAAAAAATAATACACTGAAACAGTCATGTCCATGTCCTTATTGGAAATGGAAAGGATAGGTGTCATGCCGGAAGAAGAGACTAAGCTTTCATACAGAGGAACATGGCAAAAAACAACTGTGAAAAATGTGCAGTGTATGAAGGGATCCTGGAAAACGGGCAAAAATAGAGCATGGCTGATATTTTCATCATCTGTTGCAAAAATATAGCCCCCATTCAGATGTAATAATTTTAATTTAGCTGAGTGATGGATGTTAAAAATAAACACGTTATGATATTTGTGTGAATATACGTTAAAGTGGACTATGGAAGACTTAGGACATCAAAAGCTTCTTTGGTGTCAGTGTGACTGGTAGGTATTTTACTATCCAGAAACAATATGTATTCTAGATTATACCATTACAATCTGAATTTTGTTGTTTTTCAATTTTACTGTTTTACTAGAGCCAAGCCTTTACCTAGCATGACTGCAGTTGACTAGTAATGGTGGAAACATGGGAACACACAAGACTTACAGCCCTGAGCTAGGAGGTATAACTCCTATTCTCATTCCCAGCTTCGCTCAGGGACTAGATCTCATGTGTCTCAGCCGCTGCTTCCTGGGACAACATGGATTCAACCAACCCAAATGGACTCAGTGTATGAGCTCCTGGAAAGGCACAAAAGCTACTAATCGTTCCTTCACAAGAACATCACACAAAAGGGCCCCTTCACACGGCTGATACGCTGGCTGCTTTAGAACATGTAAACGTTCCGTAGCAGCGGCGTCTAAAGCAGTTCCCATTGTTTTCTATGGGAGCCGGCATACGTGCACTCCCCATAGAAATGAATGGAAAAAGCAGCCCATTCATTTCTATGGCGAGCGCGCGTCTGCCAGCTCCCATAGAAAACAATGCAATCTGCTTTAGACGCCGCTGCTACGGAACGTTTACACGTTCTAAAGCAGCCAGCGTATCAGCCGTGTGAAGGGGCCCAAAACATCTCAGTAGAACCAGCAAAGTGTCATGCCACGAGATGTTCCCGAAGAACTGCTTCCATAATGCAACTCCTAGGTGCAACCAGTCTTCTGCCATCACCCGTAAAGAGAGTACATCATTGCAACATACATCTAATAGTAGACAGTTCACAGTTCAGTCATGGCAAAACGAACACTTGTCAGAACATGGTTTCTAGTGAGATGGCATGCTGTCTTGGGTAGGGGTTCTACATATGGCTACTACGGACCCCACCTATTGTTGCTGTCTAAGGAGGTTACCCCTTTTACCCCCTTACAGAGACATAATAAGCTTGATATAACACCTCAATCTATACCTGCTGCTGTAGCTGGAAACAGTTTGCCCATCCTACCAGTGTCAAGGATATAGTATGTTCAGATCTGATTCCCACCCATGTTACATTTTTTATGGGAACAATATTCCTAACACGATATAAAGGGTATGCACATATATTAGAATAATACTGCTTTCTCAAACATGAAAAATGTGATTAAATACTTGTAGATTTCCAATCCACAATTCATGCATGCTTAAACAAGGTTGAATATTTGACTTAATGTACTTAGAACTTTCAATGCATTTTGAGGTACTATAAACAGAAAAACAACAAAAAAATGCAGCAAATGTAATAGAAAATGTATGTACTCTGATCATTTATGGAGGACATTAATAATTCACCTTTACTCAGTGTAATTAAATATTGCTAAACTCAAGTCAATTATTATTATTACTTGCACTATTACTATAATAATAATAATAATAATAATAATAATAATAATAATAATAATAATAATAATAATAATAATAATAATTATTTATTATTATTATTATTATTATTATTATTAATCAACATTATTACTACTTGTACTATTATTATTATTATTATTATTATTATTATTATTATTATTATTATCATTATTATTACTACTACTACTTTTACTATTATTATTATTATTATTATTATTATTATTATTATTATTATTATTATTATACAATTGTACCCCCTGCCCGTCTCGTATTGCTCAATGTATCTACTGCTTATCTATAGTTTACACAATGAGAAGCATTGACAATAAACAGTGCAGAAGTCTAGGACTTGATTTACCTATTCCCATTAGAAGGTGAAAATAAAAAAAAAATATATTTTCTATGTACCTACAGCAAACGTAAAAGAATATGATGTAATAGTGTTATTATTCTTTAAAAGTGAAAAGGCCCATATTTAAAGTCAGTACTACAATAGCAAACTGCAGTCGCTGCTTAACTATTTGTCTATTTACAAGAACTAACATTTTCCTTAACTATTTGTCTATTAGGAACCAGTTCATCACAAAACATGTAAGCGAGATTCACATTTTTATCTTGTACTTGTAATATGAATATGATTCAAAAATAGACGATGTATTGGGTGAATTCATCAGCCGGAATGGGGTTTGACTGAACTGAATGGATACAGAAAAATTCAGTTTGGCAGAATTAGTTATGGGTCGATACTAGAGATGGATAAACCTCCCTGATTCATTTTGGGTCAAACAGGTTTGGTTAGAACTAGAAGGTAAATCATTATACACTGGGGTCTCTTCAGAGCCTCTGGGAGGTTTAAAGAATAAAAAAAACATTTATACTCAGCTTCCTTGACATCTTTTGGGCCTCCTCGCGGTGTCTGGTGCTCTCCTGGTGACGTAATGTGCCCATGGTCACTGCTGAGACCTGCGATTGGGTTAGAGTATTATAATTTACCACAATGCATGTCGCAGTGGGCATTTTAATTTGTCCAAGACAAATCCCCAATTATTCTGATTCATTAAAAACCAAACAATTTGGGATGTTCAGGTCAAGCCCAGCTGTGAACGGATCTCTAGTTCATACATGGCTTGAGTTTCCTGGCCCAAATACAGCCATGTGAAATGGCTCAAAATCGTTTGGTGTCATATCGTGATGCAATGACCTGCAAATAAAGCATCTCCATCTGATAAACATCGACAAGAAAGCTTTTTTACTGTCGACCAGCTCGACAGACTTTGGAGTGAGAGTGTTCAACTTCAAATAATAGGAGATATTTAAAGGGTACCTATCATTTTATATAACTTCTTATATGTCATAGTAATATGTCAGAAGCTTTCTATGAGTCTGTGAACCACTTGCTCCAATCTCAAAGAAGAACTGAACAAAGCAGATCAGAACTGATGGGGCACAGCGCAAAGCCGAGCACTTTCTGCCCCTTCGTTTTGACGATCAGTGGGAGCCTCAGCCCCACTGATCAAAACCTTTGACATGTCACTTTGACAGGGCAGAAGTTTTAGAAAGTGACAGGTACACTTTGATGTAAACAGGGCCTCTTGGACAATATGTGCCATTTTCAACCGAGTTCTGGTTCGAGCACAATCCTGTTTTATTGGCTTTTATTTACTATGCCTGACCGTGAGAAATGTGTTATTGTGGTTATTTGTCCTCACTTCTCGGGTATAATAAAATCTAATGGAGCATTGTTCATGTTTTTCACTAAGTACAGTTTGAAAAATGACAAGCACAACATATGTCATGTCTACGTAAAGTGACTTTAAAAATCCATAAAGAATTTATGAATTTGTATCATGGAAAATTGATTTGAAAAGTATGATTCATTGATCCAGCGGTTCACTGGTTGATTTATATATTTTAATTTACTGTACGCTCACTTCATGGGCACATGCAAGGCGAGTCTGTCTCTGTATGCAACCGAGGTAACTTTATATATAGGCACCTTGTTCCCAGTTGTAAGGTCGTAAAGTATGTAACCAGCAGTCAGTTCTGCTTCATTTGTAGATATCAGTCTTTGTAGTGCTACAATTATATCAGACGTAACTAAATAAAATAAAGGGAGCCATCAGGTTTGTGCTCCACCACCCCCTTACACACTACACTAGGTATAACACAGTGCTTCATTTTTGCCATAAATTTCCCATTAGGTTGCAATTTTTACTCTCTCATATCCTAATGATGAGACTGCTGAGGGAACATGGCTATGCCATAAATGCTTATAGATGTGGTTCCCCACACCCCATTCTTAAGAACATATCCACGGAGCCTAGATCCTGCTTCACTGTGAATAGATAAATGGCTGCATATATGTATCTCTCTCCATTCATTTCTATAGGAGTTCTGACAACGGTTGAGTAAATGCCTGAACTGGTATGGCCCTTTAAATTGTATGACAATGAAATGTTGAGACCTTATATAGCCTGTATTTAAAGTCAACCTATTGTAATAGATTTTAAGTATACAAATATCACCCATTCCAAATTTACAGTCATGATCTGCCTCCGATGATATATGTTTTTCAGTTCCTGTGCAGTGTACAATAGGACAGTTGTAGGACTAGATAGGCACTGTCAAAATGCTTCAGAGTCCAAGATAGCAATATGGAACATCTCAGCCGAAATTAATGACTAGGCAGTGCCAGGTGCAAGAAATAATAGATGTTACCCTCATAATGACTTTGGCTTTGTATGCCTGATAGAATAACCTTCCAACCTAAAAAAACAACAACACTAGTGCCATATATCATTCTGGAACCTGGGCTCACAAAACATAGGTGCTGTTTTCACAGTCTGTGGCAGATAATTAATATGAACCCCCAGGCCTTGTCGGGGAATATCAGGAATACTACTGGCAATCTTCATTATGTCCTGTGTCACATTAAGATGGATTCATTGGTTGCACTGACAACTTGTTTGTTTGCCAAAGTCTCTTGAAAACTGAAAGCTCCATATGAGTCAGAAACAAGCAAAGACTTGATTTCTAAAAATGTCATAAAATAGTTTCATACAACTTACATAGAATAGAGGGGTTGTCCTATGAATAAATATGCAAAGTAAAATAAGTTTTCATTTGGAATCATTTATAGAAATACTCTCACTCTCTAGATTTTGCTGTGACATACATGCAATGCTGCCCCCTGGTGTTCTTTTTTTAATTCACTCTCAGAATGTCCACTTCATGTGTCAATACTGGTGGTCACACATGCTCAGTATCTTACTTCCACTTCCTGAATAATATTCTATATGGATGATAGAGTGATTCCTTCTATAGTGCAGGCCAGTCACTAAGAATCATCACACCAAAAGCAAATGGACATTGTGAGAATAAATAAAAAAAAAAACTCTATGGGGTATTGTAGCACATATGTAACTATATCTAAATACAGAATTTTTTAAATTATTTTAATTAACCTCATTATTTTTGGCTTGATCTAATAGAATAAATGAAAGTGTAATTGTTGGACGATCTCTTTAAATCTATCTTTCTTATAAAGTGAACGCCTGTCTCCTAATGTTATTGTGTTGATGGCAGCAACATCTCTTAGACTTTCTTAGTGCGCAGTGTTCACCCAGGGTGGCCCTGTCATATTAAAAATGTTGTTTTCTAGATGTGTTTTTGAGTTAAGTGAACTCTTTGACAACATGGCAAGTTATGGCAACCGTCTAACTAGCTCATACTTTTCCCTATTTTTCAAAGTTTTTGTGTAGATATATATATATATATATATATATATATATATATATATATATAGTTACATAATATGATTGTAAAAGAATATATATTGAATTTCAGACTGATTTTTCTAACTTCTAACCTCTCACAGACTCTAAGCACCTACTTGCTCACCTTGATGGTACATGACTTTTCTGTAGACGTCTAGGTTTTATATATTATATATAGCCACAAAAAAAGGCTAGTCCGATACCAACCTTATATCTGGAGCAGTTTTTCCATTGCTTGATTCAAGAGTTTGCATAGTTAAAAAAAAAAATCAAAGATTGTATGGTAGAAATTAACGTGATGCCCTAAAGGTATATACACTTGATAAAAGCAAAGGATAGAATTCCATTTAAGGAACAGACTTTTGATGTATAAATCCATATAAAGATTGATTTGTGTGCTATCTTGAACATCCTTGCATATATATAATGAAAAAAGGAAAATCCACTGATCTGCAGGTTCATACAGTCAACTTATGAGTGTTAACTTTACAGAAGACCTCATCTTGTCAAAATGGGGAAGATTTATCGTCAGGTTCTGGTGTGAAATGTTTGATACATTAGTAATTTTTAGTGCCAAAAATTTTGACTTTGTACTGTTGTTCTGACACTCATGTCAAAGTGGTCAGAGGGTGGACAGGGAATGGACAGGCATAAGAGGTTTGACAAACTTAACCTTAATTGCACCAGAAAACTAAGTGCAAATCTACTTCAGTCCCTAGTTGGCATTGGTTTCAGCTTCTGGCGGCATAAACTAGCCAAGATGTGCCAAAATTATTATGAGGCATGTAATTCTTAGTAATTTTAGCATATATGATTCCAGCAGGAAATGGATAAAGATAACAGATGCCACTCTTAATGAATTCTCTACAATGTCTCGACTGTTAAAGACCGGAAGACAATTAGGATCTATTTCCCTTGACTTACAGCCAACTTCATGCGTGGTACAGTAGGGATTGTATGGTTCCACAGGCAGTAGGCTTTTGGGTTAATCAAAATGAAAATAACACAAAATTGGTCAAAGTTGGTCATCTCGCATCACATATCCTAGGATGCCTCTTTACAACAGATATTAATTACTATTATCATTGGTAATCAGTACATTAAAAAAAATATTTCTGCCTAAAACCTAGAAATAACCATAATTTAGGTTAAGTTTAATAGTTCTAGTTCTTTTATATGTAGAAATGTTACCAATTTTCATCCTGTTACTTTGGTAATTTTTGCAACACGAAAGTGCCAACCAATGTGACTGCCAATCTTGTCACTCTTATAAAATGCACACAGCTATTAAGTTTCAAATTTCTACATTCTGAGTTTTCAAATGATAGTTCTTCTGCTGGGATCCATTACTATTTCCAGTAATATATTTCCAGTAATATTTTCCGCACCTCTCACTTAGTCCTGTACAGGGTTCCCTGTTAGTGAGTGATTGCTGCTTTCAACTGGTTGTGCAAATGCACGTGCACATCCAGCTGACAGCTGTCAGTGTAGGCCTTGCGGTCTGCTGGTGGTAAGGAACGCCCCTCTCACAGTACACCACAATAGATGATACTGTGAGGAAGGGCGTTCCTGACAGACTATCAGAAACGTCCTCCTGACAGTGAGGAGCTATGGTAATGGCACCAATAGCTCTTCAGCGGGGGCACAGAATGGGAAAGCCGATAGTGCGCTAAATTCAGCGCACTGTCGGATTTCTAGTGGTGTATTACACCGCATGTGCCCCAGGACGGGAAAGGTCCTCTTTAACTATCTTGGACACAAGTGCATTTTCCCTAGAATAGCACTGGAGTGTATTGAAACACTGATAACCTTCAGTATTGCAACATTCACCTGTAATGGCTACTCCTGTGTATAACACTCAGGTCACACATAACACCCTGCTATCACTTCTTCCAGCCATGGTGTGTGAACTGACTACAATAATGTGAACAGGAGCCTATAAACTACAGGATACCACGCTACCATATAGTTTACACATTACCATGGCAACATGGCCTAGTGTGAAGTACCCAGTTAAAACTGAGGCCAGCCTTCTTCCCTGCAGACCAGCAAAAACCCTGCAACTGCCCGATCCTGGTCCACGAACCAGTGGTTGGGGACCCCTGGTCTAAGGAACATGAAAAGGTTGGGTCTTGGCTTCCAAATTCCCCAGATCTCAATCCTATGAGGATCCTAAGAGGGGAATAGGTTGTATGGGAAACACATGTCCAATACAAACCTCACAATTTACAGAACTTAAAGGAGTTGTTGTTAACATCTTGGTGCCATGTACCACGAGACACCTGGAGAACTCATACCTCAATGGGTGAGAGCTGGTGGTGCTAAAAAATATTAGGCAGGTGGTTTTAATGTTATGGGTAACTAGTTTTGATGTAATGCCCTCGGTGTCCAGGTTAGTGAGTGTAGATCTACTGCCCTGACATTTGTATCTAGTACGTTATTCCTAATTAAATATTAGTCCAGTATGTTAAATTGCGCAGTGACATTCAAAGTCGCTGAAACCAGACAGTATTTTTATAGCCTCATATTTGCAAGGGCACTTTAATAATCTCGTGGTTATATCTAGGAAGCTCATAATAGTTAAGTACAGTATTCAGACATTTTTCATGCACATACAGTATATTGAGCCATTTCAGCGCTGGCTACAGGAGGAATGGATTCATTGTAATCATCATACTTTCAGGCTACGACCTGCAACCTTAAAGTTCTTAAAACTATGGCAGATATAAGGCAACGTTATTCCTTTCCAGAAATCATAATGTTATAAGTGACACATGGGGGATGGGTTAATATCTCCGCTGCACAGTTTTCAGCTCATTTTCACTTCAATGACTGTAATTACAAGCTGGCCATTTTTCATGGAACTTTCTACTGCACCTGCAAATCACCTTTCATAAGAGCTGAGTATATAATAAATGCCATTTGTACGCCACTTATTGCCAATCCGTATTATATGCAGTATTTACAAAATAGAACCGCTAAGAGAATAATGAAGTATTAGTAATATATTGGATAATATAGTCATACACATGGGTTTGATTTCGATCAGAGAAGTCCAATGTTTTCTATGCATTTCAATGCAAATATTCCTATTTTCTCCTCATTTTCTTCATTTTAATTTACGACAAGCTGGAAAATAAAATGACCATCCCTATTGCTTTATTAGTTTTATCAAATGTTTTTTTTTTCAGAACTAAAACATTTATTGTTGGGGTCTTACCGGGTTCTTCCGGGCCCCAGAGTCACTGTTCTGGCCTGTGACTGAGCCTCAGTGTTCATATAGGGCGCACTGATGTCATGATGCTTTGACACAAATGTCATGTAGCCGATGCGCTCAAAATGACTGCTGAGGCCATGATGATGTCACAAAAGAAGCAGGAGAAGGCCCAGAGAAGACCAAAGACATCAGGGAACAAGTTTGATAGAAAATTAAACTGGCAGGTGAATGTCTCAAATATTCATAAAATGGCAACACTATCAGTCACTGGTCATCAGAACTGTGGCCACTTCATTGTTTGTCCAGGCTTAGTGACTCATCTATATAGGTGACCAGGTATTGCAGCTTAGCCCAATACCAGGAGCAGCCATTATGTCCCCATTAACAATGAAAGTGCCACAGCCCTTAGTTCTTAATATCGTTGGAAGGTGTTTGGTGTTGAGCTAATATCAGCAGGTCACACAGACATCGGGAGTGGTGCCCTCCAATAGGTAAAGTGAAGTGCGCTCCATGGCCTGGCCCGAGCTCCCCAGGAGCTTCATTATAAATGCACACCTGCTGGCATTGTCGGCGGGGCCAGACAGAAGTGCTTGGCGGGCCGCATGTGGCCCTCGGGCTGCAGTTTGAGGACCCCTGGGTTACACAGTCCGGTCACATTAACGTGACCACCTGTCAATATCCACAAATATCCCTTTCTAATAGCCGACCGTTGTGAGATGTGCAGGAAGAGAGGGGATGTTGTGATGATGTTCACTGGGATGTTGAGCCATGCTGACTCCAGTGCCCTGGCCAGCTGCGCTAGGTTACGCGGTTCAGCATCCATGGCGTGAACAACCCGATCGAGGTGGTCCCACAGATTCTCGATTGGGTTCTTCCATCCCATATTCCAAAAAAAGATATACTGATAGGGACAAATGTACATTGTGAGCTCTATGTGGGGCTCACAATCTACATAAAAAAAAAAAAAAAAACTGAGAGATTCTCGATTGGGTTCAAGTCCGGGGAATTTGCTGGTCAAGGGAGTACGGTAAACTCATCCTGGTGCTGCTCGAACCATGCATGTACACTGCGAGCTTTATGACACGTAGCATTGTCTTACTGGTAGATGCCATCATCCTGAGGAAAAACAATTCACATGTAGGGGTGAACATGGTCCGCAAGGATAGATGCATACTTGTATTGATCCATCGTGCCTTCCACAATGATGAGTGCACCCAGATGGCTGATGACACGTGCCTTCTGCGATTGGTTATTTAACGTTGACGTCAAAAGTAGGCAGTGCACACATTAATATGACTGGACTGTGTATAATTCCTGATAGTATTTAGTGTAAGTTGTAATAAATTCTGAACGGATGCCACTTTTTGAAAAATCACTTTTTTTTTTGTATAAAACATGGTGTGCACAAAAATTGACACCAATATCTCCTTTTCTATATATGTTTTCATCTCTAGTACCTGGTAAGTATTCATGATAATGAGGATTAGATTTTATTCAATTTGTGCAGTTTTACATTAATCCAACCTTCACCTTATGGCTCGGACTGCACATCACTCGCAGCCGCAACATACTTAATACAACCAAGGACCACGCTTTGACAATTATACATAATGGAAGTGAAATCTGTCAAGGTTGGATTTTTGCAGTGCAACCCTATTTACTTTCATTATGTTGCGATGTAGCTTAATAAAAGTGTGATCCTGGTTGCACAATGGGTGTCACGGCCAAATTTGCCGTGCAGACCTAGCCTAAAGATTCTAAATGGATTCTTTGTTAGATTTTGACCATGTCATTGAATCACATTTGGAATTTCGGTCTCTGATATTGTTGCTGCTCTAACAGAACACATTCCTATTTCACTAGAGCGGATATCCGTGCAGTGGACACTCTGTGTCTTGTTTGTTTGCAGTATTTGAAGCCTGGCATACGGAGTGTATCCACCAGGGTCTGTGCTCTCACATAATGACCACAGTGGGCCATTGTTTAGTTATATAGCCTTGGCTTATGTTGCATTGAGATTTGCCTTGTCACTATCAATCTACAGAAGTAGATCTTGTTGTCACATAGATGTATCACTGCACAGTTCAAGCAGCACAGGGAAAAAAAAAAACGGTTACTTTTTTAGTTTCAGATTTACATTGTTATGTTACTGAAAGAGTAATGTGTTAATTCTTCACATGAAGATACATAATGCACAATAAGAAGCTGAATTGGAGGTTATGAGTTATGAACAGGATTCATCTTATGCCGTACCTAACAGACAATAGTGCTATCGAGCTATTCCATCTGTCACTATTCCTCTATCTTCTATTCACTACTAGTTCAGTTTATAGGACACAAAAGTAATTTGATGCAATGAAGCAAAGAAGAAATAATTATTCATAATTTAATTATATTGGTACCTTAATAGTTTTCTTCTTGAATATTTTAAGTGAATTTGACTAACCAAACTCCATACAGTACAATATTCCATGCTACTTTAGATGTTTTCATCCAAAACGTTCTTGTAAAAGTTGTTAGTAGAGATGAGCGAACACTAAAATGTCCGAGGTTCGAAATCCGATTCGAACAGTCGCTCACTGTTCGGCTGTTCGAACGGATTTCGAACCCCATTATAGTCTATGGGGGGAAATGCTCGTTTCAGGGGTAGGCAAAATTCGATACAATTATACTTACCAAGTCCACGAGTGACGGTCGGGCTGCATTCCCCTTGAAGTCTTCTCCCGGCGCAGCGCCCCCGGGGTGTCTTCCGGCTGGAATTCACTCTGCCTAGGCATCGGGGCCTAGGCAGAGCCGACTGCGCATGCGCGGTCGACTCTGCCCGGCCCGACGCCTGAGAAGAGCCGACTGCGCATGTGAGGGCATGCCTGCGCATGTGCAGTCGTCTCTGCCTAGGCCGGATGCCTAAGCAGAGTGAATTCCACCCGGAAGAAGACGCAGGGACGCATCGCGGAGAAGACTTTGGAAAGGTAAGAGAAGAACCAGCGTTGATTGGCAGAATGTATAGCATTCTGCCAATCAACGCTGGTTCTGCATCGAACCTTAAACTTCGAACAGCTAGTAGTGTTTGATCGTGTACGAGTATTTTGAATACCGTAGTATTCGATCAAACACCTACTCGATCGAACACTACTCGCTCATCTCTAGTTGTTAGCACTTTATACATTTATTATGTATGTGAATTCAATAAATTGCACAGATTATTGTGCAGCAATTAACTTTTTGGTTTTATTTAAGAGTTGTACAACACTTTGATCTGAGATAAATCAAGGTGATATGTTTCTTCATGCATGCTGTACATGCACCAAATTCTGAAGGCAGTATCTCCTGTGAAAACAAAGGATCAGGCATATTGATATCCAACATGTCCTGTCTTTCTTTCCTTAATATCTGCTATTCAGGTTGTGGGAAAGTTGGATAACCCGATGCAGATCAGATGGTTGGATACTACCACTGAGAATGTTAGCTTCAGGTCTTAAGTGTTTGTTCACCTTTACTACTATAAGATCACCATCTAGATCACCATCTAGATTTCCCATTTCTAGTACCTTCAGCTGAATACTCTCAACTTCCCATAAACATTATAGGCCAAGGGTCAATGTTGATTTATTAGAGAGAAGATAAGCAGCTGTCAAACACCTCTAATGCTCAAACATGCACATGAAAATAATGGATCTGACGGATTAAAATCTAACCTGACTGACCTTATTACCCCTGACTGCAGACAGGAAGAGCCAGTCAGGCTGCTAATATAGATGTATACAGTGTATGATATACATAGATATAGATATCAAAGCTTACACACAATCGCCAAATACTTTAACTCACCACTCAGGATTAATTCAAAGGATCGCAGGCCAGTACAAAAAGATACGTGTCTAAAATATTTAGTCAATATTATATCTTTTAACATCAGCAATCTGTCTTTCAATGTTATGAATTCTTAAACTAATGGAAGATACAGGCCATCATCACAGCTCTTGGATTCTGACCCATCTTATCGAGACTCCTAGATGGCAGCTCTAACAAATTGTAGAGTAATTTATTAAATAGGAATTTATTGCTGTATAACTTGGCCAGTTTACCATTCAGCTGGTAGGAACATTGGTTGACACTGTATTTGGGAATTTTAATTTGTCGTACAGTAGAAATAAATTGACCACTGAATACTTACTAATAGAGATGAGCGAACAGTAAAATGTTCGATATTCGATATTCGTTTCGAGTAGCCCCTCAATATTCGACTACTCAAATCGAATATCAAACCCTATTATACTCTATGGGGGAAAAATGCTTGTTTCAGGGGTAGGCAACATTCGAGCAAATTATACTTACCAAGTCCACGAGTGAGGGTCGGGCTGGATCCTCCGAGAAGTCTTCTCCGTGCAGCGTCCCCGCGGTGTCTTCCGCTCTGAATTCACTCTGCCAGGCACCGGCAGTCAAAGCGGCCATTTTCTTGTAGCGCGGGCATGCGCAGTCGGCTCTGCCCAGGCCCGATGCCTGGCAGAGTGAATTCAGAGCCGGAAGATGCCGCGGGGACACTGCGCGGAGAAGACTTCTAAAGGTAGGAGAAGAACCAGCGTTGATTGGCTGACTGTATAGCATTTGGCCAATCAATACTGGTTCTGCATCGAATTTTTCCATTCGAATAGCGAGTAGTATTCGATCGAGTACGAATATTTTGAATACTGTAGTATTCGATTGAATACTTACTCATTCGAATACTACTCGCTCATCTCTACTTACTAAACATTAAGAGGAAATAAATGTTCACCATACACTTCTCCTGAAAGTTGTCCTGTCTGAGACATGCCTCTTCAATTGTGGGTGGCAGGGCGATAAACTGATTTAGCTCATGTGAACATTCAGGCATTTCCTCTGCAGTGGCAACTGCAGGGAAAAAGAAGTATTACATGGCTCCCCTTCAGTTACAAGGCCAAATACAGTTAGCTCAAATCCTCCAGAATGGGAGATGTTCCTATAGAGAAGCTCTCTATCCAGGGCGGTCCTAAATGTAGACCCGTCTTCCAGTGGCGTAACTAGGGATGGCGGGGCCCCGTGGCGAACTTTTGACATGGCCCCCCCCCATCCCAACTGACGCCAAAGACCTCGAACGACCCCCTCCTCCGCACTCTATTATGTCCCATAGTGGCCCCTGCACACAGTATTATCCCCCACAGTGGCCCCTGTACACAGTATTATGTCCCTTAGTGGCCCTGCACACAGTATTAATCCCAATAGTGGCCCCTGCACACAGTATTAACCCCAATAGTGGCCCCTGCACACAGTATTAACCCCAATAGTGGCCCCTGCACACAGTATTAACTCAATAGTGTCCCCTGCACACAGTATTAACCCCAATAGTGGCCCCTGCACACAGTATTAACCTCAATAGTGGCCCCTGCAGACAGTATTAACCCCAATAGTGGCCCCTGCACACAGTATTAACCCCAATAGTGGCCCCTGCACACAGTATTTTGTCCCACTGTGGACACCCATAAACAATTATTATACTCTGGGGTCTTTTCAGACCCGAGGAATAAGAACATTAAAATAAAACACTGTTGCTTACCTGTTCCCTGGCTCCTAGGCTGTCGCCCGTGCTCGCGTCCTTCTTTAATGACGTCGGACGTCACATGACCCGGGAAGCATGCCGGGTTCGTGTGACGTCAGACGTCAGAAAAGTAGGACGGAGGCCTGGCAGGATCGCGGAGAGGTAAGTAACAGTTTTCTTTATGTTCCCTTACCTCTCCGGTCCGCCGATCATTATACTCGGGGGTCTGTAAAGACCCCCGAGTATAATGATAGCCTTTGTGGGGCCCGCGGTGTCACTTGCCAATCCCGGCCCAGCCAGGATCGGCAAGTGAATAGGGCCCGTAACAGCCTATTGAAAAAAAAACTGCAGCGGTAGCGGCTGTCACCGGGCCCCCTAATGGCCCGGGCCCTGTGGCAGCCGCCTCCGCTGCCTCTACGGTAGTTACGCCACTGCCGTCTTCTATGATGTCCATAAGCACTAATAGGTAGTTGTTTTAATGAACTATCAGAAGTTGCCTTCAATAGGGAACACTTTCCAGCTCCAAGATAATTTTTTGTGATCTGTGGGTGTCCAACTCCCAGACCAGGCACAGATCAGCTGTTACAGCACACTCTGGGCGCTGGAAGTTACAGAAGTGGACGAGGAGCCTGTTCCTATTTATGTAATAGGTATGCTGTAGAAGCCCCATCTATTGGACAGTGGTGGTTTCATAGAATTGTCATTCTATTTATACTACTTCTGCATATCTTCCCCGTCCACTGTTTAAGCAGCTGGAACAGCTGATCTGTGTGGGGTCTGGGTGTTAGCTCACCCAGAGATCACATACTGATGACCAAACCTGCAAATAGTTCATCAGTATAAAAAAAAAAAAAAATAGTTTTGGCGCCAGACAACCGCTTTAAAGACAAATGGGCATATTTTGTACAAGACCTTGGAAAGCAATAAGGAAATTTCTATAATTTTAAGATACCTATAGAATCTTAGCGGCAAATCACTGCTTATCTCTAGGAACACTTAAAGTTGTGTGTATAGAAGAGAATTTGGGAGACAGGAGAAGAAGAATAAAGTTTGTTTCTCATTAATCACATGGAACAACTTCATTTTTTCTATTTGTTTTTGAAGATGAGTATTTGATGTATATTTTTAATTTTGCTTTACTGGGAACTTTCACAATTACTATGCAACCATTCTGAACACTATGAAATATATGCACTGGCGGTGTCAGAAAATAATAACTGACTGTTTAATTATGGCAAGGATAAGTACACATAACAAACAACGCTCAGACGGGGCTGTTGCTCAGAATTGTATTTGTCACACCGAGTGCACCGTTATTATTTGTCTTGCCTAAGCAAACAGACTAATGGCTGCCTAAGAAGGTGTCTAGGGATGCATGTCAAACACTAGGTGTATCATGCATTCAGACTGGTGTTGGGGTGGAAAAGTCACTGGTTAGGGGGATGGGTGCAGTGACCTTGTTCTCTCAACATTCTGTCTTTACACTGAAAGGAACAGATGAGTTCCTGAATTATTTACAACTCTGAAAGCTTATAATTGTTAACAGTGGTGGCAGCCGCAGCATATAGAGGCAGTGCTGTTCAGGGTTTTTTTTCATGAAAATGTCTGATCTCGTAAATCATCAAAGTGTACACTTTACTAGACTGTCTTTCAAAATTTGGATACTTGTTTTTATGTTTTCTATACTCAGAATTCTAAATTTATGAACAACTTCCATTACAATGGTTCAGTATAATTTATTATGGATTTATGTCTTTTTTTTTTGTCTTTTATCTTGATTCTCTCAATTAGGCCATGAAGAACTTAATATAATAAATAAAAATAATAAAAAATAAAGTGAAATTCTTAGAATTGACAGCGACTTTCCGGTTTGTGATTTGGGAGCAAGTTGATGAATTTTATCATAAGCAGCTGCGAAAAAGTTTCAATCTCTTAAGCCCGCTTACTCAAGAGTTTTCATCACAGGGCAGATGATTCCCACCATCTTACCTATGTGAATAGACCACACTATTATGGACTATTGATCGGCTCTATTGATTGACTGCTCTAATTTATGTTCATAATTTCACTGTAGTCAAGGTTTTCAGGTGTTAAGGGCTCTTATGCCTTTGTGTTGGACTCTGGCAATCCATATTTATTGATGTATTCAGCATGTCAGAGTCTTTGAGAGTTGTTATGTGTAAAGTTGGGTTACTCAGTATTCGGGACTAAAAGGTGCTAGACTAAAAGTAATGATGAAGTGAATTTATGTTACAAATCTATATATATAAAACTCAAAATCTGTAGTAGCTTGCTCTAAATAAATCCACAGTTCTCGCCCGATTTGGGTGAAATTTAGCGCACCCCCTCTCCACCCACAAGAGCAGAATACTGAACATGTTACATCTCACTAGACTCCCCCCATCATGAAATTGGGGCTCCTGAAGTTAGGCCCTATACATATAATGGGGAAATGTAAAGGTGAAAGTGAAAGTGCTGAGGGGAAAACAACAGTTGTGGCTGACAGGATCACATTATAGCGACGACGCCAAAGAGTCGCTGCTAAAGGGGCCGCACCACCACACACAACACACAAATATTTCACAAACACCATATAAACATCATGCAGACAGTACACATACACCAACCCACAAGCACAACACCACACAAATGCCACAACACACCACACAAACACCAGACCACTCTAGACACACACAACACAAACACCAACCCACAAATACCACAACACCACTCTATAAATACCACATGCACACCACACACACACACACACACACACACACAAGGACCACACATGCACGCAAACACACTCAGATGGATGCACATGGACAAACAGAGCACATGCACTGCGCAAGCACAAACATATGGATCACATGCGCACGTACACACATATATATACATGGACTACTCAGGTACATGAAAACACGCGTAAATACACATGGATCACATGCATGCACACATACACATACTGTACACACACATGCACATACATACATACATATACTCAGACCACACACATGCACCCACATACATACATATACTCAGACCACACACATGCATGTACACATGGATCACAAACACATAAACACACGCACTGCCAAAACAAGTCTGGTATCCTTAGTGGCTGCTTGCACACTACAGTATTTTTCACAAGCCTCCGGGCCATGGATTTGGACGTTCCATAGATTTCTTTGTGCATAAAGCTGGGAATTTTGCAGGCTCCATAGAATTCTATGCAGCTGTAGAATCCATGGCTCGAAATACTGTAGTGTGCAAGCAGCCTTACTGAGCAGCCATATTGGTCAGGCGAAAACTGCCTCATAGTAAGATTGTCATTATTAGGGAGCTTTCATCACTGAAGCTGCTGAGGTAAAGTGAAAGCTGAGCTCTGATTGGTTGCTATGGGCAACTCCACAAGTCTGCCCGTGAGGCCGTTTTCATTACTGAGATGTGGGATTTAATTGTTGTTAGAGATGAGCGAGTAGTGAAATATTGGAGATTCGATATTCGTTTGGAGTAGAGCCTCAATATTCGACTACTCGATCGAATATCAAATCCCATTACAGTCTATGGGAAAAAATGCTCATTTCAGGGGAAACCACTATTCGACTAAAAGAGAGTCACCAAGTCCACGAGTAGCAGGAGGAGAGTGTTTAGGCTTGCAGTTGTGCTGATATTCCATTCATTCTTGCTAGTCTGGAGAGCTGGCAGCTTGCAGTTACGAGCGAGCTTACTTTTTCTCATAGGAATGAATTGACCAGCATTGATTGGCCAGTGTATAGCATTTGGCCAATCAACGCTGGTTTTGACAGAGGCTCGTCTGTGAGGAGTCTAAAATCGGACCACAATGGAGACTGCTGTGGTCCGATCTTAAACTCCACCTCCTCACAGATGAGCCTCCGACAGAACCAGCGTTGATTGGCCGAATGCTATACACTGGCCTATCAACACTGGTCAATGCATTTCTATGAGAAAAAGTCAGCTCCCGCGTAACTACAAGCTGCCAGCTCTCCCGACTAGCAAGAATGAATGGAATATCAGCACAACTGCAAGCCTAAACACTCTCCTCCTGCTACTCGTGGACTTGGTGACTCTCTTTTAGTCGAATAGTGGTTTCCCCTGAAATGAGCATTTTTTCCCATAGACTGTAATGGGATTTGATATTCGATCGAGTAGTCAAATATTGAGGCTCTACTCGAAACGAATATCGAATCTCCAATATTTCATTACTCGCTCATCTCTATACATAATATGTATTGAATATGTAAAATCAATAAAAATGTTGAAATTAAAAAAAAAGTTATTGTTCACATCAATGTTACAACAAATTAGTAAATTGCCAAAATAATAAAAATTTAGCATCAGAAAATGTCTATTTCAGTGTGACACTGCAAATTTTACTTTAGCTAGCATAACCAACAATTTAACATATTATCTGTGAGCGAAGTCGCGGATATTCTACTAGTTCTTAATAATTGTTAGAATTTTTTATCAGTCGTAGATATTTACATAGGGAAGCTCCTAGCAAAATCCACTATTCTGTTACTTTCTCAGATATAAGAAAAGTCTCTCATCTTCTTCAGCTTAATGCGAATTTTAGTCATTGATTTTATTCTATGTATTTTCTTAAAAATTCTAAGGCCTGGTTCACATCTGAGTTCAGTATTCCATTCAGAGAGTCCGTTTGGGGGTCCCCAAATGGAATACTGAAAGACATAAGCAATGAAAGCATACAGACCCCAAAGACTATAATGGGGTCCGTGTGTTTTCTGCACGGTGTCCACACGAGTCATTCTGAGGGAAAAGTACTTCATGTTCTGTGTGGACACCATGTGGAAAACACACGGACCCCATTATAGTGTATGGGGTCTGTATGCTTTCACTGCCTTCCCATTTTTAATGCATTCGATATTCCGCTCGGGGGAGTCCCCAAGCAGACTCATCAAACGGAATACCAAACGCAAATGTGAACCGGGTCTCACATTGGCCATGTTTGGACAAAATAGTAAATCTGCAACTTTTGTTTAGCCTATTAGATAATAGTGGGACCAATACATGTATGATTATAACGATGGTAACTAGTCTCCTTCTTCTTCTATTTATCATCTTTCTATTTACTACATGATCACACAATTCAGACAAGTTGCTTCAGGAGCATAATTATTATTATTATTATGATAGATAGATAGATAGATAGATAGATAGAATAGATAGATAGAATAGATAGATACGATAGAAAGATGAATAGAAAGATACAATAGATGGTTCATAGATACGATAGATGATAGGTAGGTAGGTAGGTAGATAGATAGATAGATAGATAGATAGATAGATAGATAGATAGATAGATACGATAGATAGATGCGATAGAAAGATGAATAGATATATACAATAGATGGTTCATAGATACAATAGATAGATAGATAGATAGATAGATAGATAGATAGATAGATAGATAGGAGATAGATAGATAGATAGATAGATAGATAGATAGGAGATAGATAGATACGATAGATAGATAGATAGATAGATAGATAGATAGATAGATAGATAGATACGATAGATAGATGCGATAGAAAGATGAATAGATAGATACAATAGATGGTTCATAGATACAATAGATAGATAGATAGATAGATAGATAGATAGATAGATAGATAGATAGTGAGACTTGCTATACTATAATGTAAGATAAATGTGTAATACTAAATTATATTATGTTTTTTATTGAGTTTATGGATTAAATTCATATTCAGGACTGGAAGTTAATATTTCACATACGGATTCCCTTAGAACAAAGTGGCTTGTGTTCAGAAGATTCACTTTTTGCAGCCGGTAATCTTTGGTGGAGTCAGTTACAATTTGTCTAACAGACCAAAGCCTTGGAAATGGTGATTGCATCCTCTCTATCGAGCTGTTTCCAGCTTTCTTACAAGTCATTTGTGATGAACTATTTCAAGATAAGTTGTCTGTTTACAGAAGCCTGAGTGACATAAATCCGTGTAGTATAAGGTTATCATGTTTGAAATACCACAATGTATGCTGCGACATCTGTTTCTCAGTAACCCTTCCAGTACTGATTACACCAAATGCCTCACACACCAGAGATTCAGTTCTTTCTTATAGATTTGGCTTCTCACCCAGACAATTGTGTAGTAAACGTAGCCTTCTTTATGAGGAATGTATAAACTACAGTTCCATAAAAAGAAACATCACAGTATATTATTTATGCGCGTTTGCCTCCAACGAAATCAATTAAGAATGTATAGTAATTGTCTCACTTTATATAGTCAACAAAGCCTCATGCCCATGGTTTGTCTGTGCGTGGTCTCATCCTCAACAACGGACAAGAACAACGGACACAGCAAAACAGATGTGAAAATAGTGTAATGTGTATGAAGTTGTCCTGACATGCCCCTGACTTGCCCGACAGTGGATGCATCTCAGATAGGCCATATGATGTCCATCCTCAATCCTATTCAAGCGCATGGGCTGAGCTGCAATACCCAGCACAGTCCTCCTACAAATGGATTTACTGAAGAGCACAGCAGCACTCACCTGAATTCTGCAGTTTCTTCCAACAGCTGATCGGCCAGGGACTCTGCCCTTTACTCACATGGCCGTGCTGCAGTCCCATTTAAATGAATGGAATGAGCACATGACCAACAGATATGGGGACAGTTCCTGAAAAGAGAAAGTGGAGCTTTTCCAAAAGAAAGCAGCCATGTTTTGAAGCCCTGGATAGCTCCATTAAAGAGGTTGACCTGGAACTGGAGCAACCTATGAGGTGGTCATGGGAGGTATAAAATAAAAAAATACTTTCCTGTCCATAGCACTCCAAGTGTAAGTCACCTGGGCACCTTCCGATCTTATGATAGTGTTGCACTGCCAGAATTCTTGCATTTCACTTGATATTGGGGCCACTGATTGGTAGACGGTAAGAAACCAGTGAGATATGTTAATAATGTCACTGGTCCCTCTCATCAATCAGTGGCATCACCATCACGTGAAGTGCACAGGCACGAGGAACACCAGGGACTGGAGCACATGCTTTGTTTTTCTAATTTTACGCTTTCCCCATCCCCCCATGGATGGCTCCAATTCCTGTAAGAATTTTTTTTTTAATTTCCATTTACTGAACTTCTCTTTCTTCATCTTACAAAGATAATTGTGATAAGGCCAAAGTCTTCTTATAATATTTGGAAAATTTGGAGAGCCAAGTAAGATGTACCGACAAACGACACATGACCTAATAGGGTTACTGGCCAGTAGTTGTCTTGTAAGTCAACCTTCTTAATGCTTTGCATGCTTTGAGGAAATTTCATATTGTTTTACTGCTCTTAACAGGCTTTTCTAGAGAGGACAATACCAACTATATGTGTAAATTGTGCAGTTATGCCACTAAGCAGTAAACAGCCGTATTGTCAATAAATTCACGTTAATATTCATCATTGTCGCCTATGAATTAAAGGGGGTCACCTTTAAATTGTATTTTAAAATGTTTGTTGATGTAAGCCCAGCTTTAGGCAGCTGTTTCTCCTGCTGAGAAGCATTTAGCAATGAAATAGGGCTCAAGGCTGAGATAAGTGCTTTTTAAGCAAGTTTTAGAGTGATTTATTTTCTGTTAATTGGACGTGATTGTTATCACAGCTATCATCAGTCAAATTATATCACAAGAACATTTAGCTGTAGCCATCAAAAGTATAGAAGCTGTGAAATGAATATCCTCCGGTCAGGACCACTTACAGATACATCAATTTCTTCAGTGTAGACATAAATAAGTTTCTCAGCAAACAATCACAAATCAATTAAAGTATGTTTCTTGAGACTTTGTTTCCAGCAGTTTACTCTTCCCAGACCATTGTTTTTCCCCTGTTTGCATAATGAGAGTGCTGATGAAAGTGAGGAGATTTATATTTAAGAAACCTTATGCATTCCACTGAAGCACACAGTTGCCAGTAAATTTAGATATTGTAGACATGTTTATTTTAAGTGGCTTTTGGTCTACATGAATCAGCTCGATGTGATAATCAAACAAATGAGCGCTGCTTTATGCAAATGTATTCTTACAACTAGTTCACACGTTTCCAGATTATATGTAATATTAATTAAATGTTATTATATATATATATATATATATATATATATATATATATATATATATATATATATATACAGTCCTATGAAAAAGTTTGGGCACCCCTATTAATCTTAATCATTTTTAGTTCTAAATATTTTGGTGTTTATAACAGCCATTTCAGTTTGATATATCTAATAACTGATGGACACAGTAATATTTCAGGATTGAAATGAGGTTTATTGTACTAACAGAAAATGTGCACTATGCATTAAACCAAAATTTGACCGGTGCAAAAGTATGGGCACCTCAACAAAAAAGTGACATTAATATTTAGTACATCCTCCTTTTGCAAAGATAACAGCCTCTAGTCGCTTCCTGTAGCTTTTAGTCAGTTCCTGGATCCTGGATAAAGGTATTTTGGACAAACAATTCAAGTTCAGTTAAGTTAGATGGTCGCCGAGCATGGACAGCCCGCTTCAAATCATCCCACAGATGTTCAATGATATTCAGGTCTGGGGACTGGGATGGCCATTCCAGAACATTGTAATTGTTCCTCTGCATGAATGCCTGAGGATTTGGAGCAGTGTTTTGGATCATTGTCTTGCTGAAATATCCATCCCTGGCGTAACTTCAACTTCGTCACTGATTATTGAACATTATTCTCAAGAATCTGCTGATACTGAGTGGAATCCATGCGACTCTCAACTTTAACAAGATTCCCAATGCCGGCATTGGCCACTCAGCCCCAAAGCATGATGGAACCTCCACCAAATTTTACAGTGGGTAGCATGTGTTTTTCTTGGAATGCTGTTTCTTTTTGGACGCCATGCATAACGCCTTTTTTTTATAACCAAACAACTCAATTTTTGTTTCCAAAATGAAGCTGCCTTGTCCAAATGTGCTTTTTCATACCTCAGGCAACTCTATTTGTGGCGTACGTGCAGAAACGGCTTCTTTCTCATCACTCTCCCATACAGCTTCTATTTGTGCAAAGTGCGCTGTATAGTTGACCGATGCACAGTGACACCATCTGCAGCAAGATGATGCTGCAGCTCTTTGGAGGTGGTCTGTGGATTGTCCTTGACTGTTCTCACCATTCTTCTTCTCTGCCTTTCTGATATTTTTCTTGGCCTGCCACTTCTGGGCTTAACAAGAACTGTCCCTGTGGTCTTCCATTTCCTTACTATGTTCCTCACAGTGGAAACTGACAGGTTAAATCTCTGAGACAGCTTTTTGTATCCTTCCCCTGAACAACTATGTTAAACAATCTTTGTTTTCAGATCATTTGAGAGTTGTTTTGAGTAGCCCATGATGCCACTCTTCAGAGGAGATTCAAATAGGAGATCAACTTGCAATTGGCCACCTTAAATACCTTTTCTTATGATTGGATACATCTGGCTATGAAGTTCAAAGCTCACTGAGGTTACAAAACCAATTTTGTGCTTCAGTAAGTCAGTAAAAAGTAGTTAGGGGAATTCAAATCAATAAAATGATAAGGGTGCCCATACTTTTGCACCGGTCAAATTTTGGTTTAATGCATATTGCACATTTTCTGTTAGTACAATAAACCTCATTTCAATCCTGAAATATTACTGTGTCCATCAGTTATTAGATATATCAAACTGAAATGGCTGTTGCAAACACCAAAATATTTAGAACAAAAAATGATTAAGATTAATAGGGGTGCCCAAACTTTTTCATAGGACTGTAGATATATATATATATATATATATATATATATATATATATATATAATTAGGGGGAAGGACGATGAGACCTGTACAGGTAAAATTTTATAGCATCTATATTCAATTATTGTATATTTGATTGTTTTCAGTGAAACAGGCACATGCAGATGTGTCCAAATTTAGTTAAGGACTGCAATTTTTTATGAAACACGTGCGAACATGCAAGCAAGATCCTTCACTGGCTTTAAATCACAGAACCACTACCTGAGTGGCGAATTAAACAGATGTAGTGAATGCATCTTGTGGCAGAATATCACAAAATCATGTTTGTTTTCTTTTTGTTAAATCATATGGCGGCACACATAAAAAATATTATATGTTAAGCAAGAAATAAAATCGAGGAATCCGATATCTGTATCTTCACGTGGGGATTCAATGTGGTTCTCTGCCGCACCATGGAAAGAATCCCCACTGAGACCAATTAATGGAACTTAAAACACATTTTATATGCACAGTTATGCAGCATAAGCACCCATTATAGGCATATAATACATATACAATGTAGATTAAGATATTATGCTCAAACAATGTGATAAGCTGTATAGCATATCTATGGCAAAGTTCTAAGGACCTGTTCAGCCACACAGTGGAAATTAGCACTGATTTTGAGATGGATTCCTTCTCAAAATCAGTGCTAAATTCTACCGTGATTCTGCTTCCATTGTTTTCAATCTTACCACTGATTCTGAATTGGCACGAGCTCCATTTATCTGTCCGTGGCTGAAAGTCAAAGCTCTCCTATTATGTATTCAGTTTGTGGGGAAGGTAGCTGGGTGGCAGCAGTGGTCCAGACCCAACTAGTCAAAGACAGGGTCACAAAATATGCAGGAAGCAGATTTATTTAGAGAAAAACCAGAAAATAAATAAGCATTGACTTCAGGCACAAAGTGAGCAAAATAAAATACAACTTCAGACATAACAATAAGAAATAAAATCCTTCTCATCTGAGCAACTAACTAAACAGTAATAACAAACTAAATATATGTGTAGCTTAATAACAGCCACATGAACAAACCAATAAACATGATACAGTCTCATCGGACTCAGGGTAACAGGACAGACCCAGACGTGTCCTCTTACTTCCTGGATCTGCCCTGAAGTGCAGGCTCTTCAGCCTTTTATGGGCCAGTATTGAGCCTATGACCCACACCTGGACTGATGCCCACTCCAGACCACACTGGACCAGACATAGATCAGACACCTGGAGCTGATATAGCGGGACTCCAGCACTCTGCCTGTCACCTTCTCATAAACTATAACACCATTCTATACATACCTGAAATTCTTTTAAATATAAAAAACTAGTTTAGGATTTTAAAACTATTCCATATGCAATATACAGTAAGGGTAAGGCCAAAGTCACAAGACCAATATTCAGGCAACAAAGTTTTTTTTTTGTTTTTTTTTTAATGTAGATTGTGAGCCCCACATAGAGCTCACAAT
Source organism: Leptodactylus fuscus (assembly GCF_031893055.1). Taxonomy (NCBI): domain Eukaryota; kingdom Metazoa; phylum Chordata; class Amphibia; order Anura; family Leptodactylidae; genus Leptodactylus; species Leptodactylus fuscus. The sequence continues at coordinate 301,909,079 of NC_134265.1, forward strand.
GTACATTTTTCCCTATCAGTATGTCTTTTTTTGGAATATGGGATGGAAATCCATGCAAACACGGGGAGAACATATAAACTCCTTGCAGATGGTTTTTTGCCCATGGCGGGATTTGAACACCAGGACTCCAGCACTGCAAGGCTGCAGTGCTAACCACTGAGCCACCGTGTGACCCCTCAGGCAGCAAAGTTTGTCAAGTTAACGTATTAGGCAGACTACATGGCCATGATGCAACACAGCCTAGCCAAGTTATACCACCATGATGAACGCAAGACTGTTAAACGATAGTACAGCAGGCTGAAGCACAAATCTTCTTCAGGATTCCCGGTAGATTCTTATGGAGAATCATGGCTATTCCACTCACACCTCCAGACTCATATTAGCAACACTCAGCATTTTCACTAAGAGATGACATCACCATGAGTAAGTGGAATATTGTAGATCAGATGTGGGCTGAGATTCATGGCCAAGCCAAACCATGATTTATTATTACTATGCACTTCCAGCCATAACTGCAAACAAGACTGCACTTTTTGTTCTTTATGTGCAGCATTTATTTCTACTTCATCCTCCTGCATTCAGTTTCTAGGACAGGAAGTAGAAGATTTTATTAAAAGAGTTATTAGATCTAATGGGACTAATTTCTTTAATGTCACCTTTGTCTCTGCTATGTCTTTGTTGCCGTAAATTAATAAAGCTCTCTCCCTCCCAAATCTCTCATTGTGTAGAGACACGCTTCATAGACTCTATACCTGTAGAGCATCAGCCATTAAATTTTATCGGTGTGACAAAATGTCTGTCTATCGACAATTTATCAGACCTCCACCTTTCTTTACAGCTATTGGAATATCTCATTACTATAATTATTTCAAAAATAAATATTTTTAACAAAGTGGGAAAAAAATGTGTGGTTCAGTGGCAACATGAGTGAGGGAGGAAGTAGCTAACTTCTCCAGGTTTAATAGAAATGGACAGAATTGCATAAAATAGGTAAACATTATAGGATGTGTTGTATTACTATAGGATTTGTATTACACCTTACTATGTATAACTAATTCCTGATGTGTAATATAGATAAAAGAAGAGGCCTGATGGCGCACACCTTAGGACACAACAGCGAATGTAGAATTTTTATTGGTTCGGATAACGCGTTTCTGGGGTATATCCCTGAAACGCATTATCCGAACCAATAAAAATTCTACATTCGCTGTTGTGTCCTAAGGTGTGCGCCATCAGGCCTCTTCTTTTATCTATATTATAGCTCCACACCGACTCTACGGCCGTTCCAGCCAGTCGGTCAACCTAGGTGTGCTGCCACCTTTTCTACGCCATTGAGGTCAATCGTTATACAACTTTGGTATTCAACTGATGGGCATGGGATTTTTATATGCTCTGAATTGTTACTTCTGAACCTAAGGAGAGCACATTAGCCTGGAGTTTTTTTCTCTTCTTTGTAATTCTTGATGTGTAATATCTGTGAAAATTTTTGGATCTGGTACATTTACCATTATTTGTTACTTTTTTAGGTGTTTCTCCTTGATACATTATTTGGGCAAATAAAGTTATTGGGACAAATAAATTCATTGGGGAAGATTTACTATTGTGGTTGGTGTGAATGTGGCACATCTTAGAAGTATCTTGGCACATCTAGTTTGAGCTAAAGATTTTCTGACTTGTTAGACATGTGGAGGTGGCATGGATTGCATGAGTCCAACTATTAGTGAATCTGGAATCTTGTCTTGAGGCTAGTGTAAGTTTTTTTGTCGAGATGATGCTAGTACCTATAGAAAATGAGTCCACACTTTCAATCATATATTTGAGTATGGAACTCCAATAACTCATATTTAAAGTTTCTGCTGTTTGTCCCTTATTTTACCTCCAGAACTTATACAGTTTACATTTCGGTAATAAGGATTTTACTCGTCTGCTACCAAGAAGAAGTAGCTAAAAAAAGAAAATGAAGGCGTTTAGGGCTATTTGTGATGCCAGCCATGGCAGGCCATGTTTAAGGCACATTACTCACGATCGAATTTGTACATTGTATGACATTTTCACATGTGGTTTCTTGTCACGTTGTGTACTTTTATAATAAAGCGAACACAAAACAAGGCATTTGTCTCACATGACTACATTCAGAGGACTTTTTTTTGCAAAGTGTATGAAAGCCATTTGTTGATTTCCTTGTTGATGTCCTGAGCTGCTTGTGGCATGTTTCTTTTTCTCTTATCCTGTCTTCTGGCAAGACCTTTCTGCCCCTCTCGCAAACAGAACACATCTCATCTGTATGATGCAAGTCCCTTGCCTCCAGCGTTTAAGGCAAGACAGCTGGCATTTCATATGCTGCGCTCTACTGACCCTGACAAGCCACCAAAGCTCCCTGAGGACACTGATGTGCTATATCTCGCACATGGGGAAGTGTTCCCTTGATTTCAGGTGTCCAATAAGCAATTCATGAATTTTCATTACAAGATATAAAGACGTTCCCGGTTTTGGGTGCTTTGATACTATCTAGGTAGAGGCTCATACAAACTTAGCATCTTTATGTACTGTCAGGTATTCTAATATTTGTTCTACAGCTTGCTGACCAAGAGCGTATCAAAGCTAGCAAGAAAATCAAGCTTAAAGCATTGTCTTGACATGATCACTATCCACTATAAACAGTCAACTATCACATGAACTGCTGTCTGTGAACATCAGTCCTCCCACATGGGAATATATGGTAGAGTTAGAGTGCAGGACAATGGAGGGCATGCGGCTATAGAGGTGTGTTCTAGAAAATATACGTTCACTTTGCATTTTACTTTTCAAGGGGGTTTGGGTATAATGTATGTAGAATACACATCTAAGCAACACACAAAAAAGACATTTTTAATTGTAACGAAAAGTACTAAAATGTGGAATATTCCTCAGAAATAGTGAATCGTTTTTAACTGTAATGTCCAAAGCAGAGTCCAATTCAACATGTGAAAGAATCTGTAAGAATCCCTTTAACACTTTAAAGCTGTACCGTTATTGTACTATCACAGCATTATGAATCAGAATTATCCAGTAGGCCGTTGTAGTCATCCAATAAATTACAGAGGATGCATTACAATGCTATGATAAGTATACCAAATGACAAATTCAGGTTTTTGCATTGTACAAAGTAGTCTGCATCATTGTCTAGGTTTTATTTAACTAGTGCCTGAAAATATAAAGTATATAAAGTAGAGCTTTGTCCATGAAAAAAAAAAAAATATGTGTGTCCTATTCACTAGTTAGGGGATTAGTTGCACATCAATGGGCGTCCCAACCAGAGATGTAACTTTTATTGATATCTGCATCTGTGGTTATGCCATTCAAGCCTTTATATAGAAATACAGTGCCTACAAGTACTTCCAAATCCCCTCCAAAAAGTCAAATTTGATAGAGGCGAAGGTAACAGATCAAATCACATAATGGAACATAATCATGTTTTGTATTAAAAAAAAAAAATGGATTGTAGTTTTTCAGATTCTATTTTTCTCAATACGATTAGATGGCTGCCATCTTGCTTGGCTTCTATTAAACAGCATTTAGAGGTTAATTTTAAAACAGTTCCATGGTCCATAGTACACAATGGATATGAGATGTTGATTGAAGTCTACTGGGAACTTTTCTAGGCAAAGGGCATTGTATGGGGAGGGGGAAAGTGATTTGCTGTAGATACCTCATTGTCAATTATGTATTACTGTATTATCTGTGTATAAGTGATATCAGTCATTGTAATCCTGTCTGTGCTGATGCTATGACTAGTCAAAAGTATCGCTACAAAAAAGAAAGTGAAAACTGGAGGATTTTTTTTGAAAGATGTATAGAAATATAATAAAAAAATAAACATAAGGTTATTTTCTGATAACATTCTCTCCTTAAAAGGATTTGTACTGCATTGCTCAAGAATCCTCATAATTGTCAGCATTAATATAATATATTAACCTGCCATTCTTAGAATAGGTAATAAATAGAGATGAGCGAACACTAAAATGTTCGAGGTTCGAAATTTGATTCGAACAGCCGCTCACTGTTCCAGTGTTCGAATGGGTTTCGAACCCCATTATAGTCTATGGGGAACATATACTCGTTAAGGGGGAAACCCAAATCCGTGTCTGGAGGGTCACCAAGTCCACTATGACACCCCAGGAAATGATACCAACACCCTGGAATGACACTGGGACAGCAGGGGAAGCATGTCTGGGGGCATAAAAGTCACTTTATTTCATGGAAATCCCTGTCAGTTTGCGATTTTCGCAAACTAACTTTTCCCCATAGAAATGCATTGGCCAGTGCTGATTGGCCAGAGTACGGAACTCGACCAATCAGCGCTGGCTCTGCTGGAGGAGGCGGAGTCTAAGATCGCTCCACACCAGTCTCCATTCAGGTCCGACCTTAGACTCCGCCTCCTCCGGCAGAGCCAGCGCTGATTGGCCGAAGGCTGGCCAATGCATTCCTATGCGAATGCAGAGACTTAGCAGTGCTGAGCCAGTTCTGCTCAACTACACATCTGATGCACACTCGGCACTGCTACATCAGATGTAGCAATCTGATGTAGCAGAGCCGAGGGTGCACTAGAACCCCTGTGCAAACTCAGTTCACGCTAATAGAATGCATTGGCCAGCGCTGATTGGCCAGAGTACGGAACTCGACCAATCAGCGCTGGCTCTGCTGGAGGAGGCGGATTCTAAGATCGCTCCACACCAGTCTCCATTCTGGTCCGACCTTAGACTCTGCCTCCTCCAGCAGAGCCAGCGCTGATTGGCCGAATTCCGTACTCTGGCCAATCAGCACTGGCTAATGCATTGTATTGGCGTGATGAAGCAGTGCTGAATGTGTGTGTTTAGCTCAACTACACCGGTGGAGTAGTTGAGCTAAGCACACAGATTCAGCTCTGCTTCAATCAGCGCTGGCCAATGCATTCTATTAGCTTGATGAAGCAGAGTATGCACAAGGGTTCAAGTGCACCCTCGGCTCTGATGTAGCAGAGCCGAGGCTGCACAAGGGTTCAAGCGCACCCTCGGCTCTGATGTAGCAGAGTGGAGTAGTTGAGCTAAACACACACATTCAGCACTGCTTCATCACACCAATAGAATGCACTGGCCAGCGCTGATTGGCCAGAGTACGGAATTCGGCCAATCAGTGCTGGCTCTGCTGGAGGAGGCGGAGTCTAATGTCGGACCAGAATGGAGACTGGTGTGGAGCGATCTTAGACTCCGCCTCCTCCAGCAGAGCCAGCGCTGATTGGCCGAATTCCGTACTCTGGCCAATCAGCGCTGGCCAGTGCATTCTATTGGCGTGATGAAGCAGTGCTGAATGTGTGTGCTTAGCTCAACTACGCCGGTGGAGTAGTTGAGCTAAGCACACACATTCAGCTCTGCTTCAATCAGCACTGGCCAATGCATTCTATTGGCGTGATGAAGCAGTGCTGAATGTGTGTGTTTAGCTCAACTACGCCGGTGGAGTACTTGAGCTAAGCACACAGATTCAGCTCTGCTTCAATCAGCACTGGCCAATGCATTCTATTGGCGTGATGAAGCAGTGCTGAATGTGTGTGTTTAGCTCAACTACGCCGGTGGAGTAGTTGAGCTAAACACACACATTCAGCACTGCTTCATCACGCCAATAGAATGCACTGGCCAGCGCTGATTGGCCAGAGTACGGAATTCGGCCAATCAGCGCTGGCTCTGCTGGAGGAGGCGGAGTCTAATGTCGGACCAGAATGGAGACTGGTGTGGAGCGATCTTAGACTCCGCCTCCTCCAGCAGAGACAGCGCTGATTGGCCAAAGTACGGAATTCGGCCAATCAGCGCTGGCCAATGCATCCCTATGGGAAAAAGTTTATCTCACAAAAATCACAATTACACACCCGATAGAGCCCCAAAAAGTTATTTTTAATAACATTTCCCCCTAAATAAAGGTTATCCCTAGCTATCCCTGCCTGTACAGCTATCCCTGTCTCATAGTCACAAAGTTCACATTCTCATATGACCCAGATTTGAAATCCACTATTCGTCTAAAATGGAGGTCACCTGATTTCGGCAGCCAATGACTTTTTCCAATTTTTTTCAATGCCCCCGGTGTCGTAGTTCCTGTCCCACCTCCCCTGCGCTGTTATTGGTGCAAAAAAGGCGCCAGGGAAGGTGGGAGGGGAATCGAATTTTGGCGCACTTTACCACGCGGTGTTCGATTCGATTCGAACATGGCGAACACCCTGATATCCAATCGAACATGTGTTCGATAGAACACTGTTCGCTCATCTCTAGTAATAAAGACTTGGGGCTACATGGTGGCTCAGCCTTGCAGCTCTGGAGTCCTGGATTTGAATCTCATCAGGTGCAACATCTGCAAGGAGTTTGTATGTTCTCCCCATGTTTGTGTGGATTTTCTCCCATTCTACAAAGACTTACTGATAGGTAAAATGATAGAGTTGCCATGTATAAATGAATAAAAAGAAAACAATAATATAATATGTATTGGAAACTTTGCCGATATGGTGAAAACTCTCTGGCGTGATCCTTTTTTGTTGGAAGCCATTACGTAGGGTTATGTAGGGATTAGAGATGAGCGAACACTATTCGAAACAGCCATATCGAATAGCACGCTCCCATAGAAATGAATGGAAGTGGCCAGTTCGCAGACTTTGCCGGCAGCCGGCCGCTTAACCCCCTGCGTTCTGGCTCCGTCCATTATAAATAAAATTTATTATTATTATTATTATTATATTTCTATGAGAGCGTGCTATTCGAAAAGGCAGTTTTGAATAGTGTTTGCTCATCTCTAGTAGGGATATGTAGGGGATACCACTCATTATAACATTCATTATACAGTACGTCTCTATAACACTTCTACATAATGAGACAGTCAATAAGGTTACACAGTTAGCTTATACTATGTAGATTCTCACATACAACAGACTTCCCAGGTTAATAGGGAGTATGTGATTTCTCAACCTTAAACAATGGAGAACAAGCTACAGTACTGTATTTTACTATTATTATATTCTATGCCAACAACAGAGTTCATGAACTCTGTCCAGATTTACATTACATATTTAATGCGACACTGTAGCGTCTTCATTTCCTAGTGGATCAGGTCAAAAGTTTAAATCAACATCATGGAAAATAGATTTGGGTAGCGGAAGCTTTTTCACAGGTAGTTATGATTGTGTTCTTTGGAAATTGTGAACCCATTCTAAAGTGCTATATGCAGTAATGTACTGTACATGTAGGTATACTCCTGTAATAGTAGCACAATGGACTTCTATTTATTTCTACAATATTTATTGCTCTCATCGATGTGAATGTTGTGCGGGATGTTATCAGCCTGAGCATACAATATGCTCATTTATTTCTACCTTATGCTTATATTATTATTACAACATTGTCCTGAGCTATTTAACTTGTAATAACTATTCTATACTTTGTTACTTTATTTCCTATCTATCTATCTATCTATCTATCTATCTATCTATCTATCTATCCATATCTATCTCTATCTATCTATCTATCTATCTATCTATCTATCTATCTATCTATCTACAGTGGGGCAAAAAAGTATTTAGTCAGTCACCAATAGTGCAAGTTCCACCACTTAAAAAGATGAGAGGCGTCTGTAATTTACATCATAGGTAGACCTCAACTATGAGAGACAAAATGAGAAAACAAATCCAGAAAATCACATTGTCTGATTTTGTAAGAATTTATTTGCAAATTATGGTAGAAAATAAGTATTTGGTCACCTACAAACAATCAAGATTTCTGTCCCTCACAGACCTGTAACTTCTTCTTTAAGAGTCTCCTCTTTCCTCCACTCATTACCTGTAGTAATGGCACCTGTTTAAATTTGTTATCAGTATAAAAAGACACCTGTGCACACCCTCAAACAGTCAGACTCCAGATTCCACTATGGTGAAGACCAAAGAGCTGTCAAAGGACACCAGAAACAAATTTGTAGCCCTGCACCAGGCTGGGAAGACTAAATCTGCAATAGGCAACCAGCTTGGATTGAAGAAATCAACGGTGGGAGCAATAATTAGAGGATGGAAGACATACAAGACCACTGATAATCTCCCTCGATCTGGGGCTCCACGCAAAATCTCACCCCGTGGGGTCAAAATGATCACAAGAACGGTGAGCAAAAATCCCAGAACCACGCGGGGGGACCTAGTGAATGAACTGCAGAGAGCTGGGACCAATGTAACAAAGCCTACCATCAGTAACACACTACGCCGCCAGGGACTCAGATCCTGCAGTGCCAGACGTGTCCCACTGCTTAAGCCACTACATGTCCGGGCCCGTCTGAAGTTTGCTAGAGAGCATTTGGATGATCCAGAAGAGTATTGGGAGAATGTCCTATGGTCTGATGAAACCAAACTGGAACTGTTTGGTAGAAACACAACTTTTCGTGTTTGGAGGAAAAAGAATACTGAGTTGCATCCATCAAACACCATACCTACTGTAAAGCATGGGGGTGGAAACATCATGCTTTGGGGCTGTTTCTCTGCAAAGTGGCCAGGACGACTGATCCGGGTACATGAAAGAATGAATGGGGCCATGTATCGTGAGATTTTGAGTGCAAACCTCCTTCCATCAGCAAAGGCATTGAAGATGAAACGTGGCTGGGTCTTTCAACATGACAATGATCCAAAGCACACCACCAGGGCAACGAAGGAGTGGCTTTGTAAGAAGCATTTCAAGGTCCTGGAGTGGCCTAGCCAGTCTCCAGATCTCAACCCTATAGAAAACCTTTGGAGGGAGTTGAAAGTCCGTGTTGCCAAGCGACAACCCCAAAACATCACTGCTCTAGAGGAGATCTGCATGGAGGAATGGGCCAACATACCAACAACAGTGTGTGCCAACCTTGTGAAGACTTACAGAAAACGTTTGACCTCTGTCATTGCCAACAAAGGATATAGAACAAAGTATTGAGATGAAATTTTGTTACTGACCAAATACTTATTTTCCACCATAATTTGCAAATAAATTCTTACAAATTCAGACAATGTGATTTTCTGGATTTGTTTTCTCATTTTGTCTCTCATAGTTGAGGTCTACCTATGATGTAAATTACAGACGCCTCTCATCTTTTTAAGTGGTGGAACTTGCACTATTGGTGACTGACTAAATACTTTTTTGCCCCACTGTATCTATCTATCTATCTATCTATCTATCTATCTATCTATCTATCCATATCTATCTATCTATCTATCCATGTCTATCTATCTATCTATCTATCTATCTATCTATCTATCTATCCATATCTATCTATCTAAAAGCCTATCGATTTTTATATTTTAATTTAATGTTATTTTTTTGGTTTTGGCAAAAGAACAATTCTTAATTGGTATTTGAATTAATCCTACTCAAATCTTAATTACTACACAATAAAAGAACGGTAAGATTCAGAATACATAGATCTAAAATTCTAAATTTAGTGCTATTTTTAAGCCATGTTCTTTTTATTTTTAATGATTTCTTGAATTCTTTTGCATTTTAACTTTTTTTTTTTAAACCCAGCAACTACTAATTAGTCTGATTTACAACTGTGTTAAATTTAATCATATTGGATAGAACTGATAATATGATGATATGTGTATGGTAACTACTTTTAATATGAAAATGTTACATAGAGGATTAAAAATATTACTTTTAAATAAGAATGGTGTTGAAAGCGTGAACAAGAATGGGAAAGAACTTCAAAGAACTAGGTGAACTCCTGCTTAAACATATTCATTATTTCCAAAAATAGTCTACCAATTGTAAAGAATATTTTTTTTATTTTTTTTACCTATGTTATCATTATCTATCTATCTATCTATCTATCTATCTATCTATCTATCTATCTATCTATCTATCTATCTATCTATCTGTCTGTCTGTCCATCTATCTATCTATCTATCTATCTATCTGTCTGTCTGTCTGTCTGTCTGTCTGTCTGTCTGTCTATCTATCTATCTATCTATCTATCTATCTATCTATCTATCTATCTATCTATCTATCTGTCTATCTAACTATCTATCTATCTATCTATCTATCTATCTATCTATCTATCTATCTATCATCTATCTATCAGATCTGTCTATCTACAGCATTCATCTATCTACAGTATCTTTCTAATTTGCAACAATCAAACAATCTTAGTCGGCACTGTCTGTCAAGCGAAATGAAATATCTGTGCAGGTTTACACTGCACATGGCTGCAATCAACATGTAAATACAAAAAAAAAATCAAAAATCAGAAGCACTCTACTAAAGTACTAAGAATATTGCTACATGTCTACTATATAAGGAGTTATAGAAATCAGAAACCATTTGATCATATTGTGAGAACCAATCTTCCAGTGTCAAGATGACCTCTTTAGATAGGACCCTTCATTACAAAGACTTACCTCTCTCTGGGCCTTGATCAGGTCCTCCAAATGAATTTAGGGAAACTGTAGCTCTATTATAGTCAGCTCTATTTGAAAAAGCCTCAGGCAGATTGGTGGCGTGCATGACCAAAATTGGAGTCAGCCATGCTCTCATATGCACTATACAATGACCAAACAAACTTTCAAACAATATGAAATACATATGTCGATGCATTCTACACATGCTTGCGTGTGAAAAATAATAATAATTGCAAAATACCTCTGCTAAATCACTATTGCTCTGTCTATTACATAGTTATGAAAATGAGGTTCTTAGTCTACACTTTGATCAAAGTGCCAGCAATAACCCAATTCCTCTACATTCCTTTTTTATGTTTTCATATCCAACTTTTAATTTCTTTTATTGTAGTATTAAAAATTTAAATATGACCAAAATATCAACTTGCGTTTAAAAACATCCTTGGATTAATTTACAATATTTATACTTTAATACATGTTATTTTAGATGATCTACAAATAGCCTCGCCAAACCTGCTGTGGTTGGTATGTCCACCTGACACCCCTCAACACATTGATAATATGCCGAGCAGCGTGATGCTGACAAGGTTAATGGGGCTACTGCTTAGGGTTCAATCACATGGTGAATTCAGGAAGTACAGAAATTGTTAAACCATTCTGGTTAGTGAACAGAGAGATTATCTTAAGGATAATTATGCCATCAAAGCACTAATAATGCCTCTGCTGTAAAATGCATGATGTGCGGTCATTTTTGGAGCAGTCTTCTGCTTAGGGCTGCAACTTTTAAAATTACTTTCTATGTCTAGAAAGTGCTTTCCATTCCCAGTGGTTTTATTTTGTGTGAAAACATTGTTTTATTTCAGCATGGTAGCATGGGAATAATGTAAAAATTGTTAACTGTATACAAAAAATATCCTGTTCCATAAAACTATTAATACAGTTTTACACTCGAATTAAAGCACATGTATTAAAAGAGTGCTGACTGTTCTTTTTGTCAGTGAAAATAGTACAAATTGTACCAAAGTCAAAGGCTTGTATGTAAATTTGATGCAAGTACTAGCTTCTGAAGTTCACAAAACTTAAATAGCTTTTGCTGTTTCACCAAACTTTGCAAAAATGAATTATGTAGGAAATGATAATATATCATTATTAGAAAGAAATGCCTATTTGTTCTCTTAGGTCAGGGGTAGGGAATCTTGGCTCTCCAGAGGCTTTGAAACTACAACTCCCAACACTTCCATGGGAGTTCCAAGAACAGTAGAGAAAGTATGCATGCTGGGAGTTGTAGTTTTGCAACAGCTGGAGAGCCAAGGTTCCCTACCCCTGTCTTAGGTTGTTTCCCTGCCCCTTCTCTTTGATAAAACTACTTTCACTGTGAAAATCCCTGTCTCGAGACAGAAAACAGGTTACATCGCTCTATCTCTATGCAAGTCTAGGGAGGGGAAGGAGGAATGAGCAAGAAAAGAAGGGAAAAACAGAAGAAACCAAGTCTTAGAGTGATATTAGAGAGTAATCGAAGGCTGCAGCATTTTCTTGAACTGCCATGCCAGTACTTCTCTATATATATTCTCATATAATGACCAAAAATTCACACTTATCCTGAAAAGTCAAATGAAACGACAGGTACACTTCAATATTTCTCAACTACATCACACAATAAAAGAAAAATGTTACATTTTTGGCTACATTTAAACTAAAAGACCACCTCTTTTAGAAGACCACCCTCATATCCAGATCCCTCAGACTGTAAGGCTATGCTACTCAGACACATTTTCATGAAAATGCTCAACATGAAGGGGTTAAATGAAGGAAGATTTGAGATACTAAAACCAAACACAGGTCCTTCTTCAATTATGCCCTTATAATATTTCACAGTTGCCAGTATGCTCAATAAAATATATTTTGTCCATTATTCCTTACACAAATTAGGTGCATAAAGTCATGGGGCACAGAGTTTCCCCTCCACAGTGAAGGAGTCTGCCCAACCTCTCTGACGTCAGCTCAGTGGCCCTTGCAATTCTTTTGCAGTGCCCAGTCAGCTCAGCTCATGTGCCCTAAAGTCGAGAGTGCGTCTCCATTTCCAGGGCATTATAACACGTGTCAGAGTGATATAAGTGAAGACATCCATGAAATGTGCTTGGATTTAGAAGAAAGGTTCCCTTTAACTAACATATGGCACATCATTGTGAAGATAACTGTTAACCACTGACTTTGCCTTGAATTTCCCATACTACTATGTCATATTAGAAACTATAGATGCATCATCTGTGCCACTTTTTAGGGTGCGTTCACAAGTGCGTCATTGAGAGACCCAATTGTCTATAATGAGTTTCGTCGGACATCCGTTGTTCTCCCTGACATAATTGGATAGGTTGGATTTGCAGAACTTTTTTTGTCCTTGATTTCAGACTGTGCCCACCCGGATTCCAACGCAGATATGAATGCAAATTTAGCAGTCTGTTAGAAAGGTTTGTGTCACCAATCGGTAAAACATATACACAACACTTCACCCTCTTCCCACACTCTGAACACCCAGGCTTGGTTCTCATCTTCCCACATCTGGGTTTCTGTTTGGGGGGGTCCACTTGAGGAACAGAAACCTAATCCGCATAAAAAGCTGTTACCTTAGGAAACCCACAGATCCCATATACTAAAATGGGGTCCACATGGTTTCTGTTCAGTTTCCACCTGAAAAGAGAAAAATGTGTAGAGAAAAGCAATACTTGCAGGACTTTTCTCTGCTCATTTTTCATGCGGAGAGGGGAACGGACACATATGTGAACCGAGCCTTACTCATAGGGAATTTAGATTGTCAGCTCTATTTGGGACAGTGGATGACAATGTCTGTAATGCGCTGCAGAATATGTTTGCACTATACAATCCAGAGAGAAATATATACATAATATATAAAGCAACCATCTCCTGCTTCAAATGAAGCCATTTCTTGTCTGCTATAACCATCCCCCATATTTTTACCGAGTTTGTATTTCTGTTAAGCCTGAATAACAAACTTCAAGGCAAATTCTTCCTCTTCTTCTTCTTACATATTAAGTCTTTTTATTACGGTTGGTAACATTCTTTTATAATATGCCACACTGTCAAACCTGCAAAATGAGCCCTGCCCCGCTTCAAATGTTCATACACCTAACCTTGCACAAAGCTCACAGTTCCTGCCTGAGTGATGCATAAAAGCCTTTTTTCATTTCATCTGTGAAAGATAATGTGGTGACAGGTGACATATGTCAAATACTAGCTCTTATTTTGTAGTTAAAAGTGATTAAGTATAATATCAGAACGTATGCTGCCTTCCAGAAAAAGTGAATCTTTTAATCAAAAACTAGAAAAAAAAGATCAGACTACAATAAAAATAACCCAACCTTTACCCTTTTTTAATCCATCATATAAATGGGCTGTAATCTTACTGTTTCTTTGTGATTTAATCTTACCATTTGAATTATACATGGACAAAGAGAAGATGGAAAACACCTGACAAGAAGAAAAATCTCTTCCTTTTAAGATTTAAGGCCATTATTTTATACAAGGAATTTTTAAGAAGAAAAATAATATTTTAGAATATGGTCAAATCAATTATGTTTTTGTTGGAATCTTTCCAGACGCACAGTATGGCGCTCATCGAGCCAAAAATACAGGCACAGACCATTTAGATTTTAGGTTTGCAACATGTGATATGTATACTCCAGGAAGTATATACAATGGGGCATATATATCTATAATAATGTAGAATTTGCCATTTTGGAACATGTCACAAATGATGAAAATGATTCCACACTTGAAAAAAAAAATGTCAGTTTTCTCTTCCATACCCCCCTTCATGATTATCTTACTTTACGCCAATATTTTTGGTGCATTTTATGGTTACTCTTATCTAAATCTCTTTTTTTATGCACTTTCAAAACTCAAGCGGAACAGAGAGTTAGTTTGGCACTTGCCACATACTTGCTTTGTCTCCTTGAGGGTACTTGCATTGTTGTCATGTTGTGATCTTAAGTACAGCAGGGTATACCCATAGCTTTAGGGGTACTTTGTTTTACTTTTTTGAATCCGTAATAGTGACTCACATTATACATGGTCTATGGCTGCATTCACACAAAAGTGTTTCAGCCGTGAAACTCGGTCCATTTGTTGGCTGGGTTTACCAGCCTGCAACCTTATGCTGGGACAGGGACTCCTAGCAGTATAGTTATGTATGTCGCTTGGAGTCTCAGCCTCCCAGTAATTATTACAGTATGGGGCATCATGTCACTGATGGACTCCGAACAGTATATATAAGTATTATATTAGGAGTACTTTTCCAGAAATATGGTGCAGGCCAGTAAATCCGACCAACACATGGCCCAAGTTTCATGGCTGAAACGCGTTATCAGGATGCACCCTAATAGGCAATGTCAAACTTTCGGGTTTCATCGGGCAACATGGTGGCCCAGTGGTTAGCACTGCAGGCTTGCAGCACTGAAGTCCTGGGTTCCAATCCTACCAGGAACAACATCTCCAAGGTGTTTGTATGTTTTCCCTGTGTTTATGTGGATTTCCTGCCATTCTACAAAGACATACTGATAGGGAAAAAATGTATATTGTAATCCCTATATGGAGCTCACAATCTAAAAAAAAAAAAAAAACTTTCTTACACCTGGAGAACAATATACTAGCAATTAATCTGACGGTACAGTAACTGGTGGCAGACTCTTTTTAAAGGAACTCTAGAAATGAATAATAAAAGTTATCAAGAAAAAAAGTTGCTCTTAATGTCTGCAACATTTTCAGCACAATCCTGAAAATAGCATCTATAGGGGGCTAAGAGGTCAATCTCCTAATCTGCTTCATCTTCAGATCAAGGGTGACTGAAAAGTTGGATTTAATCGAGGGGTAGGGCTTAACATTTGTTTCTCAAACAGTGCACAACAGTGAGAGATTCAGCTCCAGCCAGTTGTCTTACATTCAAATAGACAGAGGGCAGAGAGCAGAAAGAGTGGGACATAGCTGATCTCCTAATCTCATGCACACAACTGTAATGTTTTTACTGTCCGCAAATACTGATCAGTAATCTGCAAATAAAACATGTCTGTATGTCATCTGCAAACACGGATCTGCAAAATGATTTGTATAGATCCACTGCAATTGTCTGTGCCGCAAATGCAGACAAATATAGGATATACTTCATAATTTGCGCACCCCTTCCACGGCTCGGACACATCCATAAAAACTGCTGATGTGTTTATGGGCCCATAGAACTGTACTGGTGCATACTTTTATCCGCAATTTATGATCATGTGCATGGTACCTAAAGGGATTACTATAAATATCTTTTTTTCTTCCCTATCAGTATGTTTTTTGGAGTGTGGGAATACCCATGCAAACACAGGAAGAACATACAAACTCCTTGCAGATGCTGTCCTTGGTTGGTTGGATTCGAATCCAGGATTCCTGCAGTGCAAGACTGTAATTCTAACCACTGAGCCACCATGCTGCCATTACTATAAATGTGTTACAAATTTATAAGTACTATCATCAAATCTTCAGACCTAGTGATAATGAAAAATTTTAGACTAACTAAAGCCATGACATGCTTTCGCAAGTCCATCAATTTTGGTTCACTTTGAAGACAATCTGAAGTCTAGGCAGGCAGAAACCAATGTAGGCTTTGTCACGTCCATGGCCAACTTTTTAGTCTTCAAGAGACTGTTGGCGTTATTCACTCTGGTAACATGTCTTCTAAATTACTGTCTGATATGTCTTGTATTAATAAGAGAATATGCATTGCAGAAAAATATCTCTTTTAAATCAGTGCAGAATAAATCATAGAGACCTCATAAGAGCATCTACTTTAAGTGTAGCCCACACTATGAAAGAAATGTCCTAAAGCAATAACTTCCTCCAAAAAGATGCAGGAAAACTGCAGACACCAAACTACAACTTCTTTGAATTTTCAACTTTACAGTGAAAACGCGTTTCGAAGTTTCTGAAGTTTCTGAAGGGTAGTTTCCTGCTTTGCATTCTGTTTCAGTTCTTACTATAAAGAATTACATTGAAATATATTGATTTATTATTAAATATTCAAGGAAGCTGTAATCATTTCATTGGAGAGTATATGTTCTTGAACATGTAAAGTGACCTCATGTGGAGCAGAAAACACAACAGAGGAATACTATCAGTGCGAATGGAGATTACATAATTTAGCCGCCAATAAAAGCGATCATTTGAAGTTACTTCCGCAGGGTCATTGTCATAAAGAAGGAAAATAATTTATATGGAAGCAGCATGAGGTTTACCTATAGAAGGAATGTAATGATGGGGTAACTCATTAGACTATTACATGGAATCCCTTGTATCATCTATAATACAGATAACAAGGCTGAATGATTAGTCTCGGAACTGCAGGTGGTATGGACTATATCATCATATTTAGATACCCGGATGGTCACCAGATACTTCAGCACTACATTAATTATGAATGATGCTCGATTCCTTGATTTTCTCATTAGAGATCTTTCTCACTAGCAGCACCACGCTAAAAACAGCGTTTGATATTAATAAGATGGGTCGAATTTGTTTATTAGCTTTTAGCTATGATGGAACAAACCGATACCATTGAAGTTGTGAAACTTAGTTCATTAGTATAAGTTTGTTTCACTACAGAGGTTGAATATATTATGTCACATAAAGTCATTAGCTAAAGGTCTCGTCGCACTTCCAGCACGTTCCATTATAATGAATATGTGGATAAAGCCATTGAAAACACAAAACAACAGGGATCTCATATACATTTACTGTGCGGTGACACTTTCTATATGTTTAAAAAACTTCATAAAAAGGTCACTTAATGGCATTAACAGCTTGACTTTTCACATTATTCCGAGAAAACAATTACATATATGGCAAAGTAGGGTGTAAAAGCATTGGAATATTCTCAATCTATGTGCGTTCACATACTCTAGTGCTTAGGCAGGATGAAATGCAGAATACAAAATGTCAGTATCTATTGGGGGGCTGTGTGGGACAGGGCGGGTGCTCAGAGTTGGGTTCTGGAATATAAATAATAGAGATGAGCGAGTAGTATTTGATCGAGTAGGTATTCGATCGAATACTACAGTATTCAAAATACTCGCACTCAATCGAGTACCACTTGCTATTTGAATGAAAAAATTTGATGCAGAACCAGCGTTGATTGGCCGAATGCTGTACAGTCGGCCAATCAACGCTGGTTCTTCTATCTGTATAAGTCTTCTCCGCGCAGCGTCCCCGCGGCGTCTTCCGGCTCTGAATTCACTCTGCCAGGCATCAGGCCTGGGCAGAGCCGACTGCACATGCCCGCACTACAAGAAAATGGCCGCTTTGACTGTAAGCAGCCATTTTCTTGTAGTGCGGGCATGCACAGTCGGCTCTGCCCAGGCCCGATGCCTGGCAGAGTGAATACAGTGCCAGAAGATGCCGCGGGGACACTGCACAGAGAAGACTTCTCGGAGAATACAGCCCAACCCTCACTCGTGGACTTGGTAAGTTCAATTTGATTGAATGTTGCCTACCCCTGAAACGAGCATTTTCCCCCCATAGAGTATAATAGGATTCGATATTCGATTCGAGTAGTCGAATATTGAGGGGCTACTCGAAACGAATATCGAATATTTAACTACTCGCTCATCTCTAATAAATAACTAAAGTGAGCGCACACTATGTATACAATACTAAGACGTGTCTCACCACAAGTAAGGGGCTGAGTTCAAATCCTGCCAGGATCAACATCTTCAAGGATTTATACATTATACATTCTACAAAGACATACTGATAGGAAAAAAAAGTACATTGTGATCCCTATATGGGGCTCACAATATACATGAAAAAAAAATCTTTCCTCCCCTTAGGTCTTTGGGAGGAAACCCACAAAACACAGAGAGAACATACAAATGCCTTGCAGATGTTGTCTTTGGTAGGATTTGAACCCAGAACTCTAGCTCTACAAGGCTGTGTTGCTAATCACTGAGCCACTGTGCTGCCTAAAACCAAGAAGACATTTGATGTGGGGGGTAATGGTTCGTATCGAAGCTGGTATGGGATCTTGCCACCAATGTTCCATGGTAAAGTTTTGGAGGAGAAATAGCTCTCCTCCAGAAGGAAGAAAACTCTCTCTAGAACCACCTCTTGAAGGTAGGTACCTTTAAGGCAATATTCAAGTTCATTCAATGGAAATTCATTCAAGACATGTGATCCAATGATACATGTTATTAACCCTCATTGGGGGGTACTATACTGGGCCACTCCTAATAAATGTTTGTCTATCCATCTAATGCAAGTCCTGTCTATTTGAGACTTTATGGCAGTTTCTAGTTGATATTGGCTATAACTATGTACTAGAAGCTGCAAACAGACCTAATTACAGGAAATCTTTAGCATTCTGTCAGATGCTCTTCCACAAAGTGGCAGCTTGTAGTCTGTTGCTAAGCACCAGCTGTCAGAAATGTAAATATCAGGGGCAAATCTGAAGGGGGATGTTTCAGTTTCAACTTATAAATAGTATGTTGCCAATATCAGATTGTCATTTACCAGTGTGCTGTATCATGGCGTGCTATTTGACATGTTGTTGTTTAAATTGCTCTTTTATGGGAAGCGATATTTTACCTTGGTTATTCCAATGCAGATACATTGTGTCTATTGTGTGTGTGTGTGTATATATATATATATATATATATATATATATATATATATATATATTTATAGTATTGGCAAATGATATTAGACGCAAAGTAAATATGCAACAATATTCTAATAAATGACAAATCCCGTATTTAATAAATGAATAATGTTCTTTGAAGATTCTCTATGACTGCAGGTGTCCACTAGAAGATTGCTCCTATATAATCTTTCCGGCTTCATTCCTGGGAGCCTAAACAGGAGACCACTAGTCACACCAGAGGAATTAGAAGGATTTCCCTGTATTATTGAGCAAAGCCAAATACCTAGAGAACAATTGGCACTTTTCTATTGAGAGCATGTGCTCCTGGCTTGGGCTGCACAGTTAAACAGCATGGAGAGGGCCAGAGATTAATGAGAGAAAAGCAGAAGCATTGTGAATTTCAGTTTTAATATATTCCTCTGGCTCCCGTACTATCTGCTACACTGATCACCTAATTATAGTTTTGTTATGATGCACTTTGGGAATTATTCACTAGAGGGAGCTTCATTGCCTGTCAGATATTTGTCACTAGGTAAAGCTGGAGAACTTTACAGCAAAATTTATGCTCCCAATATCACTGGTTTTCTTACAGATTTTTTTTTTTTTTTTTTCAAATTATATTCTATTATCTGTGCAGTTGCATAAGAATATGTCAGTGCATAAGGCACACAATAGGAGACTCTCTTCTTGAAAAATCACTCCAAGTAATAAGCGATCTATAAGAAATCTTAGTAACACGGGGCTTATTTTGCCTATTATTTCCATAATTAGCTGGCTTTATTCTAGATTCCATATTCAGTGCTTGTACTGCTATTCCTATTCATGCTTTTTTACTTAGAGCGTGTCTATAGACAATAAATGCATTAATGACTAAAGGAGAAATAACAATTGGACTTTTCAATGTGACTTTGGCGTGTTTCTATTGGAGATAAGGAAATCAGTTAGCAATAAACCGTTTTTGATATAAAATTCCCAAAAAGCTCAACATTGGCTAAACCAAGATTTTTAGGATTCGTTGCCAATAAATCATTATTGTACTCTGGGGTCTCAAGTGGAATCCTGTTGGAAATGCATAAAAAACTAAGCACTGATACTCACCTCTTCTTCTATAATGTGGGTCCTGTCCTCTATCATGACATCTTCTGGAATTTTCCAGTCTCCTGCCTAACATCAGCAACACTGCAGGAGCACCGAGGACTGTGATTGGGCCTAAAAGGTCACTTGAGTTGTGTTCACAGGTCACAATGGTCTTGCAGTACTAGTTATGGCAGATGATCTGGATCGTAGCTCAAGAGAGGTCCTCTGATTGGACCTTATAGCCTTCTGGTACCAGTGGCAGCCAAGAGGCCGGAATATAGTGCAAGAGAGGACCAGATGCAACATTAGAGAGCCAACGACTGAGAGAGGGTTTGTATCAGTGTTTTGTTGCTTTGTTTTTTTGTTTTTTTCGGGGGATTTTTTTGCATCTCCTGGACCTAAGCTTATTATACCCTAGGGTCTGAAACGCTAGTTCATCAGTATGAAAAATCTATTTGAGGCCGAAAAACTACTTTTAGTTACTGGGATGACTTACCATATTAAGGGAACATGGAGCACACAGGAGTACAACAGGATTGTACCCTCACCTGTCAAACATTGACAACTTCAGCATTATTACATATGATTATAATATAGGTGATTCATATTGATCATTCCCTTGTAATGTCTAGCCAGATGCAATCACTTCCTATGCATAGAGTTAACAGTCCATGCCATACTTGCCTATACACATGTAGAGGCTGATTCTAGTGTATAACTTGCAATCACTGAAGCACAATTGATACACTCTGACATCCTATTGTAGACCTCCTTTTAAAAAATTAATTTTGGACCGCATAAAGCGGAGGATACTCTAGACATATTAAATACTTCCAGTGACATAGTGAATGTTGCACTGTTTAATTATTCAGTCCTATTTAATTATATATGTGCGTTGTGCAGCCACCTTTGAACTCTCTAGCAAGATACTTTAGTATTATAAGCAGACATAGCATTTATGTGTTAAAGGTCCTGATAAGTGCATTATACACAGACCTTGGGAAACGGTTGCGTTTTACGCACCCTGGCACGGTGTAGCGATAAGTGCTCACAAATGCATTGTCTTGGCCCAGCTCAGTACTTCTCTTAATGTTTGTTTAGCACAGATGTGAATGATAGATTTCATGAAAAGAAGTGTTCTTTCTTTAGCTGTCTCACCCTCTAGCTCTGCAATATTCAATAAGAAGCTGTCATCTATTTACTTTTAACTGAGAGATTTTGAAATAGTTGAAGCGTTTCTCTCTCAGACACATTATGGATTGACTCCTATGCCTAATGCATGCTATAGGCAAGGCCTGCAAAGTACCGTAGCTGCAATGTATTCATTCTTAGACATTCAGAATAAAAACCTACTTAACTCTCTAGACCCACTGGAAAAGCAGGAGAACTTTGCAATATACTGTTTCTTGACACTCAGTGAGTTCAAGTGGGTTATGTGTATTACAGTAAGTATAATACATCAGATCTTATTCTTCGTAAATTCTTTACAGACGGTTTACATTAAGCTCCATGTTATGTAGTCTTTTTTTTTATCTCTCCATTTTTATAGTTTATTCCTAAAATAAAGGACTGTTCTGAAGAGGAGGATCTGCCACTAGAGATGGACAAACGTCGTCTTTGGGTGCTTTGGTCGTGATTTATTTCGAGTTAAATAAATTTGCAATTTAATTTGGCATAAAACCCTAGGACTCTGTCTAGCCCATTTCTACCTCTCTAAAGCAAACACACCTAAGGTAATGTCAAAGTAGGAGTAACTTGGGAAATTGAATGGTAGACACAGGTACAAATTCACTTTTGAATTCTCTTTAAGAGTAAAAACGTTCCAAAAAGTAGCTGTTTGGGAGTAAAATGTCTTGAGTTTTTTTCATATCCATTTTGATACATTGGAAATAGTAATGTTTTATTGGCAAAAATCAGCCCATATTGGTGACTTAAAAGTGCAAAGGGTTTACCATTGTGAAGAAAAAATTGTGGCAGTGTGTCTGGTTGAAAAAAAAAAAAAAAAAAAATTATCCCTTTATGGGAGTAGAATGCTGCATCAACTTGGTATTAGTATTCAAAAAAACTTTGAGTACCAAGTACAACGTATTTCTGGCTGAGCTCTTTCTCAAGTGCAATTGAAACCTGCTTGTAGGCTGTACAATAAGTTGCAACCTTTTGGACAGGCTACAAGCAGGTTTCAATTGCACTTGAGAAAGGGCTCAGCCCGAAACGCGTTGTGCTTGGTACTCAATAAAGTTGTTGAAGAATTTTTGTGAATAATTGGGTTGTGCATGTTCCACCCCACTCCTCTAAACCCAATTGGTTCAAAACCCTGAGGGACTTTTTGTTTTTGATGTTGACACCACCTTGGTTAGAGTGAGTGGAAAGCTGCTGCCACCTGCTTTGGGCCTATTATATGCTGTCATGGTGTTGTGACTTATCACAACACCAGAAGGTAAGAGGCCTTTTGTCAGAGAATCACATTCCACCATATTGTTTGTAATACTACACCATATCGGCGCTCGGTCTCTCCTTTTTGTATTCCACTGTCAGAGGGGCAGGCCTTATTGCCTAGCATCATCTCTGGGATGTAAGAAACACCTCTCGTGTTGAAAGAATACTGTTGGGCGGGTGTTCCAGTGGGTGGTGACACTGAGTTGTAAGACCCACCATTCTGACAGTGAAAGGATATCTGTCCCGGAACAAACAGCACTGATAACTCCAGCTCCAAGGCATATACTGGCAAAGCTGATAATTGTGATGAATTCAGTGTTTGGTAAGCCTTCCAGTGCTATATAATACCGCCTATCTTCAAAGACATGGAAGGTCCACTTAAGAAAAGAATCAAGAGATAGAGGTAGCGCACATAACCAAAGAAACCTTAAAATTCTGAAACCAGCCTTTATGGCCTCTAATAGACAATTCCTTAAAAATGAGGTACATATGTAACCACCTTTAGGCTAAGGCCTCACGTTATAGAAACACAGCTCTTTTTGTTGCACATTTTGCTGCATTTTTTGTGCCAAAGTTAGGTGTGGATTGAGCAGAAAGTAGAGATATAACTATTTCCTGAATATTTCTCATTCCTTTTGTAACCATTCTTGGCTTTGGCTCAAAAAACTGCAGCGAAATATGAAACAAAAAAGTAGCTTTTCTGCAACGTGGAGCCTCAGCCGCAGAGTTTCCTCCTACAGTGCATTTATTACAATGGCTTCATTGATGGTGATACACTGTAATTCTAATATATTTCAGTAAAAAAAGCCATAGGCATCCTTCTTTGCCTTGTTCATTCCTACATACTGTTTCAGTCTCAGTTTTTTAGGTGTAACCTAATAATTCAGTCAGTAAAATTAATGAAACTGTCAGTAAAAAAAGTCATTTACTGGAGCTGGCATCCAGTTGTATGCTGAGTAAGCAGACTTATTTTGAATTCTTTAAGATGGTTAGATCTCCTGTTCTTGTTCCTGTTAAATTGAATTTAAGGCATAAGACATGATTTCCAGAGGCACTTGTAACCGTTTTCTAAGAACTACATTTACTATTGTAGATAAGACTAAGGAAGCTCCGTAGCATTGAAGAAGACATTATTGTAGTGGAGGATATGCAATGTAGTCACATTGGTTCATTGACAATAAAGATGCCTCAGTTAACCCTGGCTGGTCCAGAAGAAACTGTTCGTAGAGTAAACTTACAATGTTTCAGATGTACAGATGGAGCAGAGTTAACCCAAAATTCTACAATTGGTTACGCTGGGTTCACACCAGCGTCTGATTTCCATTTTAAGGTTTCCGTCTTCTGCCAACAGAAGACGGAAACCTGTCAGACCGTGTCCAGCCGTAAGCGCCGGTGAGCGTTTTGTGCTCTCCGCGGCCATTTTTTTTTAAACTGGACACAAAGTCTTGCATGTCCGACTTTGTGTCTGATTAAAAAAAAAAACGGTTTTGTCGCGGAGAGCACAAAACGCTCACTAGTGCTCACGGCTGGACACTTTTCAAACCTATTCAAATTAATGGGTTTGAAAAATGACTGCAAGTTTCCGTCTCCTGCCCAGTTTTAGGCAGGAAATGGAAACCTGAATAAATGGGGCGCAGATGTGAACAAGCCCTTAAACTGTTGCAGCATGAAGGCAACAAAAAAACAATGAAATGTCATTGGAAAATCATTTTGGTTGTATTCTGTGATAAAATAGCATGGCAGTTGTAGAACTTCAGGTTACTGTAGATCACAGAGACCCAGGTCTATACGGCTAAGATTAAGGTCACAAATAAATACCATTTCTTAAAGTAACTGTTCACTTTACTTGCTAAAAATGATCAGAATTCAATTAGACTATTAAATAATTTAGAAATATTTGTTTTCTGACATATTCCTCCCAGACAGACGCTCGGCTAAAGATGACTATCAAATATTTAAGTGTAAACAAGTCAGATGAATAGAAAATGTTTTATCTCTTTTGCTGCATCTTTTTCTATTCAGCTACACTTTACATCAAAAACTTGCCAAGGTGAAGATTTTATTAATATTATGCTATTTCAGGCCCCTTCTCTTCCCGATGGGCAAAGGTGGTATGCAAAAGGTTGCCTTATTTTACGTTTCACAATTTTGCCAGTAAATTTTGGTAAAAAGAAATTGTACCTTTATAAAAAATGAAATTAAATGTTTGTCTAAATGAAAAAAGTTATTGGCAAACAAAAATTCTGAGTAGATGCAAAAGTAACATGGTCCTGTTGAGATGCCATCACTGTCCCAAAAACTACAAAGTTGGCAGGGGACAGGGCAGGTGGAATGGGAGAAGGAGGCGTATCATCAGTAAACTATATTTCTAAAGGGAAAAATATCTTTGTTTTTTTAATCTCAATTTTTAATGGATAAATAAAATGTAAATGTTTTATTAATCCTTATCTGCCCTTGATAATTGCATAACACACCTCAAGGCTAGAGCCTCGCCTTTCGGAACAGATCGCCAGAAGCTGTTTTTTATTTCTGCCATTTCGGGTCATCTCAGTTGTCAGAGTCTGCACTAGAGGATGTAACAGGCACTTATCTATGCTAAGATAGGGGCTTTCATTTATTAAGCTGCAACAACTACCTGGATTAGGACCAATGGACATTGTAGACATTTGAGCCATGATTTCAATGTATCACAAGCCATTCCAGATTGCATCTGCGTACACATGAGCCCTGTCACAATATTGTCCTCACTTGTCTTTACCAACCGTATTAACTTAACCTAATGCGTGTGTGCTTACCACATGCACTTGAACTGAGTTATTCAGTTGAATGACTGATAGGGCTGTGTAAGTGCTACTGTGCTTTAGGGAGCAACAGGCTTAGCTGCTACATTAAAACCTTTTCGACTTCATACGGCTAAAATAGTTGAACTTTATGAAGAACTCGGGTCAGTCAAATACTCATCACCATGAAAGGAAAGATTTTAAGACAATTTATTACATAGCTTTCTTTTCATAAGATATGGGTAGTCACATAATACTCAAGAGATACAGAAAAAAGAGTCATCAGTCATCCAAGCAACTGGGAGTCCACCATTAGCGGGAAGCTCAATAAATATTTAGAATGAAGGCTGGATTCTACAAATAATGATCCAATTATTACAACAATTGGCCAAAAAACATTTAAACCTCAACAATTTGTCTTCTGGATGGAAAGAATTTGCTTAAAGCATCGATCATCAGTCTAACTTTGGGAGACCATTCATCCCAAGCTGACAAGTGATGACCAATAGAGACTCCTGTCTACACCCGGCAATTAACACAATAGGACGTGGCTAATGGACAAACTTTTAGCATGTGAAATTCATTTCAATTATGGTGGAAGCAATTAGTGTCATTTGTAAACAATTACTTCATGTCATTTACATGCAGCACTTATCATTGGATGCACTTAGAATGAATAAGATTGTAGTTTGTATCACCCCTATGTAACCTTCAACATCTACAGGTTTTTCAGTAGTTCTACACAGTTGTTTTTCGGTAATCGCCTGTTACTAAAGCTGACCATACACATTAAATGTGTAGCAGAAACACCTGACAATTTTGATGGGTCTGTCCAACCATCTGATGTGTTTAGGTAAAAAAAAAATAATAATTTAACTGACCGTTACTTTTATTTCTGGGGAGATCAGACACCGCCAGGGAAGACTGGTATCAACTTTCCTCCACCTCCTTGTTCAGTATGCTTGTACTGTATGTGTACTGGTTTGAACACAATGTGTATGGTCAGTTTTAAAGAGGACCTGTTACCACCTCCACCAACTACAGTTGTTTGAATTTGCTCCAATGATTCCAGCACAATTGAAATTTTTCCCCAAATAATCAGTGTAGTTAACTTTGGTGCCAGTTAGGTTCTCTAATGCAAGAGGTCTAAAGCAAGAAAAGACAGAGACATGATCCAGAGATCTCTAATACTGTCCACTCAGAGGGGGATACTATCAAAGTTTTAGCACACTCCCCCTTGTCTGTACCTTCCTTAAGACCATCCCCATGATAGTAAAGAAATCTAATTGGCATACCAGACATCAAATCTAACACCATTGACTGCTCAGGAATGGTGAGGGCTAGAGAAAAAAAATTGTAAGTTCTTCAAACATGTCTTCTAAATTTACAAAACAATTCCTCGAGCCATTTAGACTGTATTTGTAAGAGTAATAATCCGGTTTTACACATAGATAGTTGTTATAACAAAAGTTTTTGTCCTGCAGGTACATTACTGTACAGAATTTTTAGGGAGATGATGAAAAAATGCTGGAAAGTAATAATGCTTAAAAAATACAAGCATTGTTTATTTATATCAATTAAGAAAATTAACTGAATAAGGGCGGGTTCACACCTGCGCCCGGTCTCCGCTTTAGCCATTCTGCCGAGTTTCTGTCTTTTGCCCTGAGAACCTGGACAGGGGACGGAAACCCGGCGGTCAGTTTTCAAACTCATTCACTTGAATGGGTTTGCAATGTGACCACTCGTGTGCGTCTTATGCCTCTCTGTGGCAAAACCGGTTTTTTTATTTAACCGAACACAAAGTCCTGCATGTCCAACTTTGTGTCCGGTTAAAAAAAAAAGTGTCACCGTGGAGAGGCAGAAGACTCACATGGGAGGTCACTTTGCAAACCCATTCAAGTGAATGAGTTTGAAAACTGTTCATCCGGTTTCTGTCCCCTGTCCAGTCTCTTGGGACAGAAGACAGAAACCCGGCAGAATGGCCAAAGTGGAGAGCGGGCGCAGATGTGAACCTGCCCTGATCAAAAGAGAAATCTACATCAAATCAATATTTGTAGAATTGAAGATATGACCCCGCAGGGCCTTGATGTCCACAACATCGAGTCTGTCTTGTATTACATGCGATGTAGGGATTTAAGCAAGTCTACACCCATAGAAAGTCTGTGATAAGATTTCCAAGATGTTTGGAACAACCTCCCTACCAAGTTCCTTCAAAATTTGTATACATGAATACCTAGAAGAATTGATGCTGTTTTCTCTTTTGTTCATTCACTTCATTTTGTTAATCGACAAAAATAAACTATTAACCCTTCTATTTCTGATAGCAGTATTTTTTCCACCACTGCCTCAAACTTTTTGCCAGTACTGTATATTTTGTGTAGACATGATTGAAGACCATTACTAGGGTATATCATTCCTTCCCAAAAAAAATGTAAAGCCAGTCTATATTTTCTACATTTGCTTGTATTTTGTGAAGTGGGACCTTCGTACAAATTCTTTCTCTCCGTGTTTTTCCAGTCCCCCTCTCCATTGGTATTTGCAGCACCTTCTGGATTTGATGAGGTCTGACTATTGTCAAACATATACTTGAGAATGCTTGCACAAGCTGTCTGAAATTGTAAAATTCACAATGTTAGACAGCAACAAGAAAAATTGTTCTGACAAGTAGCATAGCAGAGACGTGCGCTGGTGACTAAAGTTAATTAAATTTAGCAGCAGTAATTTTTCAGGCTTTTTCTTGTTTAGATTAATAAACGCTCATTCTGCATGTAGGTTTTTTCGTTAAATGCATCCCATATGCTGATTTTTGATTAGATCTGTGTTAAGCACTAGACCATCATATAGTCGGCTGTGATTAAGGATTCAGTTGCAGGAAATTCCTTCTCAGAATTCTGTGTTATTTTAACGGTTTCTTGTTTGGGGCAGTAGCAGAGCTGGCATAGTTCATTTCCATGGAAGAGAAATCTCAAGAAATGAATTTCATCTGATATCAGTAGATGTGTACATTCTCATTCATGCGGCCAACATTTCCTCCTTCTTTCAAACCCGAAGTTGTCAAATAAAGAATAATATGTGTCGTCGTGTAACTGACATGAAGTTTACTAAGCATATGTTTTGCCATACCATATTAGAGATGAGCAAATTATTTTGTAGGATTAACCCCATGTGATATTTTCTGCCATGGAGTACAGTAACAATTCTGATGACTATTCTCTAAACTTAAACATATTAAATCGATTTTTTCCATGTTTTCATTTGAGTCACAGATCAAATATTCACCATAGTCGTAGGATTTTTTATTGTAAGGATAGTGAGACTATAGAACTCAGGCGCACAGAATTTGGTAATACTACGAATCTGTGCAAGTTCAAGAGAGAATTGGATGCTTTCTTGAAAGTAAGAGTATCATGGGTCATGGTAGCTTGAAATTTCTGGGATAGGATGTTGATCCAGGGATTTAGTTCAACTGCTATATTTGAAGTTGGAAAGGATTTTTTCCTGTGATGGGGCAATTGGGTTCAGCCTCATGGTTGGAAGGTTGTTTTGCCTTCCTCTGGAACAACTTGGTAGGTTTATAGGTTAATGATAGGTTAATGAACCCAGTACAGGTGGTGGGTGACAGAAGGATACTGTCCATGGTGAGCTCCATGCTGGAGAACAACTCTCATCCCATGTATGAGACCGTGATGGTACTGGGCCCTTCTGTCCGTGACCGACGGCTTCACCCCAAGTGTGAGAAGAAGCATTATCGAAGATCCTTCCACCCAATTGCGGTCAGGCTGTATAATCAACATCAGGCTAAGCGGAGATCACTCCGCACAGAGAACTAAATGATCCTGAAGTCTTCTTTTCTTTTTAGTTGTTATGATTCTTCTTTGTGTTCTTTCTTGGAATATATTACTGTATTATCTAGGCTGCTATAACACACTGAATTTCCCCATATTGGGACTATTAAAGTTTTCTCTTATCTTAACTTATCTTAATGGACAAGTGTCTTTATCCAACCTTATATACTATGTTATTATGTAAAGTATTATTTTTGAATTCTAAAAATAAGATGGACACACGTGTTTGACAATCTTTATTAATAGTTATTATAATGATAAGGTCATGACCCAACAAATACAACAAATTGAGATTTGTGGCTACTAAACTATTGAAAAAAACTATATTTTTTTGTTCATTAGTCAGAGATTTGTTTACTGTACTGTGCACGTATAATAGACCATAGCCCTGAAATATTGTACACTATTGATGTCTAGTATATTATTTAACAGCATATTTGCACGTCAGGGAACTATATTATATTGGAATTTGCTTTCATATTTCTCACGAGAGCCATACCAAACCGTAGCTGATATGTGAACAAATAATGAAGTTTTTTGCTAATCAGCAATGTGTCCCATAGCCTCTGACTTGTCTGAATTACCTCCAAAGCAGCAAGCAAATCAAAAGTCCTTTGAGCAGCATTCAAATATTAACCCCTTAATGATGCAGACAGTTGTGACCATAGGGATCAATAGGTTTGCTTCATGTCTGCGCTTCTGTATTCCAAAAGTGGTAACTTTTTTATTTTTACATCAATATTTCTTGGTGCAAATAGTGGCAATTTTTAGGAGCCAGTTAAGTCACAGTGCACTTAGTTTAACATATACACTGGGAAACGCCCTGCGTATACAATACAATAATGTTTATTTTAACCTCAATCGATCAGATGGAGACCACAAAAGAGTGTCCTTTTGGCCTTTGCCAGGTCTATATGATTTGGCATGGTTGTAACTGTTGTGCATCCCTAAAAAAAGAATGACCCTGAATGATGGATGCTACTGTATGGAACCCATCTAAGGGATATATACAACAGGTTACAGGTTTCTGATAGCCTAAGATGGATCTCAGGGGGTCTCGACCAGTTGTATAATCTGGATATTACCCAGTATGATTACCTTTAGCTCATGGGTTTTTACTCAGCTTTTTTAGAGCTCCGAAAAGCAGTGCAGCACAAAAAGAGATGGAAATATATTACTAATGTTACTTCCACATTTATATATAGCATTTTTCCTTTTTTTTCCCTTAATTTAATGAAAAGATATAACGTTAGGTACTGACATTTACTTTATGATAAAGGTTATTTTGCACAATATATAGTGTGTATATATAATTGTAGCATCTCACACCAGCAGACCAGATTCAAGGCAGTCTTATATCATCCTTTCAACAAGCCCATGAAAATAAATAAGAAAACATATTGCCTGAAGCTTGTTTATGTCCAAGATCACAGGTGCAGAAGGTGAGAGTCTAAAAACGCTCATGATGTGGGACGTACTGTACAATCACGCAGGTGGTTATAATGTGTCCGGCTTTAGCTAGTAACTCATGTCGGAAAAGATTTGTGATCTTTTAGGTGTGATCTGATATAACGTCTGAGCCCACAGTTGTTATATGGAAAGTGCTTGTATTAGTGTTATCTGTCTGCGCTGGTGTAAACTCTCAACTCGATGTAACACATCATACTTCGTACAAGAAGAATAACCTATTTGGCCTCATATATATGGATTGACAAGGTTCAATTTTTGTGTAACCTCTTCCTCTTCTGTTACCCAGTCTTAGTTCCCACTCATTACATTTTCCTATTTATGTTTTTCTTCTCAATGTTCTTCCTATTTTTAGGCTTTTTTAGGATCCTCCATTGCACTGATGCCATGCTCTTCTTGAGGATGTCCTAGTTTCCTTCACTGTTCTATCAGTGATCAAAGTAGTAATATGCAGTTCGCAAACCATGGGAATATTTTGCCTTTCTCTTCCACTTAGCCTTAGAGGAAGGCATCGACACATCTACACGGAGCCAACCACAAGGAACAGTGAAGTACTTGATGTCTAGTGCTCTGTCTGACCATAAGACCTAACTGTGTATTTTCTCGCCATTTATTGCTGCACTGTGTCATCTCTTCCATCTCCAAGTCTAAATTCTATTATTTTTGTAAGCCCTTGCTGAATGTAATGTGCAGTCATTTAAATGGCTTAAATTCAGGTTCCTCATAAGGAGTAACACTGATCATTACTTCCATTCAGAGGTTGTCATATCAGTCTCTGTTCTCTTCAGGGCTTATGAAATACTAAATTAAAGGGGTTTTCTGGGGTAAAAATGTTGATGCTGTATTCTATGGATAGGTCAGCAACCTGGCACCACTATTCATCAGTGGTTCTCAGAAGCTGATACAAAGTAGGGCAAGAACCAGACACCTCTGTTGTAGTGGACAAACCAAGCTATTGCAGATAAACTCCCATTCACTTGAATACTAAACTGCAGGGGCTCAGTTCAGACACTACATATAGAATAAGGCTGTCTGCTTCCTGCTCTATTATCTGTGTATCAGCAGCTTAGAACAGATGATTGATAGATATGTGGGGTGTCAGATGGAGAGGAAGGTATAGATGACTTGTCCTTACACTAAACCATCAATAATTTTATCTTGGAAAACCCCTTGAGGATAAGACCCCACAAGATGACCCGTAGAAAAAAAAGTGCTGCAGGAAAAATCATGGCAGAAAAGCATCATGGCTCTTCCCGCAGTGCTTTAAACAGAAAGTTTGTGGAGTTTTCCTCTGCGGGCTTTCTGTTACAATTATACCTATGGGGAAATCGCTGACATTTCCATAGGTATAATTGAAATGCTGCGATTTACAAAACCGCACTGGTTCTGGAAATCGCGGTGTGTCTGCATGGTGGTTTTTACCATAAAGTGGTCATAGGTAGAGATGAGCGAGTACTATTCGAAACGGCCGTTTCAAATAGCATGCACCCATAGGAATGAATGGAAGCTGCGTCCATTCATTCCTATGGGTGTGTGCTATTCGAAATGGGAGTTTCGAATAGTACTCGCTCATCTCTAGTCATAGGATTCCCTAGAATCCCATCCACTTTGCCTGTATTGTAATATGCCGCAATTTTTACCACAGCGTTTCCACCATGGGCAAATCGTGGCGTTTCCATCCCGTGGGGCCCCGGCCTGAATCTAAGCATGTTTTTGGTGTTTGCAAAGCATAAACAGATAAATAAATATTGCTCCGTGGTCAGAGTTGAAGGCAAAAGTCCTAATCCCTAACTCACGTCTCTTCTTTGTCAATGCCTCAATGTTTCCCTATGTAGTGCTGCTGCTACAACCTTCTTATTAATATATCATAATTAAAATATTCTAGGACATTTTTTCAGACACTGAAAATAACATATAGAAATTCTATACAGTAATTGATCTGCCAAAAATCAATCAGTAGGGAGGAGTCGGGCGGCAGTGCCATGCCAGACTATCAAAGAAATGTTCCAGCAAGCATGACAGCTGTTTGTGCACCTTACCTTCAACCATAACTACCGGAACAAAAGACGCCTATGCTCCTTCAGCAAATAATAACTTGACAGAAAGCTAAAGAAAAAGATATGCAAATCTTACAATTCTAGTGAGTGACAGTTCAATGTTTAAAAAACCTCATAAAATGTTACAGGTATTTTTGAATAGAAAGTTTAAAAACTTTATAAACTTTTGCTTATGTTATTGGCCATGAGAAAAGGCCTAAAATATGACAGGAACATCGAGTGTGTGCAAGAGGTTATCCGAAAGTTAAAGGGATTCTACCATTAAAAACACTTTTTTTTTTTTTCAGTTGACACGTAGGAATAGCCTTAAGAAAGGTTATTCTTCTCCTACCTTTAGATGTATTCTCTGTACCACCATTCTGTAGAAATCCAAGTTTTCGATGGCATACAAATGAGTTATCTTGCAGCACTGGGGGCGGGCCCTAGCGCTCAAACAGCACTAGGGGCGTCCCCAATGCTGCAAGAGAACTCTCTAGTGCTGCCTCCATCTTCTTCAAGAACGTCCTCTCCCTATGTCTTCTTCCGGCGCAGGATGTGAAACTTTTAGGCCTCAGGCAGAGCCGACTGCGCTGCCCACAGGCCACAAGAAAATGGCCTCTTCCTTACTATGTAAGTGGCCATTTTTCTTGTGGCCGCGGGCATGCGTAGTCGGGTCTGCCCGAGGCCTACAAGTTTCACTGCCTGCGCCGAAAGAAGACGCGTGAAGAGGACGTTCGTGAAGAAGATGGAGGCGGTACTGGAGAGTTCTCTCACAGAAATGGGGACACCTCCAGTGTTGTTTGAGCACTGGGGCCTGCCCCCAGTGCTGTGAGAGAACTCATTTGCATACCAGCGAAAATTGGGATTTCAAGCGAATGGCAGAGAAGACATCTAAAGGTAGGAGAAGAATAGCCTATTCCAACGTGTCAACCAGAAAAAAAAGTGTTTTAATGGTAGAATCCCTTTAACTATTCATCACTAGAGATGAGCGAACAGTAAAATCTTTGATATTCAATATTTGTTTTGAATAGCCGCTCAATATTCGACTATTCGAACGAATATCGAACCCCATTATAGTCTGTGGGAGAAAATGCTTCGCTACAGGGGATCCCACCACTCGACTCAGGAGAGTCACCAAGTCCACTATCACACCCTAGCAAATGATGCCAACACCCTGGAATGCAACTGGGACAGCAGGGGAAGCATGTCTGGGGGCATCAAGTACCTTTATTATGTCGGGATCCCTGTCAGCTTGCGATTTGCTGGAGCTTTTTCCCATAGGAATGCATTGACCAGTGTTGATTGGCCAGTGTACAGCATTCAGCCAATCAAAGCTGGTTCTGCCTGAGGAGGCAGAGTCTAAAATCGGTACACAGCAGTTTCCATTGTGGTCTGATGTCAGATGTAGCAGTGCTGACACAGTACTGTACAAATGTGCACACTGTCCGATACTGCACAATCAGCTCAACTACACTCTGCAGACGATACTGCACACTCAGCTCAACTACTCCGGAGTAGTTGAGCTGAGCGCACGGCCCGATGTAGCAGAGCTGGCAGATGCAGCCAAGCAGAGTGCATGCCCAGCTCTGCTTCATCTCCAATGTACAGTACTGTGTCAGCACTGCTACATCTGAGATCGGACCACAATGGAAACTGCTGTGGACGGATCTTAGACTCTGCCTCCTCCAGCAGAACCAGCGTTGATTGGCCGAATGCTGTACAATGGCCAATCAATGCTGGTCAATGCATTCCTATGGGAAAAAGTCAGCTCGCGCATATCGCAAGCTGACAGGGATCCCAACCAGATATAGCCCCAAAGAGCTGGGTGAGTGACATTCCCCCCTAAATAAAGGTAATCCCTAGCTAACCCTGCCTGTAGATCTGTCCCTGTCTCACAGTCACATAGTTCACAATCCCAAATTAATCAAATGTTAAATCCACCATTCGTCTAAATTGGAGGTCACCTGATTTCGGCAGCCAATGGGTTTTTTTCAATTTTTTTTACTGCCTCTGTTGTCATAGTTCCTGTCCCACCTCCCCTGCGCAGGGAAGGTGGGAGGGGATAAAATTTTTTACTGCGTTTGCCTCGTGGTGTTCAATTGGAATCGAACACCTCAAACGGCCTGATATTCTATCGAATATGTATTCGATCGAACGGTGTTCCCTCATCTCTATTCATCACCCCTCCTTAGGTCATCAATATCTGATCAGCGGAACTTAACGTAGTCTCTATGGTATAGCCATTGTTCTTCTTAGAAATTTCTTGCCCTATTGCTTACATGTGTTTGCTGTTTTTCTTTACAACCAAACAGTACAGACAAATGTGGCCATAAAACTACAAGAATTCAGATTCTTGAAAATGAATGTGTGAATTTGGATGGCAAGTTAAAGTGTATGTTCATAAATGTCAGAAGTCTAGAAGGCAAACTGGAGGAGCTTGAGGCCCTAGACCGAGAGGGACACATTGATGTAGTTGGTGTGGCTAAGACATGGCTAAGATGTGGCTAGATTCCTCACATGGTTGGGCTGTTAACAGTGTCTTGCACTCTTTCGCAAAGACGGGGCTAAACTGAAGGGGGAGAGGAATGTGTATGTATGTCAGAAGAGGCATGAAAGTGAGTGTGAAAGAGGCAAATCCGAATCAAGCTACATTCACACATAAATAATAGCTGTGTGATGACCATTTATTTACAAAAGTAACACGGAAGCATTAATTTCAATGTCAGTGAATAGGGGACTATTCACATAACCGTTATTTTGATGGTTTGTCAAAATATAGGTCATGTCATTTTACCCGTTTTCACGGATCGTTCCATACACTGAAAAATTTGAGATGGGAGATTTTAACTACCTGGATTTTGACTGGGGTCATGGTCCTGCATCATCTGCAAAGTTGAGGAAATGTATTAACTTATTGCAGGCCATTTTTATTGCTCATCTTGTAGAAGATCCAACTAGAGGGAATGCTCTGCTGGATCTGATCATTTCTAATAATGTGGGGTTTGATGGAAAATGCCACTGATGGTGAAAACCTTGGTAATAGTGACCATAATAACATCAGATTCCACTTAAATTGTAAAAAAAAAAAAAAAGTTGAGATGGCAAAATCTCTACTTTTTTTTTTTTTTTTTTTTTTAAAGGCCAGTTGACTCATTTTAAGGACTGTACTTCAGCACATAGACTGGAAGCATCTATCTGAGGGGCTTTATGCCACTATATTCAGAGTATGTGATTATACATAATACTATAAGTGTCAGACAGCATGATTTTATTAAGGACAGAAATTGCCAGACTAACCTGATTTGTTTTTATGAGTTGAGTAGAAGTCTGGACAGAGGGGAAGTTGTGGATATAAGGTTACTGGACGTTGCAAAGGAGTTTGACACTGTCCATCATAGACATTTAATGGGTAAAATCAGGTTCATTGGACTGGAAAATATAGTTTGTAATTGTATTGAAAAATGGTTAGAGGATTATCCAGAGAATTATGGTCAATCACTGCAGCTCCGACTGGTCCTCTATTATAAGGTGTACCCCAGGGTTCAGTGCAGGGTCACTGTTATAAGTGGTGTACCCCATGGTCCCGTGCTTGGTACTCTGTTATAAGTGGTGTACCCCAGGGTTCAGAGCAGGGTCACTGTTATAAGTGATGTACCCCAGGGTTCAGTGCTTGGTCACTGCTATAAGTGGTGTACACCATGGTTTATTGCAGGGTCACTGTTATAAGTGGTGTACACCAGAATTCAGTGCTGGGTCGTCTGTTATGTGGTGTACCCCATGGTTCTGTGCTTGGTCCTCTGTTATAAGTGGTTTACTCCAGGGTTCAGAGCAGGGTCACTGTTATAAGTGGTGTACCCCAGGGTTCAGAGCAGGGTCACTGTTATAAGTAGTGTACCCCAGGGTTCAGTGCAGGGTCGCTGTTATAAGTGGTGTACGCCAGAGTTCAGTGCTGGGTCTTCTGTTACAAGTGGTGTACCCCAGGGTTCAGTGCTGAGTCCTCTGTTATAAGTGGTGTACCCCAAGGTCAAATGTCCTTTTGCCACATAAAATATGCCACTATTCTAAATCACACAAAATAGGTAGAGATCCCATTACAGATTTTGCACTGGGGCACCTGAGCTTTGAATCATGGCTCTGCTTTTAAAGGGAGCTTATCACCTTTCACATATTCCACTGCTATTATCGCATAGTAAAGCATTATAGTGATAAACAACATTCCTTTATTATGTATGTCACTTTTAGAAAAAAGTAGAAAAACATCTTTGAAGTGATATGCAAATAAGGCATTTTGGTGCGCTTGGAGCGGGTCTTCAGCCCTAGGACCAGTGCACTTGCTGCTCAAGTAGGATAGGTGATATAGCAGTGGGAGGGTGAACTGTTACTGCACAAGTAGGCACAGGTAGGAGATGGTAGTGGTCCGAGTGGCAAAAGCAGTGCTCCAAGGAACTGAAGGCCCCAGTGCACCATTGCCTCAAATCTACGAAAGTGACATACATAACAAAGGTATGTTGTTTATCACTGTAATGTGCTCTGTAACATGGTGGTGACAATTGTGTATGCTTGGCAGACGTGATTCACATTCCTAAATAGCTTCACATTCCCCAAAGAGAATTTGTTATCCTGAAAAATATTTTGTTGTTAATGTGATTATTTAACTATTATTTGTACAGTATTTTAGTTTTAGTACTTGCTATTAGTCTCTGACAGCAATGACTTGAGACAGGCGCTGCGGAGAGGCTTCATTGTTGGACTTCTTACAGTCTGAAATGTGGGAAGATGTAGAATAGTCTTATAATGGAAGCTGAACACTAAAGTAATGACAGCAAATTTATTGTGGCAGAGAGTCACAAGCTTGAAACGCAGCCCTTATTCCATCAGTCCAGAAAGCTATTTACAACACTTAGCATTCCTATGATTTATCCCGTTATAAATATTAAATATTTTCTGTCTGCAAATGTTCTGTTTGCGTATTAAAGCCAACTTCCTCCGTGCAATAATTAAGCATGTTCAGCATCAAGCGCTCTTCTCTCTTCAAACCCTTCTACTTCATTGTCGAGCGGAGTCTATTAACAAGCCGTTAGCCCTGAACACAAATTGATGTTTTAATTGCTTCATTCTACTTCCTTAACCTTCTAAATACTTAACAGGTACAATTTTTTTTCTCACTACGCCGTGGTAACAGACTCTCGAAAAAAGCCACAGTCCATCGGAAAAAAAAAAAAGCGATTTTCTGTATTTGATGACTTGAAATCATTGTAAATTTTCAGCCATTGCTTTTGAATCCCTGTAAATCAGGACTGCAGATCATTCCGAGCACCTCTTCACAAAGTGTCATTTTTCCGGCTCGGTTGACTTCTGATATGTCTCACTTCATCAGTCAGTGACTTGGAAATTCTATCAATTTTCCGTCTTTTTAAATGTTCATTTTTTAATATGTGTGTACAACAGATTTTATAAGTGATTATTGTTCTTCGCGGGAATCCTTTGTGAATAGATTCAATGTCATTAGCTGCGTTTTGTATGTAAAAGGCAATAATTACTTGTTTTTGTAAAATTTTCATCTAGATGAAATGATCGCTCCTGGGACAATAGAAGCGAGAAGGTGTGTAGCGTTGTAGCGCATATTGTAAAACCGTAGAGTTGCGCATTCTAAATCCTCACTTCTTTAACATCTGGCGGAACAGGGCATTGCCAGTCTATTGAGAAGCACTGGAGTTAACAATCACTAACGCAAATTACTTTTCTTTCTGGTTCAACAGCTGGACAATAAATCTACATTATTCATAATTAGCATTAGTTACATTTTGAATTATTGCATTAATTAATTTTTAATTAGAAGCAATAGGAGAATGTCTGAAAGCTCGACAGGATTGCTCTGTCTGTAAGGTCACTTTAATGGCACGGAATCATTTGAAGGAGATTTAACGAAGCGTTCTTTTGTAACAAGGGCAATAAAAAAAAAAAGAATTTTAGAGGCGGAATTGTAAATATTATGACAAGAAACACAAAACATTCCGGGTCAGGATAATTGTAGAAACCATATGATTCCAATACACAAATTAAGATCTGTTCATTTTACAGTCACATAACACTTCCAAGACTTGCACGAATAAAAACCATTGTCATGTTTTACGCTGATCCTGTCTCGTAAAATCTTCATAATACAATGTCCTGTCTTCCATTTTTATTTTCCCATAGATCCATCATTGTTTTTTCTACTGAAAATAAGGAAATAAAATTAATAGAACACTTTTCCCTGTATAAATGTGTCCTTCATTGAGTAATGAACAGGTCTTGTCCTTCCTCGCTTGATACTAGAATAGTCTTTGCCCAGGTTTGTTGCTTCCATTCAGTTTTCATGCAAGCAGTGAATTATCAGTGAAATAAGCCGAGGTAACACAGTGCAGAGTGCATTATAAATTGGGTTGTCACTTATCTGCTTTTGTTTGGCGCCACATTGCCCTCATAGTTAGCACCTGGAAAGCTTGATAAATTACATGGCTGGCAGGATGTTGACTCCTATTTTACATTGGAGCCGGGAACTTTTGTAGTAAAATGATTATACTGGATCTCTCATTGAAAAGCCTGGATAGTCATTCAAAGAATAATCATATATTAGGTTACCTATCTATGTAGATTTATGGATTAGATATGGATCTATTATCATTTGTTATCTAACCTCTATTTATATAAGATAGACAAATCTGTTCAAGCTGTATGCAGAATACAATGGCACTCTATAAAATAATAATAATAATAATAATAATAATAATAATAATAATATATTATTATTATTATTATTATTATTATTATTATTATTATTATTATTATTATTATTATTATTATTATTATTATTATTATAGTCTACAATAAAACCTCTATACATTATACCTCCCACACCGTACCTTTCTACTTATATATTTATTTCAGGTGCCTACATCCTTGTTCATTTTACTAGAAATCCCCATACAAGAAGAAAATCTCTATATTGTATATTATTCCTCCTGAATATTTCTGAATGAATTGACAATTGGGCATTACCATTTACTTGTGAAAGATGTGAGTCCCTGCACAATCCAACACTATCAGTGCTGATTGTGCACTGTGAGAATGTGCAGGGACACAAACTTAACTGGTAACACCCAATTGTCAATTTTTTAAAATAAATTTCCACAAGGAATAACACGCAATGCACAACAGAGGAACCACTGCTATTTCATGAAGAACATATGTATTTACTAAAATAAATGTCAAGAAAGAGTTGACAAGTCCTCTTTGAAGTTTTTGTTTCAGGGCTATCACTATTTATGTGCCGCAGCTTCCTCATTGCTTACATATATTTGACAAGGTGGACTTGTTACAGATGTAAATGTAGGCAGCAAGGGTATATGTCAGATAATTGTGTATAGGTCCATGCTGTCTATCCAGTTCAAGAACATCCTTCATGGCCCCTTATCACAGTAGAGCACCGTTAGTGGCAGTAGAAAACAACACAGAGGGCAGTGGTGTACCCAGAAAAAATAGGGCCCCATGGCATAGTCTAGAAAGGACCCCCCAGCCCTTCACCACCATTAAGCAAGATATCAGCATGCAATGATAACCACCAAGTGCTTGGTGCTTATTTATGATTTTGATGGAGTTTCAGGAAACTCTTTTCCCATACATAAAAGGAACATTTCCTAGTGACCCAAAAGTGATAGGCCCCATTGCCTTCAGACCGTAGTACAGCTGAGCCAGATTCATGGTTACCTCGAAAGTGCCAAAGTGGAGGCAAGGGCTCTCATCCTAGTGTCCGGTCCGTGAAACTGATTCTCTGAAGTTTACAGGTTGCTAGAGATGAGCAAATAGTATTCGAAACTCTAGTTTTGAATACCTCGCTCCCATAGGAATGAATGGAAGCGGCTGAACACCAAAGGGTTAAGCGTCGACCGCACGCCGGCCGCTTCCACTCATTCCTATGGAGCGAGGTATTTGAGACTAGAGTTTCGAATACTATTCGCTCATCTCTACAGGTTGCTGCTTCCTCACACCTCCTAAATAGGACAGTAATAGTGATTAAAATAAATGACTACTTCCACAGTTGTAACAATACATATTCTCTAAAAATAAAATTATGTAAATACTAAATTGATGCAGTTTTGAAATATTGAAATGTATTCCCTCCCCTCACCCCATCACTACAAACTTTTTGTCTTTCTCAAGTACAAACTTATCTAGGATGAGCAGAGCAGGTGGCACAGCAAAAGTTTTTTTTTTCCAATTTACCAAACTACTAGGGAATATAAAGTTTATTTCTTAATACAGTCTTCATAACATTATCCATATTAGTTAAAGTCAACATCAGATTGCCCAGCTGCAATAAGCCTAAGGGAAGCTCAGTGTAAAAGTTACTGAATTTAATGCAGCTACAGTATTTTCATCACAATTTAAAGGGCCTGCAGGCATGCTAAAGTCATTGCTGGATGTTACATTTAACACTCTGCAACGTGACCCTAAGTCCTCATTTACATTCCTGCAATGAAAATATTTTCCGGAGTGAGTGGTTACTGCCACACAGCCATTTAATGCTCTGCATTCTGATAAAGAAAACCTATTTGGCCTGGGTCTTTTTTTATTTCAGTGGAGATAGGTAACCTTCAGGTGCTGGGGTAATTGACTATTACAATATTACAGAAGTAACTTTTTTCTTTTTTTACTGTTACCGTTAGACCAGCTTATTTTAACATGCATACTGGTATTGGCTTCATACACGTTACATAAACATGTAGGAGATTGTGCAGCTGTACAAGGGTGCCAGCAATTCTGTACCTGTACCTGGGCACCCTGTGTGCCGCCATAATCTACGCCATATCACCATATATACCACATAATACCACACCATATCACAGACATGATGCTTAGCCGTAGGATGGCCACACATGTAAGGCCATAGCTTTTTATTTTTCACTTCACGTACTATGGCTTGTTTTTTGTGACATTGTAATTCTTAATGGTATCATTTAATATTCCATCCAATGTACTAGAAAGCTGGAAAAAAATTCAGAATGCAATGGAATTTTAAAAATTCCATTTTCTTATAGATTTCATTATTATGGCATCCACTACGTGGAAAAACTAGATTACCTTTTATTATGTAAGTTGCCATGATTTTGATCACTTTTTACTGCAATTTTTTGGGAGGTGGAGCAACAAAAAAATTTAGACATTTTAATGTTTTTTCCCAATAAGTTCACCATAATGGATGAATATTTATATCTTATTAGTACAGACATTTTCAGAGGAGGGGATGCCTCATGTGTTTATTAGAGATGAGCGAACACTATTCGAAACAGCCGTTTCGAATAGCACGCTCTCATAGAAATGAATGGACGTAGCCGGTGCGCGGGGGGGTTAAGCGGCAAAGTCTGTGTGCCGGACGCTTCTATTCATTTCTATGAGAGTGTGCTATTCGAAATGGCTGTTTCGAATAGTGTTCGCTCATCTCTAGTGTTTATATCTTTATTTATTGTTATATGTGATCTGGGTTAGGGGAGCTGATTTAAATTTATTTATTTATTTGTATTTTTTTAGAACTTTAAAAAAAAAATAAATATATATATATATATATGCTGTTATTTAGCCCCCCCTTCCCCAAGGGGGATTGTACCTTTGATCATTAGATCACTGATACCATAAACTGAAAACGTACAGTATTGCAGTCTATGGTGAAATCTATCCATCCATAGATTGTTATTCAATACTACCACAGGGAAAGCTCAAGAGCAACGTTCCTATGTCAGTGCTGTGAGCCTTCAGCAATGGAATGATCTCCCCATGGAAAAGCCACTTTCACTTGAACACAATTGACAGTGAAAGTAATTTCTCAGATGCCATGGTCGCATCTGGCCACGGCACCTGAGGGCTTAATGATCCACAATCGGAATGGTCTCCAATCACGTTCTCTGTTTTTGGGCACCTAAGTGCTATATTTTCCATATACTCTGTATGTACATGTACATCCTGATGCATGTAGGAGTTAATGTGGCCATACACACTA
Organism: Leptodactylus fuscus; assembly: GCF_031893055.1. Lineage (NCBI taxonomy): Eukaryota > Metazoa > Chordata > Amphibia > Anura > Leptodactylidae > Leptodactylus > Leptodactylus fuscus. The sequence continues at coordinate 301,951,841 of NC_134265.1, forward strand.
AATTAAAGTTAATTGAACTCATCGATTTCAGCAGGACCACCACCATAGGTATGTATGTCAGTGGCTTATTCCTCTGTCTCCATTTAGAAGCATGTATGTATTTGGGAAGGTCAAAAGGAATAGTTGTCTGCCAAACAAGACTTTGGCTGACAGCTATCTCAAGTTTATTGCGAGATGTAGATGATTATCAAGGAGAACTTTTTTTGGAAGTAAAATAGAGATGAAAATCAACAGGGGCAAAAGTAAAGAAGAAAGTTAGACCTAGTGACTACTTGACACATGAACTATTGCTGTAATGGAATGAGGTTGGAGGTCGACATATTCTTTGATGGTGATGCATATAATTATTTAATATTGGAATTAATTTCTAGAAGAATTTCATTCTTGTCTTGATAAGTCCAAGGTTATATTTCTTATATAAGTCTTTGAAAGCTTGAATCACATCAGCACATTAGTCAACATTGACCACCAAATGTAAGGGCAAGAGTAATAAGTCTTTCTATTATCTTCTTGTATCCTTGCTACACAATGCAAAAGCCTTAAAATGTTTACAACATTGACCTATAAAAATCCCAAGGCTTCAAAGATTGAATAGTCTCAGACAAGTAAATTCCTTTTTTCCAGTGGACAAACCACGTTACGTAAAGTTAGTATATATCACTTCATACAAGTATGTTCGACATAAACAATTGTTTTAATTACTTATTTTATAAGTTATAGTTGTAATGTCTTACCTCATTTACAACCTGGGCTTCTTAGTAAATATACAGGACACATTTAATTCCATGAAACCAGCTGTAATAGTGGCCAAATGACACTGTCTGCTCAAGATACAAAACTATTATAATGGCTGCTTCATCTAATGGATTGTATTACCAAAATTGTATTTAGTTTAATCTCAGGAAATAAAAAGCTTTATAGAATTCACCTGTATATTTAAAACTGTTTTCTGGGGCATAGGATAGACCACCAATATGAGACCAGCAGGGTCTGGCACACAAGACCTTCACAAATATTCTATTTGAAGTGGTTGTTGCAATTGGATAAGTACTGCTCTATGTCACAGGTCAGTGATGTCACTTTCACCTGTCACATGGCCTATTTGCAGCTATACAATGAACTAAATAAAGGTAAACAGTAAAGACATTGTAGCAACCCTCACCGATCTAATATCAATTACCTATACTAAGCATAGGACATCAATGTCAGAGTCAGAAAACTTCTTTAACTGATTTTGGTGCCTATAAAAGCCAAATAGAACTGAGCTGCATTGTCATTGGTTACTATGAGCACAAAGGTTAGGTTTTTTTGTATTTTTATACTCAGACTATTTAGGTCCTACCTCCCAACTGTGGTCAGGCTGTGTAATCAACATCAGGCTAAGCGGAGATCACTCTGCACAGAGAACTAAATGATCCTAAGTGTTTCTTTTTCTTCCTAGTTGCTATGACTCCTAGTATGACTCCTCATATCTGCTATGAGCTTGTTCTTTCTTGAATATATTACTCTATTCTCCATGCTGCTGTAACACACTGAATTTCCCTATGGTGGGATTATTAAAGAGGACCTTTCATGGGTTTGGGCACAGGCAGTTCTATATACTGCTGGAAAGCCGACAGTGCGCTGAATTCAGCACACTATCTGCTTTCCCGATCTGTTCCCCGGGTGAAGAGCTATCAGTGCCGGCACCCTAGCTCTTCACAGTCAGAAGGGCGTGTCTGACAGTCTGTCAGGAACATCCTTCTACACAGCAGCGCCTATAGCACTGTACTGTGAGACCAGGGAGGGACCGGTCACACATCACAGCGCTATAGGCACTGCTGTGCAGAAGGACTTTCCTGACAGAGTGTCAGAAACATCCTTCTGACGGTGAAGAGCTAGGGTACCAGCACTGATAGCCCTTCACCCAGGGCACAGATCGGGAAAGCCAACAGTGCACTGAATTCAGCACACTTTCGGCTTTGTGCCCGCATGTGCCCAAATCCATGAAAGGTCCTCTTTAAAGGATTATTTTAACTTATCTTATACGTTGTCTTAAAAACATTCTATATATGGCAGTGGAACAAAATGTAATCTTACAATATCGGACAATTCCCAAAGTCATATTCTCAGATTAGAGAATAGATGCTGATATCATAGAAAATAAATGTTATAGTAATAGTGGGTATGCACATGGTAAATGTGGGTCCAGAGGTAGGGAGCCGTACACAAACCAATGCTAATGGCACATGGGTAGATTTGTTACAGATTTTGCTGGACCTTACTCTTCTAACACTGGCCACAACGTTGGTCTGGGTGATCTTTGTTAGTCTGAGAGCTCCTCTCTATAGTAAGAAGAATAGGACCAGCCCACTGGGAGTACTGGGCAGAAAGATCACCAGCGCTCACTCAATATGGTATAGGACAAGCTTTATTGCACTAAATACAAATAAATACTTTGTGCAATAAAGCTTGTCCTATACCATATTGAGTGAGCGCTGGTGATCTTTCTGCCTGGTACTCCCAGTGGGCTGGTCCTATTCTTCTTGTCTCCTCGTCTCCAGTGTGCAATAAAGCTTGTCCTATACCATATTGAGTGAGCGCTGGTGATCTTTCTGCCCGGTACTCCCAGTGGGCTGGTCCTATTCTTCTTGTCTCCAAGTCTCCAGGACGTCTCTCCCATCCAGCAGCTTCTCCAGTATTAATGGATTCTGACTTTGAGGTTGTTTTGTCACACACAACCACATCAGGTGAGAGACTTTTCATCTGCTCATCTTTGATTACCAAAAGAGTTGTAATTACTACACTAGGGTCGGCTCGGTGTTCTTCTTTTTTCTCCTCTCTATAGTATCATTTTTTAACTATTGTGCTATATTTAGATATATATTATTAATATCCATCCGGTTCTATTTTTGTAATTCAGACTGCTGAGATTTATTCTACTTTTTATTTCCAAACATCAAACAGGTAAAATGTAGCGGTACAAAGTGACATGATACAAGTACTTGTAAAGGTGGCCTTGATGACCTTGCTATTGTGCTTACAACACATTATTAAATGAGTTTTTCCCTGTCTTCAAAGGATTGGAAGATTTTATGAATTGATATTGTACAGTACTCTACTGTCTTGTGGTGTAAAGTCCTAAAGCAATAAAACAGGCTATAATTTATTAGAAATGTGAAGAAAGAGTTATAGGAGGTAAAGGTTCACACAGATGATTCATTGTCACATATTTACTTGGGTTACTCACAAATGAAGTGGGTTTTATATGATTTGTGATTTAATAATTATACTTAGAACATATTTTGACATAATTTTTTTTAAAGATTTTTTTTTTTTCTTTTTTCTTATTAATATTTCTTTTGAGAATTTTTGCAGGTTTGAGTATTAAATCGACCAGTCAGGGATAGATCAGTGGATGCATTTATTATTTTTTACTACGTGTTTCATTATTTTTTACTATTTTTGTAGTTCTTACAGTTTCAAACTTTCCGATCAAAATATATATGGACCTGGCGGAATGATTTTCTTTAACCTTCACGAGCAGATAAAGATTTTTTAGTACTAAATACGAATTTTCTAATACTGATATTTCTTACATTTATAATTATAATCACAGAATCATGAGGGTGGTTTGACGAAAGTTTTTGGGAAATATTTCACTATAGTTTTTTTATGCATTATGTGTACGAAAAGTGGATCCAGCAGGAATTACAAATATGGGTCCCAGCTTTATATTTCCCATTCAATATGAATCCATTCATGACTATGGTTTTAAAACTGCATCAATAACCTCAGCAAAAACTGAAGTTTTTTTTCTGAAAAATGTTGTATGCAAAACCATCCTCAAAACATCGGAGAAAGTTTGTCTCATTTTACATTTCTTTTTTTTTTTTCTTTCAACAATTTCTAGAAAAACCGATTGCCTCTTTGGTGTGAATCTAACACTAATATATATATATATATATATATATATATATATATATATATATATATATATATATATGATCTGCCATATAATGGAATTGTATTTTTAGAAATAAGAATAGGAATGGTGTAGATAAATTTTGAGAGCAATTAAATAAACAGAAGAAAAGCTGAAGTCGCGATTGATGGGAGGGGGAGTGTACTAGAATCCGCTTGTGTGGTAAATCTAAGAAGCAACGAATTATGAAGAATTACAATCACTGCCAATCTTGGCTTTCTAATGACCACATCAGGTACCTGTTAAGAAGTAATTATTCTGAAAATCTTCAAAAGAACTATATTAAGTCTGACAGCAAAATTTTATCCCCAACCTGCTCTCAACCTTTTCTTCATATTGTAAATTTAAGAGTGCAAAAACAATAGGTTATAAAATACCGTTCTAAGACTTCACAAATGTTTTGATTACAAGGAAGGAAAACTCAAAAAAATTAGTGGAGATTTATTTTTTCCTATGTAACTCTTTTGCTGTAGAAAGGCACAAACTTTAGGTTTGCAGAAATTATAGCAGCTGGCATCTTTCCGCCATTTCCACCGCTTTCCCAAAAGGGGATGTGCGATGGCGAGGGCGGAGCCGTCAAACCTGACATATTTATTGTAATTTTTTACAAAAAAACTGGCATAAATGATGCCTGAAATCAATGCCAGCTCTGACCTGGCATAGATTTCAACTTTTATGCATCGCCCCGGCAGAGATTTGATTTGTGTGTTTGCTCATAATTTGAGCACATTGATATATTGTGTAGGAAATATGAAGAGTAGAATTTAAAATTGCAGAATTAAATGGGTCATCATTAGAGATGAGCGAATAGTATTCGATCGAATACGACTATTCGATCGAATACTCATATCAGTCGAATACCACGTGGGAAAAATCCATTGAATTCAATGCAAAAACCTCCTCGTGCTCCTCATCCTGCTACTTCCGAAACTTGGAGGATCCAAGGTGTCGAACTTTGGTTTCCATAGAAACCGGAACAACATTCCTGTTTTTTTCCATAGACTATAATAGGATTCGATATTCGAACTAATACTACTCGCTCATCTCTAGCCATCATTATCTGATCATTGGGGATACACATTTTAGTCCCCACATTTCAGCTGTTGCAGCGCTTAGGTGGGTGAGAGCGCTGTGACCTGTTCACAACACTGTACTTGGTGTTATAGCTCAGCCCTGTTCCCTTGAAAGGGATTGCGTTGCTGCTATACCATGTGACCAATAAACTTGATGTCATCAGTACAGGGAAAAAGCTGCAGTGCTCACAATTGCTTGGCCTCTTCAAACAGCTGATTGCTTGGGTCCTGGCCATCGCTTCTCTACTATGAACTTTGTTTACAGAATTCAAGTATCAGAAAATTTTACTTTGAACCTGTTTGCTAGTTTTCTGATAAAAAGCAAGCGCTATATTGTGAAGGGGCATTTCTAACCTCCCAGCCATGATGCTGAGTGGTGAGAAAAGCCCCCCCTTTTGACAGTACTCGTTTCAACGCTAGTACTGGGGGAGCATTCCTCACTGCTCAGCGTCATCGCTGGGCGGTAAGGAATGCCTTCTCACAGTATAGGGCTACACACAGTACAGGCGTTCCCAGTTAGACTGTCAGGAACGCCCTTCTGACAGTGAAGAGCTATCGGTGAATGCACTGATACCTCTACACCCGGAGCTCATAACGGGAGAGACAACAGTGCACTGAATTCAGCGCACTGTCGGTTTTCTAGCGGTATATAAAACCACATGTGCCGAGCATATGAAAGGTTGTCTTTAAGTTTTTTTTATCAGACTATTGCTGACATCACGCATGCATTTTTTGTGACAGCCTATACAAACTTTTTGAAGCCAAAACTAGCTACAGAGTAAAGAAAAAGAGAATTAAAATATTTTCTGTAATTTCCAACCTTCGCTTTGACTTCAATAACTATGTCAAAAACTGCATCAAAAATGGCTTGTGTAAAGGAGCCTAAATTGTAGAGAACCTATCACACTAAAGATATTTCTGTCATCTGTTGAAATTCCCTGAAGTCAAATTGATTCATGGAAAGATCACTGATTTTCCTTTTCCATTTAACAAAAATGTACTAATGCCATTAACAAGAAATATCACAAAAAGCCAATACTCCTATGAGCGAATTTCTAGGACTGATAGGAATGAGTATAGTCCTTTCTTAAAGGAAACTGTATTTTCTTACTCTCATAAAGTATCTCTATAAAATGTATTGGAATTTGTATCCCAGTGGTAATGGAATGCAGAACATGTGTAAAATTTTTGTGCTTGATATATGGAAAGACAAATGACCAATGTTGCCGAGTGAAATGAAATGTGATGTCTAACGTACTCAGACGAAACCTTTCAAGTTCTACGAGAATGTAAAAAGGTCAGTAGCAAAATTATTGTCTAAAGCTGTGAATACATTTTGTTTTAGATCCCTTCTTGAGGACACATTACCTTTAAACTGCTCCATCCATCACAATTCTTACACTCTGGATCTCCAATCCTTTCTAAATCAAACTCCTTCTCAGCAATGATGACAGTATCTTCCACAAAAGGCTGAAGACTTTATTGTGCATGTGATTTTACATATTCCGAGATGCTGCGGAAAGTTTCAACGCTTCTAGAGGCTTTTTGAGGTAGAAATGTTTATGTAATATTGCATTAAAGGTTCTAATTCTATTATGTGTAAATGTTTTATGTGATTTGTCAGGGAAGCTACTCATGTGTCAAATGAGTCACTACTTTCCCTCTGGGCCTTTGTGTTGTACTTGTTATTTCGTGTGAGCTTTTACAAGGCGTAGTGGAGGGAAAAGGACACTCTGTGTTCGTCGGTGCCCTCTGGTAACTCCCTCTGGGACGTTGCTCTCATGTTAAGGAAGAAAATTTGGGGAAATGTAAAACACTTTGGAGATTGGGTGACTGAGAGGTCACTTGGACGTGCTGAGGATTTCAAAAGTTGAAAGGATTCATTGGCAGTGTAACCTACTGCACTTACAGCATTGAGGGAAGATGTGCTAAATTGTTTCCTTTTTTAGCATGGAAAACCCTTCAGTGCATATGTATGTACATAGTTCACTGGTTCCCTTTGATGTTTCTTAGGGAAATCCTAGCGCTGAATGTGTTAATTATACGTTCCGAAGAGAATTCACTCTCAAATGGGAGAACAAAAGGTATTCTCGTAGACTTTGGAAATGTTGTCGAAAAGTGGTTAGGTTAAATCAAAAGTCACTGGAAAAGTCAATGAAACGTTTTCATGGATTTTTGGAAAGTTTCTTACTTTCTTACCATTCATAGCCTTTTCATCATTCAAATGAAATGACTTCAAAGTTCTTAAAGAAAATCTAATTGTCAAAGGGCCTTCTAAAAAGTAGAGACTTTCCAGAGGAGAGCCACTTTAAGACACTAAGTGGTCTTTTCTGACGGTTTGACAAATTTGGATATGTCCCATATATTTTCAATCAAAAGCCATTATGTATTTCAGAGGTAAATACTTTCCAGAAACTCTACTTTGAACATTTTATATGAGGATCCTAGTTCAAGTTATATTGCTCTAGTTTTGACTATGGATGTAATTTATTTAAAGGGATTGTCCCATCTCAAAGATCCTATCTATTCTGGTAGCTTATGTAAATTGAAGACTTTTCCTTAATATATTGCTTTAGAAATGCTGCTTTGTTTGCCTGCTATATGAACTTATTCCTCCCATTGTTTACACAATATGGCTATAACTACAGACCTGTGTGATAGGCCAAGTGATGTCACTCATTAGCTTTGCCAGCAGGACAATCCATTCAGTTAATTGCAGTTTGCTGATAAAACCAAGTCTTTTATCTCTCTATGTAAACACATAGATAACACTGAGTCCATTCTGTACAAGCATCTGCATATTATCTGATCTGCACGAGTATTGTGATACCTCTGTGTCCATTCAGCAAGGAAGGGGGGAAGGAGAAATCCAGGAAGTGAGAAGAAGAGACAGCAGGCAAACTGCTGAAACAGTGAGATGGTAAAGCCCCTTTAAACGTCCTAAACAAGTGTTCAGTGAGAACGTGACATCTTGCATTTATAATAGGTAACACAATCAGACACATTGAGTCTCTTAAGCTTTTTATTACTAATCCTTTTTTATTATTATTTTCTAAAAAAAAAAAAAAACTACAATAGTATTCAATGCTTTAAGACAAAAAAGTTACACAATTCACCCTCCCCTACCTCAACCATCCCTTAATCATTAGAGCACTCATTAAACCTATCTAAATGATATAATCTCTATGGGGTTTTATTGAAAGTCCTCTAATATTGTATCAATCTCTTTTTTATTCAGAATTTTGTCTAATAAGCTCTCCCATCTTCTGTCAAATCTATTACAAACATTAAAGGGTCTCTATCACCAGAACCCAGTATATCTACTGAGTCCCACAGATAGGGTAGGGTCTCATGAATTAGACATGTGTTTGGTGTTTGAATTCATTTAAAATAGTTTCCCTGTCGTCCCTACCAGCGGCACAATGTGGGGTATTTCGTGCCCCTGTGTGCTGGTAGGACAGGCGGAATTTTAATTAGCCATGTATTAATTTCACATGGCTTGTTCCCTTTAAGAGGGCACAGATACCTCCCCCCTGTGCGTTTTTTTCTGTCCTGTGTAAAGGATCGGACAGGTGGGGAGGACTCTGTGTCCTCCTAAAGAGAAAGAGTAAGAAGAAGTTTCAGGTACTTACCTGCTCAGACCTGTTCAGGTGTCTTCAATCATGCACTCTGCCCCTTTGGACTTCTGTCGGTCCTGCAAAGAGAATAGGTAAGATTAAAGTTACCTATTTTGCCCACCTCCCTCACGCAATCCTACCTCCTGTTCCCCGGCATCCAGTCCTGCTGGGCTTCGGAGCCGCGCGCAGCCAGCCGGCGTGTTCGCGCGGCTCCATGAGGGGAACTTCCGGTTTTCGCGGAACCTTTCCTCTGCGTAGGAGGGTTCCGGCCGGTCGTTTAGAAGTGCCCGTCGCACTGTCGTGCCCATCGATGACGGGTCAAATCTTCAGGATTTGCTTGATAGAAGAGTGGATTCAACGCTCAAGAAGGCGTATTCGTCTGCTTCAGCCCAGGTGACGGTGGGCATCGCCTCAACGGAAGTAGCTGATAAGCTTCAAGCCCGGCTGGACCGCCTGGAACGGGATATCGACTCCGGGGTTAACAGGGACGACATCCTGGCATCCATGGGGGAGATCCGTCTCGCTACGGATTTCCTGAGAGAATCGGCAAGACAGCAGGTGAAGCTGGCTTCCAAGGCCATGGCCCTCAATACCGCCGCCAGGAGGCCCTTGTGGCTCAAACCTTGGCGGGCTGATGTCGCCTCCAAGTTTTCTTTGTGTCCCCTCCCCTTTCAACCTGGGAAGGTTTTCGGCCAAGGGCTGGACGATCTGATGGAGGGATTGGCTGATGGTAGAGGGAGATCACTACCACAAGCAACCAGAGGAGGAAGGCCTCCCCCTTCTAGGGGTCGAGGCTCCACGTCTCAATACAGGCCTCAACAAGGAAGCCAGAGACGCCCCAGATACCGTCCGAAAGGGGCGGGTCGCGGGATCCCCAAGGAGGACCCTAAGAAGAAGGGGTTTTGAGGAGACGCCGCTCTCTGTGACCAGCTCTCCCGTAGGAGGGCGCCTTTCGAATTTCCTTGTGGCATGGCATCTTCGCATTCTGGACCCATGGGTCTTTCAAGTTGTTCAGCGAGGATACGCAATAGAGTTCTCCCATCCTCCGGTGGATCGTTTCATCACTACGCGGGTCTTACCAGCCCTACAACAAGACTGCCTGGAGGCTTCCGTCGCAGAATATCTCTTAAAGGGGGCCCTGGAAAGGGTCCCTCCTCCCGATGTGGGTCAAGGAGTTTATTCACCCGTGTTCTTGGTTCCAAAGTCCACAGGAGGGTGGCGGATGATTATAGATCTTCGGTTCCTCAACCTCTTCATAAAGAAAAAACCTTTCAGGATGGAGTTCATAGACTCAGTAACCAGTTTCCTATTGCGCAACGAGGTCATGGTCACCCTGGACCTGAAGGATGCCTACTTACATATCCCCATCTTCCCGCCACACAGGAAATATCTACGTATAGCCGTTCTTATGGCTGGTCACAGAGAGCACCTACAGTTCACTGCTCTGCCATTCGGCATATCGTCAGCTCCGTATGTATTCACCAAGATGGTCGCACCAGTTGCCGCCGCTCTTAGACTTCAAGGCCTCTTCGTGGTTCCCTACCTCGACGACTGGCTTATAAAAGCTCAGTCTACTTCAATTCTCCATCACCACCTCCAGATAGCCATCGCCTTCCTCCAGGAGTTAGGTTGGCTGATCAATTGGGAGAAGTCAGAAATAGTGCCATCCACCCGGAAGGAATTCCTAGGGTTTGTTCTGGATTCCCAGAGCATGCAGATTTTCCTATCTCGTCCAAGGCGAGCAAAAATAGAAGCTTCGGTTCGGGGCCTCCTCAGGTCCCGATGGATCACCATTCGCACCGCCATGCGGGTCCTAGGCCTGATGTCTTCTTCAGCCAAGGCGGTCCCTTGGGCTTTATGGCACTTGCGTCCCCTTCAGATGGAAGTGTTGAGAGCCTGGAACGGATCTCCACGGGGACTGCACAGGAAGATCTGCCTTTCTCCCGGTACCCGTCTTTCCCTCAGATGGTGGAGACACCTGAAAGACGGAAGGTCCTCGGTTCAACCTCGTTGGACCCTGTTGACAACAGATGCGTCCCATTCGGGATGGGGAGCCCACCTGGACGGCAGGACTGTCCAGGGTCTGTGGAGGAATCCAGAGGTAGGAACCTCCAACCTGAAGGAGCTAAAAGCAGTGTATCTGGCGCTGAAGTACTCGCCCCCTTTCTCGAAGGGAAGGCAGTCAAGGTCCGGTCAGACAATATGACGACGGTAATATACTTGAACAAACAGGGCGGCACCAGGGTTCCAGCCCTACTGAGAGAGGCGAACTTGATCTTCACGTGGGCAGAGAAGAATCTGACCCACCTATCCGCTGTTCACATCAAGGGCTCCCTGAACATAGTAGCGGATCAGTTGAGTCGGGGTATCCCTGTATCAGGAGAATGGTCTCTCAATCAAGACATATTCCATCAGATTGTCCAAACATGGGGCCTTCCGGATGTCGACCTCATGGCAACCCGACTCAACGCCAAGGTGGAAACCTTCTGCTCTCTGTACCAGGAGGACAATGCCTTGGCAGTGGATGCCCTGTCCATCCCATGGAGGTTCAGGCTGATATACATTTTCCCTCCAGTTTCCATCATACCCAAGGTATTGATGAAAATCAGACAGGACCAAGTCTCGGGAATTGCCATAATCCCGTTCTGGCCGAAAAGGACTTGGTTTGCCCAGCTCATGTGGATGAGTCAAGGCAGGTATTGGAGGCTTCCCCCCCTCCCAGATCTGGTGACACAAGGAGAGCTGAGACACCACGATCTGAGGAGATTCAATCTGACAGCCTGGAGGTTGACCAGTCCCTATTAAGGAATAGAGGACTGTCTCAAGGCGTCCTAAGGACTTTAGCCAGCGCCAGAGCCACCTCGACCAATAAGAATTACCGTAGGATCGGTAATATTTTCCAGGCCTGGTGCACGGAACACGAAGTGGACTCCTCCGATCCCCCTGTGAGGGCGATCCTGGATTTCCTTCAGGACGGCCTAGACAGAGGGCTTGCAGCTTCTACCCTGAAGGTACATGTAGCCGCTTTGTCCGCCTATCTGGGGAGGCGGTTGTCTCAGGATCCTTTAGTGAGCACCTTTATCAAAGGGGCAACTAGGCTGAGACCAGCAGTTTCTGCTCCTGTCCACCAATGGGACCTCAGCAAGGTCCTAACGGCACTTTGTGTTGCTCCATTCGAACCTCTGGAGGAGGTGGATCTAAAGTGGCTGACCTATAAGGTATCTTTTCTCCTCGCTATCACCTCGGCAAAAAGAGTAGGGGAGCTTCAAGCACTCTCATCGGAAGCTCCTTACATTGCCTTCTTTGAAGACCGTGTTCAGTTGAGATTTCTGCCAGGATTCAGGCCGAAAGTTTCTTCTAGGGCGAATGTGAGTCAGCTCATTTGCTTGCCAACCTTTTTTCCCGTGCCCACTTCCCCTGAGGAGGAGAAGTGGCATACCCTAGATTTAGTCCGGAACCTGCAGATTTACCTTCAGCGCACACGCGCTTTCAGGAGATCTGAGAACTTGTTAATAAATTATGTAGGGGGCCATAAAGGCCGCAAGGCTTCTAAGACCACCATCTCTCGCTGGGTGAAGGAAGCAATCAAGTTGGCGTTTGTGAGTCAGAACTTACCTCCGCCGACCGTCCTAAGGGCCCATTCGACGCGGGCAGTATCGACCTCTTGGGCAGAGGTCAAGGCTCTCACCTTGGACCAGATTTGTGCAGCAGCATCCTGGTCTTCAGAATTGACCTTTGTGAAGCACTACCGACTTGATCGGTATGGCTCAGAAGCTACTGCCTTCGGGCGTACTGTATTACATTCTGCTTGTGTTTAATCTCCCACCCTTATGGGGATTACTTGCTATTTCCCCACATTGTGCCGCTGGTAGGGACGACAGGGAACAAGGGATTATGTAGATAATCTTGTTTCCCTTAGTCCTAACAGCGGCACAAGGATTCCCCCCCTATTGTTGTTTATTTTGGAATGTATGTATTATTACTTGTTATTTACGCACAGGGGGGAGGTATCTGTGCCCTCTTAAAGGGAACAAGCCATGTGAAATTAATACATGGCTAATTAAAATTCCGCCTGTCCTACCAGCACACAGGGGCACGAAATACCCCACATTGTGCCGCTGTTAGGACTAAGGGAAACAAGATTATCTACATAATCCCTTGTTATTTTTAATATTTTTTAATTGTTTCATAGCAAAAAATACCTTTTTATAAAAAACAAACCTCCAAATATGTTGATCATTGTCCTTCCTTTTTATACACCTTCTCAAAGACTTTTTTCTTTTAATATACCCCTTTTTGAATCGCCAAGATAACCGCTTGTAAGGTGACACTCTCATGCAAAATGAAGTTGGATTCTTGTCAGTAATAATGAGGCTCCAGCTATTAAATTTTCACTACAAAAGATGAAGTGACCCAAGGTCAAAATGTTTTTGCCCACCTTTTCACCCCTTCCCTCTGTTCTCAGAGTAAAAATGATTGTTTTCACTCTGAAGGTGTTTTATGTCTTTATAATACTAACTCCCACTGAACAATGACCAGGTCACCGGTTCTAGTACTTATTAAATGATAAATTGCAGCATATACTCTCAGCATAACAGTTAAAAGAGTACAATACCCACTGCACATTCCTTGGACCAGCGTCTCCTACAAACAGGCCAAGGACAGGTCTCACTTTAGAGACACTTAATAAAGGACAAAGCAAGATGAATATAACTAACTAAAAAAGACAGAGACAAATCCAAGAACAAATAGGGCACACAAAGCAATTATTGGTGGGTCGGACTCACATAGCAATTATTAGTCTTCAGCTCATAGTAAGGAACCCGATTTGCATCATGAAAATTGATAAGAATTCAATCTGTTTATTTTATTTTCCACAACTTTTTAAGGGGAATTACAAATCAGTTTGCAAAGTAACAACTAATTTTCTTACTTAGAACTGGCTGGATGAGTACAGTATTATAGGATTTCAATCCTATTGAAATTACTTTAGATAAAGAAGATAACCACTTTGTCCTGTGTCATGACTTTAGCATGCCCCCATATGACTTCTGAAGCTCAATCCGAGACCTCAGTGGTTCCACTGTAAGCTTGTATCATTTAGGAGCCGCAAAGAGGATGGGGACCTATACTGGACACTGCAACAGAGCCCAGGAGAGTATGACTGTTTCTTATGTTTATGCACCTACCGTGGGCCTCTGCTTTTACTCTCTTCAGACTCTAGCAGTGGTTTATGGTTGGTAAACTACAAAAAAAATTGGGGTTTAGCCAAACCAAAATTTTTGGGAAAAAAATTGTAGTGACCTAGCTTGCTATAAAGTGGTTAATTCATCCCTACTAATGACTTCAATAGTAAAATCCTTGGCGTTTGACTGGCATAACAACCTAAAGGTGCCATGAATTCTGCTTCTAACTTTGAAGCCAACCAAAGATTTTCCTACTCGGCTTCCTGCTGCATTCAAATAAATATCTGTCCATGTAACAGACCAAATCAAATATTTAGCGACCTTTTGCTCGGGCTCATGAAGGGAATTCTGAGTTGAAGGCCACTATTTCACCCTGTCTATATGGCCTACCAGGGCAAATGGAAATATTTCCTTTACCATGATAATTCCTTTCATTTCATTAATGATAATCTTCATAAGTTCAGTAAACAAGGAAGTCGTTGCAGTGAATTGCTTTCCAGATCATGCTGTCCCATGTAGGGGAGAATATGTCAGGACAAGTCTGCTCTCCTATCAGTCAAACTATTGTGTTGTTTCACTAAGGCTACATTCACATCTGTGTCGGAGTCTCAATTGCAGTATCCACTGGAAATTGAATGAGGAAAAAAATTTGGGGTTCATATGACACACCCAGCAGAAATAATAATAATAATAATAATAATAATAATAATAATTTTTATTTATATAGCACCAAAATATTCCACCCCACTGTATAATTTCCCATTATAAACAATGGGGGCCACCGGGCTTCATGTGTAATCGCTGTGTTAGCGATCTGCCTCTCCATTGTTCTGCACTCACAAAGGATCCGAAAAACAGCGAAGCAAAGTTAGTGTGAACGTAGAATAAGATTCCAGAATATAGAAAAAGCTGGGCACTCACTGTTGGAAGAGTATAAAAATATTTCAAACCTTTATTTCAAACATCCATGTAAAATACAATACGGGAGGAGGCACGCCTGGGAGAGGAGAGCGACAGCCGTTTTGTGCTGGTAGCACTTTTTCAAGCTCAACAGAATAAGATTGCCATGTTGTACTATTACATCTGCCTTAATGATAGTGAATGTAATTGCCAGTGACAGGCAAGTTGCTACAACCATTACAAAAGAGCAAAACTCTAACCCTTCTGGATTCGCCCATGACCACTTTCACTATTGTTAGTTGCTAGCATTGAACCCACTGTATTGACTATACAGAAGACACATTTCTAGATTCTCATATCCACATGGAACTCACAAGAACAGTATACAATGGCTCTTTTAATTTTAGGAACATGAAAACACATTGTCTTTAGGACTTAATTAATTCTTTGCGGGCCACTACTAACTTAGTAATGAAATGGGAAATATAGGAAATCGAGTGCGAGTTAATCAGTGTTATCCCTAGGTTGTTACTGTCAGGTAGCAGCTGGCAGAAAAATCAGGGCAAACTGCTAATTTTATTATAATTCACAATGCAAGCTCGGCGTGATGCATACGAAAGGAGCCACTTTGGGGAGAAAGGGGGTATATTTTCTTCTAGTCCATGTGCAAATCCCTCTCCCTGGAGCTCTGTGGCGATGTGTTTATTGAAACTCAGCCACTGTTGCCATTTAGTGTAGTCTCTAAACAGATAGGTTTGTGCTGACTCCGTATTGCTTGTGCACACCTGCTCCAACTAATCATCGAGCCAAAGCGCGCTAGGGGAACAAAGACACGGAATCACAAGACGCTAAGGTCACAGCGGTGTTTAACCCATTGCTTTAAGCAGCAGGGTGGAGGGGAGCCGTTCTCAGCCCTTAACATAAGCTATTCATTTTTCTGCTACATCTTTCTTAGAAAGCATAGTAAGCACACAGATGGTTTCATCCCCTGCTATCATTCTACATGGAATGTATTGCAGATATGCTTTAGAAAGTTGTGGGATCTCTCAGTGACTTTCCAATAAACAAAAATGCTATAAAGTTGATATCTTGTGGTTGATATCCGCTTCAGATTCCGCTTAAATCGGATGAGAGAAATATCCTGCAAAGAGGACCTTTCTCTCTGCCAATTTCAGCATAAAATTGTTGGAAGCAGGGCAGAAACCTGGCAGACACCATCACAGTCCGCTTTTTAAAGTGGACAGGATTTTCATCCTTTGAGTCTCCATACGGACCAGAAGGCCAGAAAATGAGCGCTAGTGTGAACTTAGCGTAACACCTTTATTTTTGAAAGTATTCTTATTTTGCAGCATTTTCCACTTGTTCTTCTTTTCTTCATTATGCTAATTGTTCTCAGAGAGTGCAGGGAGTATTCCCCCTGTACTCAGAGAACAGCGTCATCATCGATTCCAGCGCCGCCTCTGTCTACTGTTCCTGACGCGTCTCCTCCTCTTCAGGTTGGACAGAGTTAACTACGCATGTTCAGTAGGCCATTTTGTGGTGGTCTCATGTAAGAGACCACCGTACAATGGCCAACAGGATATGCGCACTCGGCTTTTCCATCGGCCATTTTGCGTTGGTTTCAAGCAAAAAGAGGAACGAAAAGGAGGAGACAGGTCAGGACCAGCAGACAAAGGTGGCGCTGGAATCAATGACAAAGCTGTGTTCATAGCACAATTAGCATAAAGAAGAAAGGAAGAAAAATTTAAAAATGGCGTCGCGGACCTGCAAAATAAAGGTAAGAAATTAATAGCCTTTCTAAAGGCTATTCCTATGTGTTTTTAAGTTTAAAAACTTTTTTAATGATAGAATCCCTTTAAAATCTAATGCTTGCCTCACTAATTCTCACCACGTTCATTGAGCGTATTAATATTGCATGCACAATGTGTATTATACCAGTTTGTATTTTCTAAAGAATTAGTCAAATAATGCAAATATAATTCTATGCACTTAAGTAAATTGTATCTAAGACACTATTCCATACATCAAAATAACAAGTTCATCTTACTTGGCAGCACCTACACAACGTCCCCATTTACCCTGCAAAGATCTTTCTTGTCTTTTCAGAACTTTAGTTTTCTTTGTAAGACTGGCAGGATTAGCAGAATAATAACTTAGTAACTGTTGATAGACTGGTACTCACGCATTTCCTACTAGTAACTAGCTGTTGAGGAAATATGTCTCCCAACTAGGGTTGAGCCGATCTTGAGATTTCAGGATCATATTTAAATTCCGATTTCCGATCATATTCCATTCGAACCCGATCCCGATCCCAATTCCGATCCTAGTACAAGCCAATGGGATTTTTTTAATAATCGAAGATCGGATTTTAAAAACAATCCTATTCACTACACAGCATAGAGTCTAAAAATTGAACGCTTTAACTTTTAGATTCCATGCTGTGTAGTGATTTAAAAAAATCCTCTGGCTACTTAGTCCCCCCTGTTGTCCACTTACCTGCACAGATCGCTGCCGCTGCTTGTTGTTCTCGCTCCTCTTCTCTCTCATTTACAGGCCATCAGAGCGCCGTGTATGTCCCTGCCTCCCTAGGCTAGTGTTAGAGATGCTGGGAGTAGGCGGGGCTTGTTGTGACTTAGGAGAGTGTGGGTGGGTTGAAGGTGGGGACACATGAGTGCATCATTCACATCTCCCCTCCTAGTACCCGCCCACACTCTCCTAAGCCACAAGCCCTGACTTATTCCTAGATCTATAACACTAACCTGGGAGCTAGTGGCGCGCATGGACCAAGAAGAATGGGGAGCGACAGCGGCAGCGGATTTGTGCAGGTAAGTGGACTATTCTGTTTCTAGTAGACTATACTATTCTGTTTCCACTCTGTTGTGCAGTATACTCTGCTACCTCTGCATTACTGTATATTGACTTGTTTATCTACTCTTCTGCTTCATCCCTGCTATGCCGTAGGAATGAATGGATGCAGCCGGCACGCAGGCACAGTTAAGCGGCTGGACGCCGGCACAGGCTGTGTGCCAGCTGCATCCATTCATTCCTATGGGAGCATGCTATTTGAAACGGCAGTATCGAATAGCACTCACTCATCTCTAGTAGCTAACATTGTTAGCTTTTCCCACAATGCTTGGCCAGTAGCAAAGCATTGTGGGAAATAACCTCCGACCTCGATCCCGCCTAAAAAGATCGGGTTTGGAATTCCGATCATGATCGTGAAATTTACTCGATCGCCGATCGGAATCCGATCTTTTCCGATCCCGATCGCTCAACCCTACTCCCAACACATTCTTTTACCTAATAGCTATAAAGGCATGCTGGGAGTTGGTTTTTCAAGAGATGGTAGTTGAAAACTACTAGTCAAGAAATTTGTTCTGCCAAATATTCATGGGTTTACCTGCCTGTTTTGTGTAGGGCAGAATTTGTTTAGTCCGAACTAGAACTGCCTTTACATAGTCTGTGATCTCTTTAGACCCCAGACTAAAAGATCTGGTGACCCAGGGCTTAAACATAACAAACAGCCATACTTACCTCTTCCCTTACGCTCCACCAAAGCTGTCTGGAAGACCCTCAACTTTCTGGAAGACCTTCAACATTATTCAAAAAAATGCAGGAGACCCAAAGAGGGCACGGAGGAAACACCACAATGGAATCAAAGAGAGCTGAGTAAGACTGCTTGTGATATTAACTCACTCTCCTGAGCCTCTTCTTGTTATATTCTGGGGTCTGAAGACCCCCAGAGCAATGGCATAACTACAGTATTGTGGGCCCTGGTACAATCTTTTGTCCAGGGCCCCCTACCTCATCCCTACAGCAAATTCTTAATAGTGATGGTTATGGGTGATAAGGAGTTTGATCAAACTTAGTGTGGTTAGGGTAACCTGTGGGTCTCCTTGGCTTATGGGCCAGATGGAAGCTGCAATCTCAATAATGATGCCAGCGCTTATGGGCTCCCTAAGGCTCCTGGGTACGACTGCACCCTCTGCACCCCATCAAGTTATGTCCCTGGCCCCAGAGTATAATAGTGGTCCATGAATGAATGAATGAATGAAAAAAAAATTCAGGTTCAGCTGAACCCAACATTTGTAATAAATTCACCAGCATTACAAGTATATGCAATCTATTGATTCATGAGCATAAAATGTTTCTTATAATGAACTGGATTTTAAAATGTGCCTAGATCTGGAAGGAGGAGGGGAAGCGCCTGTCTACATATGCTCATTCAAATAAGAAAGATACATACATGGATCCCTTCATGTGTCCTATGATAATGGACAGGGGTATGCAAATAAGAAGCCTCCTCTGACAGCTGCGGCACATCAGATCTGCAGCTGATAAGCAAATGCATTTTAATAGAGCACATAGTGCAATGTTCATGTGTTACGAAACATGAAAGGTTAATCTATTAAAATATATAGCCCCTCTAACAAGTAATTATATGCATTAGGCCTTCATCACCATGAGCAATATATAACATATCCCTTTGTAAATATGAAAGCCGCCAATTCGCTTAATGTTCTGTTCTTTACACTGCTGCAGCTCTTTTGTGAGTAACTGAGTAAAATGCAGGGGATTCCGATAAATTCATTTAAAGAACCTCTGCATTATTTAGCAAAGCAGCAGTGATGTATCAGTGCAAGTAAAATGAGATGTATAATTGTGCTATAATTTTACTATATGGATGGAATTTGTCTCTGCAGAGATGTGTGCATGAAACCAATTAGTTTAATGTAGCTTTCTTACAGCCATAATGGTAAATATCATAACATAAAATGTAGAATAGCTATTGAAAACTGAGAATTCGGAGAAGAAAAACAGATTAAATGAGGTATCAAGGTATGCATGAAAGTATGTAAGGAAGCTGAAAATCTGGAGCAACCTGTAAAAATCTAAGTAGGATTCTCCATGTTATGAATGTTTTCTACATTGGGACCACATAAGACTGGTGGTTAATCCTGTTAGGACCAAGCTAAATTTTCTGCCTAATGTTTCATCCCATTGTTTTTGTTTTATGCTACAACTTCGAAAATCCATAACTTAAAAAAAAAAAAAAATTTGTTCATGTGATATATGAGGGCTTGATTTTTGTGGGACACATTGTATTTCAAATTGACACCTTTTAATGTACTGGATGGCTGGAAAAAAAAATCAGAATGGAGTGGAAATGGAAAAATAAAGTGGTTATTCCATTTTCTGACAGGTTTTGTTTTATTAGCATTTACTTTGTGTTAAAAGTTACAATACAAATTCATGGAGTTTTTGTTATTATTTATTCCTATAGCATCTTTAATTCTATTGTGCTGTACACTAGTACTAACTAACTAGTACTAGAGATGAGCGAACAGTAAAATGTCTGAGGTTCAATATTCATTTTGAGTAGCCCCTCAATATTCGACTACTCAAATCGAATATCGAACCCTATTATAGTCTATGGGGGGAAAATGCTAGTTTCACGGGTAGGCAACATTCGAACAAATTATACTTACCACGTCCACGAGTGAGGGTCAGGCTGGATCCTGCATGCAGTCTTCTCCTTGCAGCGTCCCCGCGGCGTCTTCCGGCTGTTCATTCACTCTGCCAGGCATCGGGCCTGGGCAGAGCCGACTGCGCATGCCCACACTAGAAGCGGACATGCGCAGTCGGCTCTGCCCAGGCCCAATGCCTGGCAGAGTGAATGAACAGCCGGAAGATGCCGCGGGGAAGCTGCACGGAGAAGACTTCTAAAGGTAGGAGAAGAACCAGCTTTGATTGGCCGACTGTATAGCATTCAGCCAATCAATGCTGGTTCTGCATCGAACTTTTACATTCGAACAGTGAGTGGTACTTGATCGAGTACGAGTATTTCGAATACCATAGTATTCGATCGAATACCTACTCGATTGAATACTACTCACTCATCTCTAACTAGTACATATAATTAGCTAATCTGATATGTGTAGGAAAGATGACCCTGCCCACATCTGTTTACAATCTATAAGGGAAGGTGGATGAAGGCATTAGATGAGGGTGAGACTACATTCACACTAGTGAGGTGCAAAATGGCTGTGACAAAAGTTCATTTTTCACAGCTGTCTTGCACCAGTGGGGTACCCATTTTTATTATGATCCCCTATATATTTGAATGTATGAAGGGAAATGGACAAAAATAGGGCATGAGCTATATTTTGACAATCTGTTACAATAATGGTCATGTGAATATAGCCCATTCACGTGTGTTGATTTTAATGCTTCTTTTAAAAAAATGGATGTCACGCAGCCATTATTCACCTGTTAATATAGCTTTAAGGGAGTCTGTCAGCACAAAATTGAGATAAACTAGTCACAGTACCTTGTAGGGCTTTCAGCACAGTTTACAACTATATATTTCTTATTCAGGACCGCTTCTCCATTCTTGTAGAAATTGTCTTTTTAGCCCTATGCATATGAGCAGAAAAGGGCTTAAGTGGTGTTGCTTTCCATCAATGAGGTTTACTACCTGCTGCTGCCCTCCCTTGGCTTTTAATAAGAAATGAGAATAGATAGAAATGCTTGCTAAGGAGCCTCATTGCCTTTTCCCCCACAGCACTTACCTTGGTTGGTTGGGTGCTGGTGCCAGCCCTGCTGATGGTCCTGCTCCCTGCATGCACTCCCCACACACCCTTTTTCAGAAAAATGGGAAGGGCGCTGCAAAAATAAGTCACTTTATTTGTTCAAAAATGTGATTTGTGTAGTAACACTTTTACATCTAAACTTTTTAAATGGCCATTTACATAGTGGAAAATGAAGAGGAATTATGCTTCATTTTCCGCTGTGCAGGGCATCAGCATTCAGTTGCGGCTTTGCAATGCTAAGGTCATGGCCAAGAGGAGTGGGCCTAATCAGCAGGGAGTCTCGAGCCATGGATTCTGCTGTAACAATCTGCCATGGAATCCATGGCAAGATCAAGTAGGACACTTATTTTTTCACCATCCTACAGCAATCTCTGCCTCCCATTGAAAATTTGTCATTGATTTGGCGTCGGAAACCTGCTCGTCTGAGCAACTAACTAAACAGAACGGATAACCTAACTATACGTGTGGCTTACTTCCAGCCACACGAAAAAAACAGGAACAATATAGTTTCACGGGACTCAGAGTTACAGGACAGAAGAACACACCTCCTTTCACCTCATGGAACTGCACTGTAATGCAGCCTTGTTCTGGCCCAGTAATGAGCCCAGGATTTACACCTGGGCTGAGGCCTACTCCAGATCCGCTCTGTCAGAAACCTGGGGCTGATATATCTGGACTCCAGAACTCTGCCTGTTATCTTCTTACAACATCACTAGCACTCTTGGGTGCAACAAACATTAGCATAGATTTTGATGCACATTTGCTAAGGAGTGGATCCAAAAAGTGAGCAAAGTATAAAGAAAAAACTGACACTTCTGACTTATATTTAGTTTTGTGTATGACTTACAAACTGCACTAATTGGGGCAAAGAATGGCTTAATACTATTGGCAGAGATATTTTTATTGTCATTTTGTAAAAATATTTTTCCTGACATTTTTGAGGCTCTGTTGATTGAGAACCTTTTGATGACAAATTCCTAAAATATGCCATAACTAGTTTATTCGACATTTTCATAAAAGCACTACTGACCCTAAAAACTGCAATAAAATGTTAAAAGTGAAAAGATAATTTTCATACTCTGTTGTTGATTCATTATGAACATGATGCAGCATTTCAGCACACAGAAAAAACAAAGGCTAGAAACACGGGCAACTGTTGTGTGCGAGACCAGCCTTGACTCTTTTTGGGCAACCATTGTCAGGGTGCCGTCACACATACAGGTTTTGCGGAAACCGTTTTGAAGCCAAATTCAGGAATGAATAAAAAAGGAAGAAAGTATAAAAGACAAATGGCTCTCCTCTTGTTAAAAAAAAAACCCCTGAAAATAATCTGCACGTATCCCAGCACACTTATTGCCGCAGTCATTCAGCTTGCACTTGACTTGCATTCAACTCTTTTCACTCCATTGGAGTAGAAATGAAATATTTCAATATTAATATGTGTACAGTGTCACTGAAGATGAGATGTCAAATAGAATATGTTTGCATTTAGATAAGTATGGAATATTTTAGACTTCATCATCTTTCCCGATCAACTAAATCAGACCTCTGTGCTTTAATTATTAGTAAGATTTTAGGATTTGAAGATTCGTGTGTTAGGCCCCATACATGAATATCATGAACAAACTTGTGGGGAAGTTTGTTAATAACCAATATTAATAGTATTTTTCAAGCATATGTTCCAATATTCCTAGAAGTATTCTAAAAATTTTCTCTTGAGGTGTACAAAACAAATGCATTCATGTAAAGGATTGTACTGGCCTATGTCCGTTTCTCAACAATGAAAAATTAACTAATTAATCCATTATGATTGCATTTTGCAATTGTTTTGCAACCAGTCTATGTCTGTTTTTGATGCCATCTGCTTTGCATCAGTTTTTAACGGACAATTAAACATTAAACAGACCAAAAAAATTAAAAACCTGGCCAAATTTCATGTCATAGTTCTTTTTTTTTTTTTTGACCCAACCCAATGATTTGCTTTTACCGGACATAACTCTAATGAGTCTAGTCCGTAGGTCTGTGTGTGGGTGGTAGCACCCAGACTCACCTCGACCGTGTGAATAGGAATCACTGTATCATAGTCGGTTATGATGCCGTAAGCTCCCAAACGTCCCAATTGCTACATCAATGAACTGATAGCGTTATGTCACTTCATTACTGTAGAGATTGGACTTTTTGCATCATAACTATCATAGGAAAGGACTCTAAGGGGGAGTTCACACTTGCGTCCATGTCCACCCTGTGTCATGCAGGTCTTTGGTCATGCAGTCAGACATGCAGGACTTTGTTTCCATCCATAAAATCTGGGTTCCCTGCAGAGAGGCTGCAGGCAGACACCGGCGGTTTGCTTTTACATCCCATTTAAATGAATGGGTTTTAAAACTGACCACTGGGAAGCTGTCCCCTGTCCAGTTTCTCAGGGCTGAGGATGGAAACCCAGCGGAATGACACAGGGCAGACATAGGCACAAGCATGAACGCCCCCTAACTCTAGATCTATTCTCACTGATTAAAAACAAGAACATTGACTTTTATAGGGTCTAAGCATTCCTCACACTATAGAACAAATATAGAATACGTAGTTTTGGAGTTTTTGTAATCAGCATTTTTTTTCGGTTTGTCAAAAAATTGGACCCATATATACATTCATTCACTGCCAGGGTTTTAAGGAACGTCTGTCTGTGTGTTATCTCACCCATATAACCTGTTGCACCTTATTGATCATCTGTCCTGTTTGTGCAGAGAGAAAAAAATTTACAATGCAATTAAAAATGGATCTAGACATGTTTTATAAGGATGGCGGCTGAAGCCTCAGATAGTTTCCTTCAGCAGACTCAAAGACCCTCATTCCGACATTGTATATGAATGTATAAGCTATTATTTTCTATAGGTTCCATATAAATCTAATATATGGTATAATGAGAGTGACTGTAATGTTCCATAGCAGCATTATTTCCCGGGCACCCCCATACAGACTCCCTACCTGTGCACAATGAGTACCAGGGCTGTAAAATATTTTGCATGCAGGAATATATTGAAAGTCCTTTTCACACAATCTTTTCAATATCTTTTCTCTGGTACGTCTTTTTTTGGAGAATAGGATTTCTGTATAAAATAGCAGAGCAACATTATATAAGGAAAATCCAGTCCTTTGTTTGATTGAAAGAATCTAAAAAAAAAAAGGCGCAAATGGGAACGGGTCACCGGAACATAATGTGAAAGGTTTCTTACACTTTTATGATAACCCAAACATTTTCTGAAGAGTGAAATGAATCACCCACACACATCGGAGGGCAGCAGTTTTCATGACATTTTTTGGGGGGGTCCAGAATGTGGCAGCTAGTTAAAAATCTATAGTAAAATATGAGAATGTCTGCATGTACAGAGTTTTGAGACATCTGAAAACTCGGCAAAGGAATACTGTAAAGAAAGCCTAAATTTACTATAGAGGTTAGCACCTATTTCTGCTTTTATAATATGTCCTTGCAAGTATTAGCAGGACAACGTGTTCCTCCATTGTAAAATAACTTTCCTTTTATGCTGTTACAACCAAAAAAAAAAAGATGAACTGCAAACCAATGACTATATTAGATTGCCCTTCATTGCGTCTGACCTGTTTACTAGTATCACTATTGGCTAAAAACCACAACCTATTACATATATGAGTCTATACCATTTATTTTTCATTTTCAAAGGGAATTGGACAGCACATTCTCCTGAGTCAGAAATTATTGTCATTATATTTGCTTTATCTGACCTAGCTCTATATCTTTATGGGATTACTGTCTATTACTTGTATGGTCTTGTACTCTAAGCACATGCCATCGAAGGCGTAATTGGTTATATTGTGTGGGAGTGTATAGCCTTCATGTCAGTTTAGTGTCGATGTGTCACAAATAATTTAACATGCCATGTACAAATAAGGGCTGCTTGTATCCATATTTAATCTTTTACCACTATTATTAAAAAACGGATTATAAGACTGTCGAAACACGTCTACATATAGCTTTGTTCCTTCCTTATATCAGACTATACAGTCACATGAAATTGCTCGGGGAAAACACTTAGTAAATATAAGAAGAGTCTATTATGTATTACTAAATTAAATGGGTCACGTTAGCAAGCGTTGCCCCCGTGACAGCTGCGAACCGCCGCGAAGGGGTTAATTCCGCATTGGTGTTTGTGTAAAGAACACCTGGGGCTACGTGTGCATTTGTGTGCAATAAATTGAGCAATTAGCCTTTCAATTGAATCTGGAGGAGGATAACAACCAGCGATTAAAAGATTTAATACGTGTTAAGTGGCTTCTAAAGAACAGTCCGACGTTTTTTGGTAAATGAACGTAAATGAAATAAATACTGGTGAAATAGTGTAACATAAATTTAGCGCAGTGTGGATATATTAAAAAAATACATTGGG
The DNA here is from genome assembly GCF_031893055.1 of Leptodactylus fuscus. Lineage (NCBI taxonomy): Eukaryota > Metazoa > Chordata > Amphibia > Anura > Leptodactylidae > Leptodactylus > Leptodactylus fuscus. The sequence goes on from NC_134265.1 coordinate 301,977,595, forward strand.
AAAGTAAACACTACATTAATGACAAGGCCGTAAAAGAATGTTTAAAATCATTAGCACAAGCCCGTAGTATGTTATACAGTGGCTCCGGGTAGTGAAAGGCGGTTTTATGTGGATATAAATAATGATTACTCAATGTATACCACTGTGAGCGTTCTTTAACAGTTCGCCTGTAACTTTCACTGCACAAAATAAAACATTGTCATTTGTTGTCATACAACTTTACGGCTAATATGGGTATAGGGATAATTATGGTAATTGCTGACTACTATTACTACCAATAATAGTGAACAATGGGTGTGCTACGTCTGCGGATTTATCGACATACTCATTGGAACCAAAGCGGAAGCCATGGTCTCCAGGATCTGCTCTCCGGTGAGCCAGCTATTTGTGGGGTTGGCTAAAGTTGTAGGCCGTCTGTCAGCACATTTTACCCCAATAAACCACTTGTACCTTTTTATGGGTGCCATGAAAGAAGATGTAAACAAACTGATGTTGTGAAGTAGAATAATGAACAAACGAAAGCTTTATTCTATCCTGGCAAGTGTCTGCTGGATGTTGCTTAAGGTAGTATATATCCTATAGTTTGGCTAGTAAACCCTCCCAAACCCTTTACCTTAAAGGGGTTTTCCAGGCAAAAAAATAAAGGTCAGTAAAGGTCTGTTAGTGCTATTAATAGGTTAATAAGGGTTCCCAAGTACCAGTGTTTTGAGAGATTTTGGTGTTTCTCTGTGAGCTTCTGGAATCTTCTGTACTTGTTTACATGGACATCTTCCTGTTCTGTTTTCCTACAATTACCATGATGACTTGGGCTTCAGAGTGGGACAATACCCTTACTAGTCTTTCCAGAGACCAAGGGCTGGCAACAGGGAGTATACGGACAGCAAGACAACAGACAGACATAGAAGCAGCTCAGTGGAAGGCAGAGAGGCTTGGCAGGAAATAGCAGATCTTTTAGCAGTGGGAGGGCTTGCTAGAAATAGTAGTTCCACAGCTACAATGGGTCAGTAGATGGCAATAGTCTTTAGCAGTGGGAGGGCTTGCTGGAAGTTGTTCTAAGGTACCAGATAACCAACTTGAAACAATTGGTTAGAGTTTGAGACTGGCAGAAGGCAGGCTTCTGAAACAATACTCCGAAAACTGGGTAATCACATACACACATGTTAAATAATCAGGCATCAGGAAACCAGGGTGATGTTACAGGCAGGAACCACAAAAAATCCCATCTTAACTGCTGGCAAAGCAAAAGGGTTCAACAAAACAGGATCCTAACACAGAGTTGACTGACACCATCTCTCACTCCCACTCACTCCCTCCCCCTTCCTTTCTCACTCACACCCCCTCTCTGTTTCCCTAGCTAGCCAGCCCACTACTAGTCCTTCCTAACTAACTTAACCCCCCGAATCCACCCCATCATACTCCCATTCTACTATGCGGGTGTGGGTGACTAGCAGACGTCAAATTAGTTAAGTGACTTTCTGTTTTCGGAAGGGGAACTACAAGTTTCCTGTAACATCACCAGAAAATCAGAAATTGTGCAACAGCAATCTAGGTAAATATAGATTTTTTTTTTAGCAGTAAAGTAATACTGTATATACTCAAGTATAAGCCAACCCGAATATAAGCCGAGGCCCCTAATTTTACCACAAAAAAACTGGGAAAACTTATTGACTCGAGTATAAGCCGAGGGGGGGGGGGGGGGGGGAATGCAGCAGCTACTGGAAAATTTCAAAAATTAAAATGGTCGGAGTTTTTGGGTGCAGTAGATGCTGGGGAAGGGGTGTTTTGGTTGTCTGTCTGCCCCTTCCCTGAGCTTGAGGACTGTTTTTTCTTCCACCACTTGGAATTCAGTCTGGCTGCATATATCTGCAGTGCTCCTATTAACCCCTTCCCGATGGAACAGAAGCACTGCAGATACCCTATATTCAGTAGACTAGGCAGGTCAGACACAGGGATACCTAATGTGTATGTGTTTCACAGTCATTTTCTACTTTTGTATGTATTCTAGGGAAAGGAGTGATTTAGAACTTTTATTTTTATTTTTTTTACACTATTTTATGGAAGATTCTATACACTAATATTGTGGCTGGTCATAGACCCCCATTCCTTAAAAAAAAAAAAAAAAAAAAAAAAATTTTTTTTTTTTTGCTGACTCGAGTATAAGCCGAGGGGGGCTTCTTCAGCACAAAAACTGGGCTGAAAAATTTGGCTTATACTTGAGTATATACGGTAAGTGTGGAGGAGCAGTATGTTTAGCTTATTTTAAAATGATCATTTTATCCTGAACAACCTTTTTACATTTTGATGGTAACTGAGGAATGGCAACAGGTTTTGGAATCTGGGGGCCCTGGCTTTCCTCACTTACTGGAGTAAGATAGCAATAAATTTTGCAACTTTTTAAGAAGTCAGTTGCTAAATCTGGAGACGGGCTAACCACACATACCGTTCTATACGCATATACGTACAAAAGCTGCAAAAAGATACAATTTTTTTGTGCACTTCAAAAAGTGACAGGCTTATTTTTACACCTTTTTTTAACATCAGATTTCTGGAGTACAGTGCTTGATATATCTCCCAAAGTGTGTTTTGTTAGCAATGGACATATGGTTCAACTTTAAAAGTTTCCAAAGACATTTTTATCTGCTGAAGTTTCGGTGGAACGGGATGACTTTCAATATTTATCTCAATACAAAAAAATACAAGAGAAAAAAAAAAGGGATCTGCCATAGTATAAATACATACTAGGTTACCGAAAAAGGGGCACTGCGACATGGTATATATTGTATATGAATCCATTTTTCCTACAAGACATCTTTTTTTTTTTTCTGCAAGACACATCACTTTCTCAAATAATAATAGCTGACAACTTTTTTTTCCTATAATAAGTACATCGATACCTCTTGAGACATCCATCCTTGAAACAATACTATTGCCACCATACCAATCTTGCATTACGTTCAGGAAATACATTCACGCTTCTTTTGGATCTTTAAAGTTCTGACCTCATATTTCCCAACAGTCTCTGCTAGATCAGAGTATGCATGCTCATTTGTATTCTAGGACAGATCAGACACTATAGAGAATGACAGAGAAAAAAGTGAAGCATTTTGTATTACATTATGGCAGCTCACATATGCTGTATTTGTCGGCATAGCATTCAGAGTGCATCGCGGTGAGAGTTGAATAAAAGATGAGAGGTCAATATGGAAGAACTGTACAAACAAAGCAAAGTATTAAAGAGGATCTATCAGAATTATTGACAAGTCTGTTTTAATAAATACTTGTATTCCCCATGAAATACTTCTGGGGCATCTTCTTATAAATCCGCAATTCTTCCATTATTTCCACTAGAAACTAACAAATGGGTGTTACCAGTTGGTTGTTTGTGCCGACTAATATTTCCGAAAACAGAGAAGTAAGGACTAGTGAGATGAGCGAACAGTAAAATGTTTGAGGTTCAATATTTGTTTCGAGTAGCCCCTCAATATTCGACTACTCGAATCGAATATCGAACCCTATTATAGTCTATGGGGGGAAAATACTCATTTCAGGGGTAGGCAACGTTCGATCAAATTATACTTACCAAGTCCACGAGTAAGGGTCGGGCTGGATCCTCCATGCAGTCTTCTCCTTGCAGCGTCCCCGCAACATCTTCCGGCTCTGAATTCACTCTGCCAGGCATCGGGCCTGGGCAGAGCCGACTGCGCATGTCCGAACTACAAGCAGACATGCGCAGTCGGCTCTGCCCAGGCCCGATGCCTGGCAGAGTGAATGAAGAGCCAGAAGACGCCGTGGGGAAGCTGCACGGGAAGACTTCTAAAGGTAGGAGAAGAACCAGCGTTGATTGGCCGACTGTATAGCATTTGGCCAATCAATGCTGGTTCTGCATCGAACTTTTACATTCGAACAGCGAGTGGTACCCGATCGAGTACGAGTATTTCGAATACCGTAGTATTCGATCGAATACCTACTCGAGTACTACTCGCTCATCTCTGCTAGTGACTTGTCCTCTAATTGTTACCCATTTTATTATGCATATTAGGCATGTACAGATATTATACAATATTTTGTTCATTATTTTAATGTTTGCTAGGATATACATCTGTTATTACTGAAATATGATATATTTAATGGGTTCAATATTACAAGGCGGTGTTGAAGTTACAGCTCCGACTTCACAATAATGATTGCAAGTGTGCAGAAAAATTCATTGCCTTGAATACATTGCTTTGAGGCATGTTCATTTTCTATGCATCCAGCTGACCTGGTAACATCATTCATATTATATGATATTCATAAACTCGCCTAAGTAAAGTATCCACAGCATATTACATATTTCCAGCTGCATTTTCCATGGAATATTGCTCTAATTTGCACTTTATCACTCTATATACCTCTTTGACTTTATTTTCTGTTTAGTTCAAAATTTTTCATCTTTCCAGTGAGTTACAATGGAACCAAAACTTTTAGTATGAGTATTTTAAGGAAGGATTTGGGACACTAAGCATTTCTCAGTCGGAATAGCTTTTGTCTAGAGACATCTATTCATATTAGAGAAATGTTGTCCGACCTTCATGATTCTTATGTGTACAGGGGCCTTCTGATGTTCCTCTGATAGATGACGTCTGAAGAAAGAAGGATTGGGAATGTTCAATTTTTATGCTTAATTCTTTTGTTTTTGCAGAGATTGCATACTCCAATCTTCTCATTCACTACATATGTAAGCTAGACCAAACAGAGCATATATATATATATATATATATATATATATATATATATACACATATATTTATTTATGGGGAGTCGGGAGTAACATTTGTTCAACCAGCAACTGCTTATGGTGTATAGGCTCCTTAAAACCCATTCATAATGGTACAGTGCATGTTGGGACTTTATATACAGCAGAGAGCCAGTGGAAGTGTCTACAGTTTAGAGATGAGCAAGTACTCCCATTTCGAATGGCACACTCCCTTAGGAATGAATGGATGCAGCCAGCACACAGGGGGTTAAGCGGCCAGACGCCAGCAAAATCTGCTTCCATTAATTCCTATGGGTACTCGCTCATCTCTAGTTGACATCTCTGATCAGAGAGACTTGAACCTCTCACATTTGACCACAGCATCTTAGGGATTCAATTTACTTTCACTTCCCACCCTTCAAACATCTCCCACATGGCAAGGTTGTATGAGCCTGTTGGTTGCAATGCTAGCCGGTATCTTTCTCAAGGTTACTAGGCCTGCTATAATAATATAACTATTATGCTTGCCTCTGGGAGGCTTTGATAATAGTGCAGGGATTTTAACATAGACTGAAGTACAATATTGCAGTTTATGGCAGTGTAATGATCACAGGTTTAAGCATTCTATAGAGAGATAAAAAAAAGTTTTAAAAATTACTCTATCCCTAGACACTAGGGTTGAGCGATCGTATTCAGAAAAGATCGGATTCCTATCGGCGATCGAGAAAATTTCATGACCGCGATCAGAATTCCGAACACGATCTTTTTAGGTGGGATCGAGATTGGTACTATTTCCCACAATGCTTTGCTTAGCCTTCACACTGAGTATACGCTCCGCTCATTCTGAGTAGAGTAGGGAGTCTTCACACTCAATGTGAAGGCTCCGCTGCGGTTCCATAGGAATGAATGGAAGCAGCCAGCACACAGCCTTAACCCCCTGCGCGTCGGCTCCTTCCATTCATTCTAATGGGAGACTAAACTAACATCTCTAGTAGCTACTTACCTCCAGAGATGGCTGCTCCGGTGCCCGGTGTTCTCCTTCGCCTCGCTGCCGCTCTACGCTGCTCTTCTCGCCTCGCTGCCGCCGCCTCCCAGAGCTAGGAATGCAGGGCTTGAGGCTTAGGAGAGTGTGGGTGGGTACAGGGCGGGGAGACGTGACGTCTCCCCTCCAAGTACCCACCCACATTCTCCTAATCTGGGAGGCAGGGGCTAGCGAGGCGAGAAGAGCAGCGTGGTGCGGCAGCGAGGCGAAGAAGGACACTGGAGCAGCCATCTCTGCAGGTAAGTGGACACCAGGGGGGACTAAGTAGCCAGAGGATTAATAAAAATCCTCTGGCTACTTAGTGATTCACTACACAGCGTGGATTCTAACAATTAAAGCGTTCAATCGTTAGATTCCATGCTGTATAGTGAATAGGATTGCTTTTAAAATCCGATCTCCGATTAATAAAAAAATCCCATTGACTTGCATTGGGATCGGAATTGGGATCGAGATCGGGTTCGAATGAAAAATGATCGGAAATTGGATTTTTAAAATCGATCCTGAAAAGTCAAGATCGGCTCAACCCTCCTAGACACATAAAAGCCAATAGACAAATAAAAAAATCATAAACAAATAGCTATTTCACTTCTCAAAACCAGTGCTTAGTGATTTAAGCATCAAACATTCTCTAAAATGATATCAATAAAAACATATATACCTGCAAAAAAGATTAAAACATGAACAGAAATATATATAAGTTTGGTATTATCCTATTTTTACTGCATGGTAAATGGCATAAAAATAAAATCCATATGAAAATGGTATAATTTTTAAAATAATTCCACCCCATTCAAAATTTTTCAGTCTTCCTTGCACATTGAACAGAAATGAAATAAACAGAAAAGCCCTGATGTGAACAGAGAAGTAAAAAGGTTATAGCTTTAGGGAGGAGGGGGTGATAGGGTCAAACATACACAGTAGATGGCTGTTAGCTGACAGGTATTTCTCCTAACTTCACAATAAACCGATTTCAATGGACGAGGGGAATAAACCAACACTAGACATTGAAATTCGACAGGCTCGAACCTTCTTTTATTTGGCACCTGATAATAACTATCAGTGGTAGTCAAGAGGTCCTTGTAAAAACTAGAATGCACATCTGACATTTGTGGGATTGCTCAATTTTCATGTAATGTTTATTGCAGGTTTGGAGCTGAAACTCAAATTGTCCTCAAACTCAAATTCAGCAAATCTCGCTGAATTGTAGAAAAACTTTGACATGTAAGCAAAACTTTGTAGATCAAGTTTAATTTCCTTCACATAATATTAGTATACCTCAGTCAAATTACCACCAGTTTTATGGACCAAGACATGTAGCACTTGGCGTTTCTTACCCACCACTTTAAGAGTATATTTGGTTTCAGCTTTACTGTACAGCACATTCCATCATGATTTGTGCGGGGTATCTTTCCCATTATGTAAAACACATGAATAGGCTTCAACTAAATCACTGTGTGCATATTTATAGGGGGGCTCTTTCATAGTGTGGCTATATGCACACATGTTTTCACTTTCTTAGTAACATTTTATGGAAAATTTCACCTTATCCTAATGATCAAGAGCTCAGTTATCAAAGTATTATTTTTCTACATTATGCCTCGTGCAGACCATTTGATACGTGACATGTTGCAACATTGTAGCTTACGTTTCATACCAGTATGCCAGTTACAAGAGATTACCTATTATTTTAAAGGGAGCCTTCCAACTCCCCACACATATTCAGTTGTCGCCATTGTGTTGCGGAGCACATTACAGTCATAAATAAAACATCTTTGTTATGTATGCAACGTTTGTAGATTTGGAGAAAACCAACTTTGAACTGATGTATGAATGGGGCATTTAGTGCACTGGAGGAAGGTCTTCAGCTTCTGGAGCACTGCTATTGCTTCTCAAGTAGGATATTATAGCAATGGGAGGATCTTTCATTTCATGGCGTGGCATAAGCAGGAGATGGAAGGGTCAGCGATACAAGGAGCTGAAGGCCCACCCAGTGCGCCAAATGCCTCATTTGCATATCATTTCAAGGTGGTTGCTCTCCAAAATACAAACATATATAACAAAGGTATATTGCATATCATTGTAATGTCCTCTGTAACATGATGGTCACAGTCAAATATTCTTGGAGGAACTAGTAGACTTAGTTCTTAGCTTAAGCATTTTTTTCATTTGACAGGTCAATATAATCACAATAAATCAGAATTTATGACAATGGCTACAGATTTTCACCATAGGTTGTCAGGACCTGTTTTGTATAGATTTCTCTGTAGCTTGTGCAGTGCACACTGGGGTACAATAACCTGTTATCTTACAAGTTACAAGTTTTATAATGTTTTGGGTGGAAGCACGAAGCAAAATTTTTATACTAGTTATAGTCTATGACATCATTCATCGACCACTGCAGCAATGCATATATTATATTATCTGAGTATATGATGCTAAGTTCACATGGAGTTTTTTTGTCAGGGTTTTGGCAGAAATCCGCCTCCAAACCTTGAACCAAAAAACGCCTCACCATTCAAAGTATACAAAACGTTTCTGAGTCTTTTCCGCTAACGGAAAAACAGAAGTGAGATGTTCATTCTTTTTTGAAGCCTGAACATTTTACGGCTCACGGCTTCAATGCGAGTCAATGTGAGCCAGTTTTTCCTGCTCACAATTTTTTGGTCAGAAACCTGAAGCGGAACTTGAACTTTGGAAAAAACCTGATCAGGAAACGCCAGGTGGTTTTTTAAAATATAATTCATGACCACATCCCAAGAGGAAACGGATCAGGAAACTCCTCGAACAACGCCTAAAAAAAAATAAATAAAAAAAACAATGCCAAAACCCTGACCAAAAAACTCTGTGTGAACTTACCCTAAATTATTATTTTAACAAATCATCCCAGCAACTAAACCTTTTTCATATAAAATGACATATTAATAGCATAAAATTGTTTTCCTATCTATGCCAGAAATGTGTATCTGCTGTAACTTTTTGTATGCACAGCCTCTTCTCTTGTAATGGTTGCAGCCTACAATGCTTGCTTTTTCCTTTTGTGTTGCCCCACAAAGCCAGAATCTTCTTTTTATGTCCCAGTTGTAAGCAGTGTGTATCATGTCAGGCTGAATATAGCGGGCTATCATTTTCTATGAGATCCCAAAACATCACAACAGTTTGTATATGGCAGTCATGGTCATTTGATTTGTTATTTTATTGAGTAACTATTTGCTTTTGTGTCTCCTGTGTAGACAATTCAAGTGTGTGAAGCAATTTTCAAGTAAGTTGGACTGTTGTGGGCACAGAATGAACTTAATATGGATGTAAAAGAACGTAGGCCTTATTGTTCCTTGACAAAGAGCCGGCGAGACAAAGAAAGACGTTACACAAATTCTTCGGTGGACAATGATGACTGTAGAGTGCCAACACAAAAATCGTACAGCTCCAGTGAAACCCTGAAAGCTTTTGATCATGATTCTTCACGGCTGCTCTATGGAAACCGGGTGAAAGACCTGGTTCACAGAGAAGCAGATGAATATACCAGACAAGGTACGTTCCTATATGTGCCATGTATATTTATACACTATTAATTTATCACCTGAAGATCAACCTTGACCATTGCACAGATTTAAAATATATTTGGCTTTTTAAAAGCCAAAAGACTGTAAAAAGATGTTTAAAACTTATCGGATGGCACTAGATAATATTCTCTGCAAAAACATAATGTCTACATGACCTAGGATGTGCCATACAAGAGCAAATATAACACTATAATAGATCAAATAATTCCTTCTCTACAGTGCATTATTCTGGCCAGGCATGTGCTATATGTAAAATGGAACTTTTAACATTTATATCCTTTTTGTGAACTTTTATGGTTTCAGAAAATAACAGGAAGTGCAGCCATATTGTTGTATTTATTATGTTTAAATATGGATGATGTCTATGAAAACACATTACATTAAGGGTGGCTGAATCTGCAGGTTTCAGAGACAACGGCCAACTATTTAATAGGTTATGGATGTATGGCTGACATTTATTAGATAAAAAATGATCGGGTATGTTGAATTTCAGCATGTCCGATCCTTTATTTTAAAGGGAGGTAAGCCACTAACAGGTGTTTGGCAGCAGCTTACGCCCATCTCCCCATTCAGAACTCCTCCAGCACTTCAACCTCTTAGTGTGTGTTAGGGCTAGTTCACACAGAGTTTTTTGCAGGTGGATTTTGAGGCGGAATCTGCCTCAATATCCACCTGCAAAAAAGGCTTCCATTCATTTCAATCGGAGACATTTCTTTTTCCCACCAGCGATTTTTTTTAGCTAGCGGAAAAAATGAAGCAACATGCCCTATCTTCCCATGGATTCCGCGGCGCGAGGCTCACTCCCGATTAGGTCCATTCATTCAGGCCTAATCAGGAGCAGAATGGCGCGACGGGCTGCCGGTGCACTGCATCAGAATCCCATTGTGGCTTGCCAAATGGAGAGTTCACATGGTGGAAAAGGTTCCACTGATTCCAGTGTTTGTTTTCTCTCTCTAGTCCCGGTCATTCCCGAGCAACAAGTGAATTTAATTTTGGTGTCTGATGTACTATTTAAAATCTGTAATGTCAGAAGGGCGGTGTCAGGCAATGTGCTTCCAAGCTCCAATCAAAGGCAGCCAATGTCAGAGCTCAGAATCACTCCCCTTGTTTGTTCCTTCCTTGCTCTGCCATCCAGTAATACAAAGGCTAAATAGCATATCAGACACCAAAACTAACAACATTGATTGCTCATGAATGGTGGGGACTAGAGGAAAAATTCCAACTGTGCCAGAATCAGTGGAGCAACAACTATTAAGTGATGAAAAGAAATGGACTTGTTGTTGTAGATGATCATAAGTCCTCTTTAACCCCATGTCACCCTTCAGAAGACATATCTGCTCTGCCAGACTGATCATGCATCTGTTAGAGAAATAGCTGATAGCTGAATGAGCTGTTTCACTGACAGCTATTGAACATATATGACTAGGTTTATACTAAAAATTGGCCAAATTTGATCACACATATTTGAGTCTCCCAAAAATGATTTCATCTGGTGTCTGTCTTCTCTGTATTCAGTTGAATACAGTCTTACAGCAATGAAAGCTGATAATGGAGGGTCCCACATTCAGGGCCATCATTTATTAGCCAGAATGGAGAGCTGCTACAAAGAACATCTCTCACTCTTGAGGACCCAGCACACCCATGCATTACCTTGACAGCCCATTGATTTCAATGTCATCTTTGAATTAGCTTCTCAGCAACCATAAAACTTTTTTATTGATAGCACATACTGACAAAATAATAGTTGGTCTTCAGTTTCTGGGAAACTAAATCAAAAATTAGAACCAATGTTCCAGTTGTCCCTTTTGTGCATATGAACACTACAACAGAATGGAAAAATGCCAATAAAAATATTGGTTACAGCTCTTACTCTTGAATCACTATTACAGTATGTAGCCTGTTTTACATTTTGGGTAGAAATCCACTCTAACATTTGTTACAAAAAGGATGATTTTGGGACACATTGGAAGTTCTGTTCTAGTCATTTACAAATACATAAATGCAGTACTTAATGTGTTTCTGTATGGACATATAACATGTATGGAGATGTACTATATGTAAACCAATATGGTCAGAGAATGCATAAACATACCTCTACATATATAGTTCTTTGTATGTTTTTTATTGTTTATTTTTTCTATTAAGGTGCAAGACAAATTTTTATTTACAATTTTTGAAGATGATTGGTCCTAGTACATGACTACATGGTTTGGTATAATAGTTTTAATGCAAAAAAAAGCAATGACCGTGTTTTTGTAAAAATACCATTCTTGCAGAAATATGGTTATAGCATTTGATAATAGCAAAGGCTATTACAAGTTTCAGATAAGTTACCAAGTTTTTATTTTCTCAATTTTCTATCAAATCAGTATTTTGTATCAATTTTTTTTTAAAGAACACGCCTATTTTTCCACTTATCGGCCCCTTTTCTCCTTTTACCTCTCTCCAAAACTGATCATTCACTCTCAGTGCTCTGAAATATAAAAAAACAAAAACTTGAGTCTTCAGTAGTTGATACCTTTTTTAAATGGCTAACTAATAATGATGACAGATTACAAGCTTTCGAAGCTCTCATCTTCTTCCGGCCAATCAACGCTGGTTCTTCTCCTACCTTTAAAAGTCTTCTCTGTGCAGCTTCCGGCTCTGAATTTACTCTGCCAGGCATCGGGCCTGTGCAGAGCCGACTGCGCATGTCTGCTTGTAGTGCGGGCATGCGCAGTCGGCTCTGCCCAGGCCCGATGCCTGGCAGAGTGAATTCAGAGCCAGAAGATGCCGTGGGGACGCTGCAAGGAGAAGACTGCTCGGAGGATCCAGCCCGACCCTCACTCGTGGACTTGGTAAGTATAATTTGATCGAATGTTGCCTACCCCTGAAACGAGCATTTTCCCCCCATAGAGTATAATAGGGTTCGATATTCGATTCGAGTAGTCGAATATTGAGGGGCTACTCGAAACAAATATCGAATCTCGAACATTTTACTGTTCGCTCATCTCTAATAGTTAGCCAATAAAAAAAGGTATCAACTACTGAAGACTTCCAAGTTTTTTTGTTTTTTATATTTCATACCCACTGGCTAACATGGTACAAAAACAAACTTTTTCCTTATCTCAGTTCTCTGCTAAGTCTACCCTTGGAGATATAAGTCAGTCTGTCAACTAACTGAAGGATCAGATTACAAGCTGCCAATATAAGTTTAGGAAGAAGGAGGAGCGAAGTGATATACAAGCAGAGAGACACATATAACAATACAACAGCTAATCTGTGCCTACCAAGCTCAGGGAAAACCGAGAGTCCTATATATAAGGCTACAGATAGGGAAATTGGTGAAAAATACAGAGTACAAGTCATATAATGATCAGATATAGTGTTGCTAGTCATGTACACATGTTGTTATGATATTGTTTGAGGAGCAACTTCTAAAAATGAAGAGACAGGCTGATACCATTGAATAGTAGAACAAGCCACCCAAATCCTACACACCACTGGGATATAGAGTCTAAGGTTGCTCAGATGACTTCACCAGACCAGCCATGGTCTTTGCAGGATCTGCCCTAGTTATCACCCCTGAACCTCAGTGTTAATTCCTCTACAATCTGAAAATAAAATCAACAGCAATACTCCCTATGCAGGTCAGACCAGGGAGTGGAATCAAAAGAGTAAATATATGCAGGCTGAGGTCAGTTCAAGAGTACACAGTCGATGCCAAAATCAGAAGGCAAGGGAATATCCAGTAAACAAGCCAAGGTCAGTATAACAGCAAACAAACAGGTATAACAGAACACTGAAGTCTAACTATTAACTGGCACCTAGTTAATTTTAAACAGACCATAAATATTCCTCTTCAGCCACTGTTGGGCTCAGAGTCAGAGTTCTGACAAGCTACAGAGTCAGAGAAAGCATCTTGTATCAGTATGGCAACCTTAAAGCAACAGTAACAAGCAGAACTTCAATGAAGAGAATACACACTGAGAATCCTAACACATATGACTGCTTACATAATTTTATAAAGTCACCTGGAGCAACAAGTACTGTATATCTAAGGGCGGGTTCACACTTGCACCCGGTCTCCCCTTTAGCCAATCCGGTGGGTTTCCGTCTTCTGCTCTGAGAAACTGGACAGGGGATGATAACTCGGCGAAAAATTTTCAAACCCATTCACTTGAATGGGTTTGCAAAGTCACCTCCCGTGTGTGTCTTCTGCCTCTCCGCAGCGAAATGTTTTGTTTTTTTTAACGGGACACAAAGTCAGACATGCAAGACTTTGTGTCCGGTTAAAAAAAATGGTTTTGTCGCGGAAAGGCAGAAGACACACACGGGAGGTCACTTTGCAAACCCATTCAAGTGAATTGGTTTGAAAACTGACTGCCAGGTTTTCGTCTCTTAATCTAGTTTCTTGGGTAAAAAGGCAGAAACCCGCCAGATTGGCTAAAGCGGGGACTGGGCACAGATGCGAACCTGCCCTAAGACATTGTCATCAGAAATCTACTGAATTTTTATCATAGTTAAATCTAGTAAAAATAGTACTCTTATACTGTATGTAAAGAGGTTGCATTGATAGAGCCTTTGACTACATGTGATTTCCAGAACATAGGATGGAATTTCAGTCCAGTCTACTAAATGGCCATGTACTGTATATGTAGGAAACTGCTTCACCAGAAAATATCATTTTAAAGAATAATAAGGCAGTGTCAAATATGAATGTAATATTCCACACATTCCAGTACATTTGCTTCATTGTTAAATCTAGTCAAAATAATACTCTCATACTGTATGTAATAAATACAAGTAGGAAGATTATGCTGGTAGAGCCTGTGATATGTGACTACATGTAATATGCAGAACACAATGGCCTGTTGCTTAAAATGTGTCAGATTTTATTATAACAAATCTCTAAGCAACACTACATCAGTTTGCACTCTTTATATAAGCAGCTCCTTCTGAATATTAGTTATGGTCCAACATACCAGTCGTACGGGAAGCAATGTGATCCTCTATCATATATATTGTTGGCATTTCCCCTTTAAAAATATTTTTACCAGCTTAATGTCAATGTTATAATGTACTTTATAGTTGTATCTGGCTGAGGATTTCTAGTTAAGGTTAGAGCAAACTTGCCATGAGAAGCAAACCAAAATCCCGAGCAGGTGAAGACCTCGGCTATATACATATCTGCATGGGAGCAAAAGCTTTAGCTAAAGAAAGTATAAATCAGCTCATAGCTAGGTCAAAAATAAAAAAGGATAAAAGAGAAACCTGGAAAATAACAGCTGAAGCAGTCAAGTTTAGAAATTACAGGAATATGAAATAAAAATGTGGCTGAATCAGAGGTTTGGAAGGGTAATGAAAATCATAAAAAGGGAAGCTGATTGATTAAAGACTGAAGATTGGTCTGAATGGAAATTATTTAAGGGTGAAGGCCAAGATATAAAACGGGAATTTGGACAGATGTGGATAGACTGCAAATGTAGTATAACTTTATATTTTGTCTTATAGCTTTTCAGCTGTGAAGCCTTGATCAATTCCTACCATTGTTATTTATCACTAGTTATTAGTAACATCATGCACTATCTACTTCTCAGAGTTCTCTGGATTTGACACTTACTATAGATCTGCCTACAATAAGGTTTCATCTTACTTAGGGCCACCAAACAACTCCAACTATGTAGAACAGACTGAGTGACATTTCTCTGTTTATGTTTAAGTGGGTTATCCGCATTTCTAATATTGATGATCTATCCTTAGAATTGGCCATCAATATTACGTGTATGTGGGTCCAACAGCCAGGACCCGCACAGATCAACCATATCTCTGGACAGTGCAACTCCCAGTTATGTTTACATGCAACTCACTCACTGTACTATGAGTTGCAGCAGCTGTATCTACTACAGTACTGTTCTGTAGACTACTGCTCTGTCCTATAGACAACAGCACTGTCCTATAGACTACAGCACTGCTCTATAGACCATAGCACTGTCTTATAGACTACAGCACTGTCCTATAAGCTACAGCACTGTCCTATAGACTACAGCATTGTCCTATAGACTACAGCTCTGTCCTATAGACCATAGCACTGTCTTATAGACTACAGCACTGTCCTATAAGCTACAGCACTGTCCTATAGACTACAGCATTGTCCTATAGACCATAGCACTGTTTTATAGACTACAGCACTGTCCTATAGACAACAGCACTGTCCTATAGACTACAGAACTGTCCTATAGACTACAGCACTGTCCTATAGACTACAACACTGTCCTATAGACTACAACACTGTCCTATAGACTACAACACTGTCCTATAGACTACAACACTGTCCTATAGACTACAACACTGTCCTATAGACTACAGCACTGTCCTATAGACTACAGCACTGTCCTATAGACTACAACACTGTCCTATAGACTACAACACTGTCCTATAGACTACAACACTGTCCTATAGACTACAACACTGTCCTATAGACTACAGCACTGTCCTATAGACTACAGCACTGTCCTATAGACTACAACACTGTCCTATAGACTACAACACTGTCCTATAGACTACAACACTGTCCTATAGACTACAACACTGTCCTATAGACTACAGCACTGTCCTATAGACTACAGCACTGTCCTATAGACTACAACACTGTCCTATAGACTACAACACTGTCCTATAGACTACAACACTGTCCTATAGACTACAGCACTGTCCTATAGACTACAGCACTGTCCTATAGACTACAGCACTGTCCTATAGACTACAGCACTGTCCTATAGACTACAGCACTGTCCTATAGACTATAGCACTGTCTTATACACTACAGCACTGTCCTATAGACTACAGCACTGTCCTATAGACTACAGCACTGTCCTATAGACTACAGCACTGTCCTATAGACTACAGCACTGTCCTATAGACTATAGCACTGTCTTATACACTACAGCACTGTCCTATAGACTACAGCACTGTCCTATAGACTACAGCACTGTCCTATAGACTACAGCACTGTCCTATAGACTACAACACTGTCCTATAGACTACAACACTGTCCTATAGACTACAACACTGTCCTATAGACTACAACACTGTCCTATAGACTACAGCACTGTCCTATAGACTACAGCACTGTCCTATAGACTACAGCACTGTCCTATAGACTACAGCATTGTCCTATAGACTACAACACTGTCCTATAGACTACAACACTGTCCTATAGACTACAACACTGTCCTATAGACTACAGCACTGTCCTATAGACTACAGCACTGTCCTATAGACTACAACACTGTCCTATAGACTACAACACTGTCCTATAGACTACAGCAATGTCCTATAGACTACAACACAGCACTGCCCTATAGACTACAGCACTGTCCTATAGACTACAGCACTGTCCTATAGACTAAAGCACTGTCCTATAGACTACAGCACTGTCCTATAGACTACAACACTGTCCTATAGACTACAGCACTGTCCTATAGACTACAGCACTGTCCTATAGACTACAGCACTGTCCTATAGACTAAAGCACTGTCCTATAGACTACAGCACTGTCTTATAGACTACAACACTGTCCTATAGACTACAGCACTGTCCTGTAGACCATAGCACTGTCTTATAGACTACAGCACTGTCCTATAGACTACAACACTGTCCTATAGACCATAGCACTACCCTATAGACCATAGCACTACCCTATAGACCATAGCACTACCCTATAGACCATAGCACTATCCTATAGACTACAGCACTGTCCTATAGACTACAGCAATGCCTTATAGACTTCAATGGGACACTAATGCAGTACCAAAACTCACTGTTATACATTGTATGGATCACAGCATGTAAATGTCCCACAACAGCTGATCTGTAGGGTCCCCGCTCTCAGACCTGTGCAGATCTAAAGAAAAATGTAGAAAAAGAAAGCAACAATATACATGCAGCAACAATATACAGATTAATTACTTACACATTTTGAGAATAGTCTGACATATGTAATGTATGAGCACTGGCTACACTTTCTGAATACTGTATTACCTAAAAGTCGCTTTACAGTTATAAGAATGTAAGCAAAGCTACATCAATAAACACCGACATGACGTATCTGTTTCAGTAGGTCCTAACTCGGTGCTAACTCCCACAACATGATGGATTATCTTATTCCTATCTTAATATACTTACAATTACTGCACCTCTACACATGGCAACCACTGGAACGAAAACTGGGGAGCCCAAGTGCTGCTTATTTATATACACGTGTCACATATTGCTTAGGAGTTAGTTTGCTTCTTGTTTAATGTTATAGCAAAAAAAGAATAGTTAAGCTGAAATGACTTGTTTTCTGCATGGGCACAATTCTACAAGTTGTAGTAACAATTTATCACTGTATCAATGCCAAATGTTCTCATAAATACGAGGTTTCAAGCATACTGAACGATACCTTTCATTTTCTACTCAGTTTATTCAGCTTTACTCCATTTATGCTTTTTTTTGAAGGTCAAAACATCAATTATTTTTTAATTATTTTCTAAATTCCTAGATTGGTTTGTTTTAATAGTATCATATTGTATATCCATCTACATGGACATATATATAGATGTAAAAAAACTTAACACCATATTAGAAATGAAACAGAATGGGACAGATTTACTTATATGGGGAGGGGGGGGGGGATTTATTAGGACTGGATTATACGTCAAAGATTCACCATGAAAACTGGCATAGATGGGTTAATAAATTACTGCCACTATGTTTTAGTGCAATCTTGGACTATACAGGTTGTAAAGTGTCTAATACTGTTTGATAAAGCTGACTTAATAATTAAAGGGATTCTTTTTTTTTTTTTTTTTTTTTTTTAATGTAGATTGTAAGCCCCACATAGAGCTCACAATGTACATTTTTCCCTATCAGTATGTCTTTGGAATATGGGATGGAAATCCATGCAAAGACAGGGAGAACATACAAACTCCTTGCAGATGGTTTTTTGTCCTTGGCGGGATTTGAACACCAGGACTCCAGCGTTACACTGAGCCTCCATGTGGTTCCAATAATTAAAGGGATTCTATCATTAGAATCCCTTTTTTAACCAAGTACAAGTAGGAATAGCCTTAAGAAAGTCTATTCTTCTCATACCTTTATTATTCTGTTTCGCGCCACTGTTCCTGAGAAATATTTTCTTTCTTTCTTATGTAAATGAGTTTTCTCACAGCACAGGGGGTGTTCCCTGCTCTCAAACAGCACTGGGGGTGTCTCCAGTGCTGCTTGAAAACTCTACAGCAATGCCTGTCATCTTCTCCAAACCGCCTCTTCTCTTGCTCTCCCATCGTGTCTTCATCCAAAAGCGCCGACTGCGCATGTCCGGCAGTCATTTTCCTGTGGCCTTTCCTGTTCGGTCACAGGAAAATGGCCAACAGATATGCGCAGTTGGCGCCGCGATCAGCCATTTTCCTGTGGCCGAATGGGAGAGGCAGACGGACATGCGCAGTTGGTGCTTTTGGATGAAGACATGATGGGAGCACGAGAGAAGAGGCGGTTGGTTCAGAGAAGAAGACAGAGGCATTGCTGGAGAGTTTTTAAGCAGCACTGGGGATGCCCCCATTGCTGTTTCAGCGCAAGATAACACCCACAGTACTGCGAGAAAACTCATTTACATAAGGAAAAAAAAAGATACTTCTAAGGAACGGTGGCGCGGCTCAGAATAATAAAGGTAAGAGAAGGATTGCCTTTCTTAAGGCTATTCCTATGTGTATTTAGTTAAAAAGGGTATTCTACTGATAGAATCCATTTAAAGAAATTGTTACAGAATGATGGTGTCTGATTTGTGGGGGCCTGTCTTACTACAAATCCCAGCGGCTACAAGAATGAGGGTTCCATGTTCCCCATTTGAATGGAGTTTAGTTAATCACAGTACTTATCTTTCTCTGGCTGACCCATAGAGTTTGAATGGGGTGGCAGCATTCATTTATTGGAACAGGGACATACAATATGACCTCATTCTTGTGCTTGGTGGGGGGGCCCTGAGGACTTGTCACCTATCTTGTGTTTAGTTGTCTGGGACAGCCACTTTAATCAACCTACATCCAATGTTCACCAATCACTCAGGTCCTCAAAGAACATTTATACTAAGTAGCATTTGAACAGTGGGGATCAGAAGAAATCTTATTAGTTATTCTAAGCAAGCTTGGTCTTCTCAACATGAAGTCATGACTAGACTGAATGTTTCTTGGGGGGCTGTACATGGAACTCGAAAACACTTTGCTGAAACTGGATCAGTTGCATCTAAATTATGTTCAAGCAGATCAAAAGCAGCCGTCACATCAGTCACCCAATTCCCTGAGAGAACAGCAACTTTATCACACATACTGAATATTCTGAATAATAAAAAATGACTTCTTAAGAAAAATGGCTGAAGGTGAGGGCAAACTTTTCAACCAATGCCACATCCTCCGCAATGTCCATAGTCTTGCCTCCGTTTGTTGTCCAATAGCTGCATGGTGTTGTGGAGCTTCGGCTTTATCTGTAAGATAAATCGGCCCCATAAACAGTGACTACAGCGGAGTAAGGATGCGCTGGATATGGCGCTGGTCACAGCCGATGGAAAGGGCTTTTGATTCAGAGGTGGATGTGATGCTGGTCACAACATATATCCTTACGCTGAGACTTACACAATAGGACCAAAAGTATATGGACAATCCTAATTTTTGAGTCCAGGTGTTCTAGCCTCATGATTACAAACAGCAGCATAATATGAAGGACCCAGCTATTTATGTATTCCGAATAGACAAAAATTGGGAATAAACAGCTCAGTGAATTCAACTTGGCATGAATATAGGATACCCAAAAGGTAGATGTGAAATTTCTGATCTCTTCAATCCGCCCCAGTGCTATTAATATGAAATAATTGTAACAATTTAGACTCAGAGCAGGAGCTTGTGCAAGGAGACAGAGCAAGTCTTCCTTGTGGCTCATAAAACTCATCTATCTTGTGTTACAACCCTCACTTCAGAATTACAAATTCCTTTGGAGACTCTGTCGCATAGACCAATGAAAATTGGCATAAAGTAAAGTACTACAAGGAGAACTTTTCTTCGACGCTTTCAGTTTCGAAATGGCGGACACCCAGCAGACCCCTGGTGGACCCATTATAGTCAAAGTGGTCTACCGGTCTATGTGTGTAACCGCTGTTGTAGCGGTCCAGCTTTCTGTCATCCAGGTCACCAGATGGACCCAAACCATGGAGAGTCTGGCGCTAGTAGCAGAGCAGGGTCAGTTGAGTAGATTGATATTTAGTTTTTGGTGGTATATTCTGTATAACACAATATTTACTCATCTAAAACTCTAAAATGGGCTTAGGAGTCCAGTGGGTGGTCCTACCTAGTGATTGGTAACTATCTCTGCATAACCAGTCATGCAGGGAAAGTTGTCAGTCATTAGATGGACCACCCATTGGAACACCCATCTACATATCAAATCTGCTCTGGTCCCCCCACTCTATAATAAGATGATGGTGAACACAATAGGTTCCCTTTAGGTGCAGGGTGCGGGCACTGGACCCTGTTTGCTGATAAATTCAGGTTTGACAATGGCAGATTATAAAGTCCTGTGTATCCAATAATTTAAAGGAACACTCCAGATAAAACAGATGGACTGGTGCAAGGCCTAGAAATTATTGCCAACCTATTTTTGTCGTATCTTTACACCGGATTTTAGGATGGTTAAATGTGAGTTGTAGACATTCCTATAGGCCCTTTGTAGTCCTGTTTGCCTTATATGCAGTTGTCTAGTAGGATATGTAACATGCCTGAATAGTAGCGCTCCACTTTAATAAGTATACATCAGATAACAATGCGTTCATTCTTCTCTCTTTTCCTTATTACATTTACTCTCAGACTATCGTGTTATCATGATCTCATTTGTTCACAATGTTACAATTGGAGTTAGGCTTCGTGATTTCTAAACAATACATTTTGGGGTTTATAATGGGATTTTAAAACCTGCTCGCTGATACTTGTTTAATGCAGTGTCTTCCTTCAGGCAAAAAAAATCTTCCTTCAGACACCACTGGGAAAATAATCCTTATACACCTAAAGATTCTTTATCACTGCCAACTAATGGGTGGTGATGAGTAAGTATAATGAAAGTGAGATGAAGATCTTCTTGATAAAGCACATTCACTTTAATTAGTGCTGCCGTAATGGAGATTTGTCTTAGGCAGAGATGTAAGTCACTTCTAGACGGAAGCTTCCTGCTAACTAATGCATGTTTATGGGCTTGGCATACCAAATGTTGGAAATGTGAAAATGGGTATGGAAGCATGTAAGTGCGTGTGTGTATACTGTATCTATACTATACACATAAACATGTTTGTGCATGTGTGTGGACTGAAAGTATTTGTGTATGTATGTAAGCATACAAGTAATTTACTGTACACATGTATATGTATGTGTGTATAACTGTATGCAAGCCTGAATATATCTGTGCAAGAAACTAATATGCACGCATTTGTATGTGTGCATGTGAATGTGTAGCATGTTAGCATGTATGTGTAAATTCAATATACACAGTGTACGCCTGCAAGTGCATACATATACAATAATCTGAAAAAGTTTACTCATGTATAGAAAAAATGGTGCAACGTAAGAATGCTCTCAAAGAATACAGTAGAAGTTGTAAAGGAGTTGTCCGGGGAGTTTAAAATGACTTACCTGATCTGGTAATAGACCCCGGGGTTTCCGTTTCATGCTGACTCCCAGGTCATGTTATTGGAAACAGCTGTTAAGATACTGGTATACATAGCTGGAATCTAGTAGCCAGATGGAAAAAGCCAAGCACAGTTAGGTATTGTAGCGTTGTATCCAAAAAAAGAAAAAGACATGGCCGCACATCCCAATCTTATACATTGATCTAGTGCTTCGCAGCAAATTCTACAATACTAAACATGAGGTTCTTAGTATACATATTGATTAAGGTGTATAAGCCCACTAGCCACTTCATGGCAACCTTTTTATAGTGGGTTCCTACTCTACAGGGTGCGGCGCCGCACAGCGACCACCACAACCGCAACACGGCGCCTACAGGGGGAGTGACCCAGTGGTCCGGGAACACCCCTGCCATCAGATCAAGCCCCCAGACTCTGGGTCAGATTGCCCTATGGGCACAGCACCACAGGAGCAGCAGACAACATATAGCACCGCACCATGTGAACAGATCTCAAAAATTCATTTTACCATATTGCCCCAGTCAGAGGACTGAAAGCTAGAAGGTGGGTCCCTTTTTTGCAGTCTCCTGCTACTTAAAAAAAACCTGGGCAAAATGGGAGGGAGTGCAGAGTTGTAGTCTGGGGCACGGCTTGAAGTGTAGATCACACGGACAATTCAGCAAAAAATAGAAACAGTCTGGGAAAGACAGTTCTGAGGAGCAGGAGATTGAAACACATCAAAATACTTGAGCAATGATTGAATTGCCTCATGGGTATAAGTAGGCCCAAACAGGAAACAAGATGGCTTCATATCATCATATTGGCCTTCTTTGTTAAGGGCAGATCCTAAGACAAACACAGCATCCTCCAGTGGTGAGGAGTGGAAGTGCAATAGTCCTGAGTGAGCAAAACAGCGGCCACTGGTGGTAGATTAGAACGATACATTAGGATTATGACAACAGTGCTCAGACCCCAGGGTTTCTCTACCCCTTACTTCCCCAATCTCACAGGCAATTAATTACCTATGGGGGCAGACTACAGTAAAACTACCCCCCATAGCACAGGTAAATTAATAACTAGTATGTGTGTGTATGTATATATGTAAGCATGAAAGTGTAGAAGTTTAGATGTAGCTTTAGAATATCATCACAACTTTATTTTACCTCTCGGTTCTGTGTATGATATATTGTGAATCATTGAATATTACATGTTTTCATCTGAAAAGTACAGCCTGGTGGCTGAATTAGCTGCACTATTATATTCTTTATTGACTCATTAGTTATAAGATTATAACATAACCAAGTGTTTATAAGAAAGTGGGAAAAGATGATAATATAAATAGAAATATAGGTTTAATATGAATTGTGAATATTTCTGGACACTGCACAATTTACAGTTCTATAAAATGTAAGTATGAGTAGATGGAACTTGAGCATTCTAGTAGCTTCACAGTTATGTTACTCTGTAGTCTACATCCTATTCATAGTCTATAGGGAACATCCACATGGCAATTCTCCAATTCTCCTGCAATATATCATATTGCAGTACAGCTCAGAGCAATGTCAAAAATAATAATGTAAATAATAGAATTGTTATTTATGTAGCTAATTTCAATGGACATATACAGAGTCCATCCTTGACAGACTGGTTAGAATGGCCATCTCTCTCCTGGGGAGCCCCCTGGATCTAGTACAGGTGGTGGGTGACAGAAGGATACTGTCCGTGATGGAGAACAGCTCCCATCCCATGCATGATACCATTATAGCACTGGGAAGTACTGTCAGTGACCGACTGCTGCACCCCAAGTGTGAGAATACCTCTATCAGAGATCCTTCCTCCCAACCGCGGTCAGGCTGTATAATCAATACCACGCTAAGCGAAGATCACTCCACACAGAGAACTAAATGATCCTGAAGTCTTCTTTTCTTTTAGTTGCTATGACTTCTAATATTTTTTCTATCTGCTATGAGCATTTATGTGTTCTTTCTTGTAAAATATTACTGTATTATCCATGCTGCTGTAACACACTGAATTTCCCCAAGGTGGGACTATTAAAGGAATTAAAGGAATATCTTATCTCTGTACTATACAAGCCCAGCTGTATTCTTACTTAAAAGAATGCTTTAAGAAAAGCTGTGCCCATATTGCAGTATTTGATGGAACATGGCACATTGAAATCTGTGCTATATCAAGGTTCAGAATTTCATAGGTGTTGTGCTACAACATAATGCAACTCATGCACAGTTATCGAGTGGTTATGTGCATAAGCCCTAATGGTGTGGGGTTTTTTTTTGTACATGTGACTGCTATAGAGCCTTGTACATAATAGAAAGTAATGCAGATTTTCTCAAGGTCACTATACTTTATATACTGCATCTTATACCACATGTCAATGTCACTTGCAATGCACAAGAATGAGTGGAAGCTTAATGTCATATCTCTGTATTTGCTTTTTAAATGCATGCTTTAAGTGATTTTTCCATAATAGAAGTTAATATTTCTCCGAAGACCTCAGACCTACTAAATGCTTGTCAAGGACTTGAAAGTTATTATAAGTGGTTACTATGTATACAGCCGCTTTCAACAATCTTTTCTCTTTCATTGTGAGTACTAAACAACCTCTACTAGATGGGACACACCGGCTTTGTATCTAGGAAAGAATGCATTTTTGGCTTCATACCTGGGTTTTAATTCTTTTAGAAGTGACCTTGAGTCTTTCTGGTTCAATCCATTTTCAGATTTTTGTGTCTGTTCCTGAATTTTAAGGTTAATCCATAAAATATCTGCATGTTTCTATCAGATTGTTACAAATGTTGCCAATGTTTTTATTTAGCAAACATTTTAATGCATTAAATAAGCTATTTATTCCGATAGTATTTGCTTTCTGTTTTGTATATTAATTGAAGAATTTTCTAAAGCGGGATCAGATCTGGAACAAGGCCATAATATTGGTACTTGAAATCAACTTGTTAACTCTATTTTCAGTGCCTGATTATCGGGGCAGCCATCTTGCCTACACTGCTCACAGCATGTACAGATATGTTAATTTTTTTATGGTCCATCATTAGGATAAGACATTAATATCTAACAATAGGCCCCCACAAGAACAGCTGTTTAGGACTGCTGTCAGCCTGGCTTTATACAGTGTGAATAGTGTATAGTGTACATTGTTTAGTGGTCAAGCCACATTACTATATTTCAGCTTCCATTCACTTCAATGTGAGCAAAGCTGCAGAAATGCCACCCAACCACAGAGCCAACCTCTTCCAGCTCAGTACACTGTATAATACCGGACTAGGTAGTAATCTCGAACAGCTGCTCAATGCAGTGGCTGGTGTTGGCCCTGCATTGATCACATATAGATGGTTGATCCCAATGATAGGTCTTCAAAGAAAAATTCCCAGGAAACCTTTTCACCCAACCTACAGTTGTAAATGTGCAGGACTCAGGGCATGAGCCAAGTGCATTACACTTCACCCCGAGATGACCATATAAGTTTTCTGTAGGAGACAAAAGATAATCATGTGCGGAAAAAATGCTTTATATGGTATATGGGCAAGGTACTTAATATAGTATGTTTTATGGGCGACCATTTTAAACTAAGATAAAAGTTGGAAAAAATTTGTAAAGACATACATGTATGGAGTGGCAAGATATGTGTTTCCATCCCATAATAGAACAGAAGAATGGAAATCCTGACATATACGTGAAAAAAGTTTTAGATCAAATTGTTGGCTAGTTTGTATATAAGCAGTTGTGGTTTACAAGTACAGGTGCTTTGTGACTGACCACAGTAATTTGTACAGATGTAAGGGCTAGTTCACACGGGGTTCCATGTGAACACATTCTGTCGTGGCTGCCGCGACCTGATGCCGGTGCAGTGCAACGGCATCCCGTCGTGGCTTTCCGCTCCGTATTAGGTCCAAATGAATGGGCCTGTTCCGGAGGGTGCGGACGCCGTGACTGAATCAGCTGCAGAATCGGCCTGAAGAAAGGGCAGCTCGCTTCTTTTTTCCACTAGCAGGAACTAGCAGAAAGAAGAAGGATGGTGGTCTACATAGACCTCTATTGTGAGGAAGCGGATTTTGAGGCAGATTCCGCCTCAAAATCCTCCACCTCTTGCCCCTTGTGAACTAGCCCTAAGAAAGTTTTATTTGACACTCAAAGTGAAATGAATGAAGCGTCAGCACACATTTTCGGCCCACCACTCCATCAAAATGAGGTTGCAAAACACCCCCGGTCTCATGATAAATAGGAGACAGATTTCTGCTTCCTTAGGATTGGGGTAACTTGTTATTACTTACAGTGAATAACCCTATAATTTGGTAGGTTTAATGACTTTTAATGTGAGTCAAGGGGAGGTCAGCTGTCCTTATCCAGACTTACCGCCCTGGACATTACCATATAGAATGATAAATAAAGATACAAGAATGGTACATAACTAAGATACTGTATAGGGAAGGTGTACAAAACCATGATGTTGTTTTCAGTAAAATAATATAGTAGGATGAGCATGAGCAATATATACAGAGTAGGAGTACATAGAGGAATAGGGGCTAGGCAAGAGTAATTCATAGTGTGAATATATGCTGGCGGTAGAAAATATATTACAAGCCTGAGGCATGATGTTACTTACACTAGTTACTTTAGGATTGACACTGTATCTTCATCCTTCTGGCTATATGTCAATGGCAAGAAAATTGTGAGAGATCTAGTTTCTTATGTAAAAGTAAAATACTATATGTTATGTTGCGTGGTGTCTATATGTTATGTTGTGTATGACAGATGAAACATAGGTAACCCTTAAAAGTCTGGAGTGCACACAATAGCTCCATAGATATACAATCCATAGAGTTATCATTCAGTGTTGGTTTAATGCATTTACAAGTTTCTTCATGAAGATAACACATTGGTTTACCAGACAATGACATTATTCTCACTTTATCCTGAGATTGTAGATTTGGTCGGGACATGTTCTGCTCTTTATTTGTACAGTACGCTTCTTGCTTCACTCAGGAATGTGACAAGAAAATCCAGACTTTTGTTGCTCGGCAGCTTCCCTGTCTCCTAGAAGATTACCATCTCATTACATCCAGTTTGACAAAGAGGTTTTCTTTTTTTCTTATTAAATTCTAAATATTTGTCAGGTAGCTCAGCCATTACCTGCTTCTTTTGTTTGCATTTTACTTAACTCTATAACAGCACTGAGTATTTCTATCGACATCTTAAGCATTGACAGTCATGTCTTATGGTAACGAAACTTGTGTTCAGCACTCTCTTGTACTCTCACATAGACAGTAATGGTGTTCATAGAGATACTGGGGAATCTAAAGGGATGCACAGTATTTAGCAATTGCTTCAATAACAATTCCATATTAGTAGGTTAGTAGCAGAATATCCACATTGTTACTTAAAGGGGTTTTCCAGAAACTTTATATTGATGTCCTATTCTATGGATCTGATTGATGAGGATCCAGAACATGGCTGTTCTTAGTTGTGCAGGGTGTTGGTAATATTCAGTTGATGAAGCCAGAATCAGACAGAGCGGACACAGCCAGAAGTGAATGGGAGCTGACCTACAGAGCAGCAGCACACAGTCTGTGCCTAGCTCTGTCCACCATATAACTCCAGCTCTGCCAGCTACAGACATCTGCCAGTGGTGATTGATGATAGCGTCAACTGTCAGAAATTGTAACCCATGACACCAATCAGAACTTGTGAGGTTAGCCAACCAATATACAGTTCTGTGCAAACATGAAAGTGCTAATAGATTATTTTTGTAAATTTAGTAAATAAATT
This sequence comes from Leptodactylus fuscus, assembly GCF_031893055.1. NCBI lineage: Eukaryota > Metazoa > Chordata > Amphibia > Anura > Leptodactylidae > Leptodactylus > Leptodactylus fuscus. The sequence continues at coordinate 302,005,413 of NC_134265.1, forward strand.
GAATGAACAAAAGAGATATCTAAATCACATCAATATTTGTTTGCTCTGTCTCATCATGTAATCCCAGACAGACTGGATGATGCTGAGATGAAGATGGAGTGGGAACTGTGTCATCAATGCCAGGATTTCTCCTCCAAAAGGTGGTCACACCAGATATTGATTTCATTTACATTTCTCTTTTGTTTATGAACTCAGTTTTGTTAATTTGCAAAAATAAACTATTAAAATTTCTAATTCTGAACACATTCTTACTTTGCAGCATTTTATCAATGCCTGCCTAAAATCTTTGCACAGTACTATACAACAGGCACCACAGAGCCCCTGCAGTTGTTACCAGGGATTTTGGGCCATTTTAAAGGGCTTGTATGGGATTATAAAACCTTATCTGCTCTCTAAAAATCAGCATCATCTTTTTAATGTTTTTGTCTGGTATTGCAGTCCAGATCTATTACTTCAATGGATATAAACTGAATTGAGTGTTTTTATGTCAATTCATATAACCTTTAAGTAATTTCCTAACACCTTTCCCTTTTTCCTTTCCTTTCCCTTCCTTCCTTCCTTCCTTCCTTCCTTCCTTCCTTCCTTCCTTCCTTCCTTCCTTCCTTCCTTCCTTCCTTCCTTCCTTCCTTCCCTTTCCCCTTCCTTCCTTCCTTCCTTCCTTCCTTCCTTCCCATCCCCTCCCTCATTATACCACTTTCTTATCTTTTCTATCTTTATATGTATACATCATAATACCATTCACAGTGATATACCCCATAACAACAGTAAGGTGTGATGCTTTGTCACTTCTACACACATGAATGCCAATGTTTACTATTGTCCAAGACCCTAATCACAGTCATTGAGGTCAATCTATTATCATTCCACCCATTCATTCAAGAAATTATAGTTTCCTCCAGTGCACACTCGCACCCTGTGTGTAATATTCCCCTATTCTAATCTTATGACATGTCTGGCTTCAGTTCATCTGTAATGATTCTATACATAAAATAAAGTACATGAGTATGAGGCTGTCAATAGAACTGCTACACACTGACATTTTACACACCATTTACAGTCCTCCATTTATGATTAATGCAGTAATAATAATGACATGTAATAATTGCTTTAGAGGTTGACTGCTCTAAGCTGCCACGTAGGCAAATAGTACCATATGAAGTATTACTGTTATGTAATTGGGACTCTAGAGAAAGTAAGAGTATTGCATGTAAGGTGGTGCGTGGTAAGTGAAATGTTACTCTTACAAGCATTTATTGCCCTGTTAATTGTGTAAAGCATTAATGGCTATTGTAGTTATACACTCGAGGCTACACCAAAATGAGAGTAACAAGAGACGTCCAGAGACTGATGTCAGGAGCCAGACGCTTTGCTATATTAAAGCACTGATTGCATTCTAGAAAAACAAGAGTGTAATGTGTAAGAGGAGGATTCTAATATTTAGGCTTGTTTTATATCTCAGCCGTTACAGAGCTGAATCTGCACACACCACATTCAGCTCCATCTAATATCTATAGTCTTAAAGGGAAACTCTGCCTGCAATGAACATTGGCTGTACAGTCTGTAAATCTTTGTATAATGTATCTTAATTTTTATTTGCTTTATCTTTTTCCTTTCTGACTGCCTTTTCCAAAAATATATTCTTGTCATCTGGAAACCATAAACAAGCTGCTGTTGACTGATCTGCAGTTTTCATTAGTATCTACAGTAGATACTAATATCTGGTAATTTTTGTCTGTGTAAAATACAAAGGTTTATGCTAGATATTTCTAAATTCTGAAATTCTGACAGGGCATTGTATTTCATCTACACTGGTATCCTTATGTAGCTTGATCCTGCCTTTTTGTAGGAAATCTATTTTATTCAATATTCAAATTAGATTCATGAAAACAAGGGATTGAAGAACTAGTCGAAAAAGTCAAGATGCCCCTTGTGCTATAATTGATGCCTCCTTTACCCCACTGCTGTCACTACAAAGGCCCCAAAGTACTCCCAGTTGAAACCACATCTTCAGGCAACTCATCACTGTGCATGTGCCAGGGTCGTTTTATGGCAGATTAATCTCTTCTTACCTCACTTTCTTCTATATAGGCGCATGCACTTCTGGTCTTCTACTAGTTCTTGAGGCTTGTGGTGTTAGTGATAAGCATCACAGAGCTCCCCCAGTGCATGCACAGTGATAAGCTGAAGCCTAGGGTGGGGGTTTCAAATGGGAGGTCATTGTGACTGCTGGGATGAAGGGGCATCAATTACATCAAATTGGAGGAGGGGAGAGTTTGACTTCTTTGGCTAGCTTTCCACTCTTTTGGAGAATGGAAGGATCATTTAAGCCTTATATGGACACCGTTACAGAAGACATTGTCAAGTATGGTGCTAGGATTGGTGGCCAAAATCACAGTTTTCCTAAGCTTCCTGCGAAGTACAGTTAGGGCCACAAATATTTGGACAGTGACACAAGTTTTGTTATTTTAGCTGTTTACTAAAACATGTTCAGAAATACAATTACATATATAATATGGGCTGAAAGTGCACACACCCAGCTGCAATATGAGAGTTTCCACATCCAAATCGGAGAAAGGGTTTAGGAATCATAGCTCTGTAATGCATAGCCTCCTCTTTTTCAAGGGACCAAAAGTAATTGGACAATGGACTCTAAGGGCTGCAATTAACTCTGAAGGCATCTCCCTCATAAACCTGTAATCACTGAAGTAGTTAAAAGGTCTGGGGTTGATTCCAGGTGTGTGGTTTTGCATTTGGAAGCTGTTGCTGTGACCAGACAACATGCGGTCAAAGGAACTCTCAATTGAGGTGAAGCAGAACATCCTGAGGCTGAAAAAAAAAGAAAAAATCCATCAGAGAGATAGCAGACATGCTTGGAGTAGCAAAATCAACAGTCGGGTACATTCTAAGAAAAAAGGAATTGACTGGTGAGCTTGGGAACTCAAAAAGGCCTGGGCGTCCACGGATAACAACAGTGGTGGATGATCGCCGCATACTTTCTTTGGTCAAGAAGAACCCGTTCACAACATCAACTGAAGTCCAGAACACTCTCAGTGAAGTAGGTGTATCTGTCTCTAAGTCAACAGTAAAGAGAAGACTCCATGAAAGTAAATACAAAGGGTTCACATCTAGATGCAAACCATTCATCAATTCCAAAAATAGACAGGCCAGAGTTAAATTTGCTGAAAAACACCTCAAGAAGCCAGCTCAGTTCTGGAAAAGTATTCTATGGACAGATGAGACAAAGATCAACCTGTACCAGAATGATGGGAAGAAAAAAGTTTGGAGAAGAAAGGGAACGGCACATGATCCAAGGCACACCACATCCTCTGTAAAACATGGTGGAGGCAACGTGATGGCATGGGCATGCATGGCTTTCAATGGCACTGGGTCACTTGTGTTTATTGATGACATAACAGCAAACAAGAGTAGCCGGATGAATTCTGAAGTGTACCGGGATATACTTTCAGCCCAGATTCAGCCAAATGCTGCCAAGTTGATCGGACGGCGCTTCATAGTACAGATGGACAATGACCCCAAGCATACAGCCAAAGCTACCCAGGAGTTCATGAGTGCAAAAAAGTGGAACATTCTGCAATGGCCAAGTCATTCACCAGATCTTAACCCAATTGAGCATGCATTTCACTTACTCAAATCCAGACTTAAGGCGGAAAGACCCACAAACAAGCAAGACCTGAAGGCTGCGGCTGTAAAGGCCTGGCAAAGCATTAAGAAGGAGGAAACCCAGCGTTTGGTGATGTCCATGGGTTCCAGACTTAAGGCAGTGATTGCCTCCAAAGGATTCGCAACAAAATATTGAAAATAAAAATATTTTGTTTGGGTTATGTTTATTTGTCCAATTACTTTTGAGCTCCTAAAATGTGGAGTGTTTGTAAAGAAATGTGTACAATTCCTACATTTTCTATCAGATATTTTTGTTCAACCCTTCAAATTAAACGTTACAATCTGCACTTGAATTCTGTTGTAGAGGTTTCATTTCAAAACCAATGTGGTGGCATGCAGAGCCCAACTCGTGAAAATTGTGTCACTGTCCAAATATTTCTGGCCCTAACTGTATGAAAGCTACGCTACAAGCAGTAAACTTCTATCTAATGCAAGTTAATAGAGTATTTTATTTCACATTCACATGCATACACAACTTTTTGTCCATGCAATAAAAAAAATAAATGTCAACATGGAAAAGTTGCAGATTACTCATATATAATGTCTATGTGACTATTTTTCTAGTGGATCTGTGCCATATCAATAGCACATTTGCATTAGAAATCTGATTTTCAGCCTGATATTATTAACCACACAGTGTGCCATAGGCAAATCTGGGACATGAGCTCACCCTTACATGACACTCATAAAAATCAATGGATTATCAACTCAAGAGACTCTCCAGAGCTAAAGCCGCTATATGTAGCAGTTCTCCTCTAGTGAAGAGATTTCAATGAGGATGATAGGCCATATGGAAGTGTCACGAGTGTCACTCCAATCAATTATCATGAATTAGAATACATATACATAAATTGGAAACTCTAATTTTGAGTGCATTCTCTCTCCCACCCCTTAATGTAGAGAACTTAAACCACTACATAGCACTGACCCAGTAGAGAAGGTCTTTGTCACATGTAACTATGGGGAGAAATAATGGGCTAAGTTAATTTTCAATTGTGCCAAGTTGCCCTTTAAATTATACATAACCTATAAATATATATATATATATATATATATATATATATATATATATATATATATATATATATATATCAAACTAGAAAATAGTATTGTATAAAGAAGCATGGAGCCTAGGTACCAGCTGTGTTTCCTTTATATACTGTACTTTTTAAACAGGTTACGAGGAAGACAAGTTTATATATTCTTAATGCATCCTCAGTGTCTTAACCACAGCAGCTAGAACATGACTGGCCTTTAAGAGTGGAATTTACACTAGAATGAAAATGAAAATAATGTTAGCCTATGCATGTTCAGGCTAAATTGCCAATTACATATGTGGCTAATATTGCTTTTGTAACCTTTAAGAAATCGCCTATGATAGATTACTGCTTTTTTTCCCTCCTTTGTTTAACGTTCTTAAGGTCTAAACTACATTTACACAATGATGCAGAAATGCCACTGGATTTGCACACTCCATAGCCTTGACAATAAAAATTAGCAATGGATGCCGCTGACGTAATTGAAAGCCCATTCTATGGTGTTATAGTATTATATATTCACTTTTACATCCCAACATAAGCTCTCATTTACAAACTAGGTGGGTCCAACTAGTGGTGCTAGGAGATCACAAAATAAGAAGTGAAAATGTTCGAGATTCTACATTTTTAAAGACCTTCCCAGTATCTGAAGAGCCGCGGAGACTTTCAGCCATTCCCAATGACCTGGGATTTATGTCACCTTAAAAATGGCAGAAATCAGTATCTTCTGAATATTTTAACAAAGTGCTTTTCTCCATTAATGTGAGTGACAATGCAAAGGAAAAGCAAATAAACACGATTCCTCATTACTTTCCATTTTATTGGGGACATCAAATTATTTATATGAGATCTGTAAAAAGTAAAAGGTTCAATAAATAAGCTGCTTGGCCAAACATTTTAGTGAGATTCCTGCTGTTAAGGTTTACACCGAGCATAGCTGGAATATGTACACATAATGCTTTCTTATGTGACTATGAGAAGAACTGAAATTCCAGACATGTCCATCATGGTCAATAATGGAAAAGTAATGGGGGTCGGAATAAAAGCGAACAACCTTAGTGAACCTAGGTTATCCAGAGAAAAGTTAAAAATAAAATGTTTTAAAGCCTTGTCTAATATCTTCATAGAGCTGTATTTTATCTTTTCTACATCTTCTGTACATAATTTGAAGCAGGAGAAGTGGCTGCTACATTGGGTGGTATGGTTGCCAAAGAAACTGTACAAGGCCAATGCTTCTTCTGCACAACTGTGGGCTATGGGGCTGTGGATCAAGGCCACTGGGTATCGTATAATTGCCAATTGGGATTACCGTGCATAAAATTTCAGCATATCCCACAAATGCCCATTCAGATTTGCAGAATGACTTGTAACACCTTGAACTCTTTGTCTTGCTCCTCAAGCCATTCCTAAACAATATTTGCAGTGTAGCAGGGCACATCAAACTCTCTAAAAGACCTCAATGTTATTAAGGAATGTTGTTACCATGAAGGGGTGTATTTGGTTTTCAATGTTTAGGTAGGTGGTACATATGAAAGTATTCACATGAATGCCTGGACTCTAGGTTTTCTAACAGAACATTGCTGTATTATTATACTCTGACAGTTAGACTTCTTCTCAAAGTGCATCCTGGTACCATCACTTCTCCAGGTAAGCGATGCATATACACCTTTCCATCAACATGGTGCAACAGAAAACTTGACTCATCAGACCAGGCTACTTTGTTCCAATGCTCCACGGTTTCGTTTTGATTCCTGATACTTACAGCATTGAACAGGGGTGAGAATAGGGATTTTGACCAACCTGATACTACACAGCCCCATACACAGCAAACTGCGATGCACTGTTGTGACACCTATCGTAGCCAGGAACTTTTCTAGTAATCTAGAAACTCTTCTGTGGAGTTGGACCAAGCAGACAAGCCATTGCTCCCATTGGCCTTTGGTGCCCATGATAGTGTCATTGCTTCACTGGTTGTCCTGTCTAGGATAACTTTTAGTAGATACTAACCACTGCATACTCCACATCCTACCCCAAGATCTGTTATTTTAAAGATGCTCTTACCCAGTCAACAAACAGTTCGGCCCTTTATTTTACAGGTGTATGCCTTATACATTGCATTTGGTGATCGTACCCTTTTTCCCCCAACCAGGAAAGGTGACTATCAATTTAACCATTCAACCCTATAGTTGGCAGATGTCCTCAGAATTTTTTCTAGGGAGCATTTATTATTTTGTGCAAATTATGAAATGACCTATAGCGAAGGTGTGATTAGAAAATTATGCATTTTTTAAACGAATATTTTATGTTAAGCAATTTTTGAATTTTTTTATAGTATTTATTTTTATTTTCTATGTCATTATCTATATTAAAAAAAAAATCCTAAACTCTAGCAGTTTTCACATTGGTCACTAAGACTAATACTATGCTGACAGTTCCTGTTCTGTACACTGTAAACTATTCTGTTCACTTTTCATTATCATCACCGACAGGATTAAGGTGAAAGATTTGGTAACATTATTATTATAGGATCCACCATTCACAATAGGTGACAGTCACAGCTCATCTATTCCCCCTTCCCGCACTATCACCTCTGCACAGATCACAGAGCATGTCTAGAAAACTCTTGCATAAAAGTCAGTGAGGCATCTCCAGACTATTGTTGCCTATGATCCATGTAGTTGTTGTAAAATAAGTCTCTAAATGCTAATAATAGCAGCTCAGGCAAGATGGCTGCTTCCATAGTCATGTTCAGACTATTGACAGGGTATCGTCAATTTTGGCATACATATATATGCATAAATATAGATATATATTCTTAGCCTTTCCTGCTATAAACCTTAAAGGGGTTGTATACCAGGCCAACAAGGTGAATTAAAATACGACTGTCACCCACGATGGTCCGGTACTGCTGCTTCAGTGTCTTGTTTTGGTGGAAGAGTCCACCGCATGTTACCATTGAAGGCCAATCAGAGGCAAGTAAAAAAGAACGGGATGTCACTTGCAAACATCACCTGTGACATTCCGTGTCCTTTCCTTAGGTTGTAGTGGGCAGTTCCGACAAAACAAGACACCGGAGCAGCAGGACCATACCGCGGTGGGAGGTATCAGAGCATCAGGGATAGGTAAGTATGTTTTTTTTTTTTTTCCTTCCCAACCTCATATATATAAAAAAAGTTATTTTGGACAACCCCTTTAATTACATATAAATTCTTAGTATGTTTAATACACTGGATTTTTTATGCAGTTGTTAACAATAAAGTATTCCACAATGAACTAACAGAGTCAAGGAGCCACAAGAATACGTAAAAAACCTGCAAACAGACGTGCAGTATAGAAAATAAATGACAACGGAAAGTACAGAGAAAGCATTACAAGATATCTGACTGCAATATTGAAAATATAGATAAAAAGAGAAGAAAGAAATGTTACATTGTTCCACCTGATTAATCATTAGATCTATAATGTCAAGTAGCTCTTCAAATACCTTGTTTTTTATCCTGCTCTCTCCCTGAGGGATATCATGTCCTCTTCTTCAAACTGCACAGATCAACAACCTCCACACCCCCACCGACAGCTTACACTATCTCACTTACATCACAGAGCTTCAGCTTCCATTTATAATGCAGTTAAATAAGAGAAAAACTTTAATCTTCTGTAGGATCTAGACAGTGCAAACCAAAGGTCCTATTAGACAACATCTGGACAATTATCTGTAATAAGCGTTTTGTGGGAAAATACACCTTGCCGATACTTGTCCTGTCTAACTAATCAGTCCACCAAAGAGCAATCGCCCATTAGTCAGATCATTATATCTTGTATGTAGGTTGAAAATGCAGATTATTGGTAGCTCATTGCCCCATGTAATTCATCTAAATTGGGGAGGAGCAATCACAGTAGCCCTGCCCCCATGTACTTTACATTGGCCTGTGAAATTAGGCTGGTGGTGTTATTCATCAATATGTGCTTGGTTTAGCTGGCACCTGCCAGTGTACAGGGGCCGTAAACCTAGGCTGTCTCAAAATGTGCCTGATTTATTGCAGTGTCTGATGTCGGATGAGACTGTAAATTCTGAGCATGTTTAAATATTTGTTTAAGATTATACTAGATAATAATTGGGGCACAAAAAGAGCAATAATGCTTAGTAATGATCTTTATACCACTGTTGACCCTTCGGCATTAACATAACTAAGCAAGGATTCATGATTAAAACATAAGCTTGAATTAAATAATTTATAAAAAGAGATCCCAAAATAACAAAGAAAAATGCAATATACATAGTCATAAAGGAATACAGATGAAACCATCTTACCAGTAACCCAGTATATGGCGGAAATATCGGTAAACACAAAGGGGTCCCACACTCAATTTAGTAGGGTTGAGAATAGTAGCCCTAATGTTAGCCCTATGACCCATTTATAAGGGCAGTCCCAAAGACTTTCCCTAGAACATCCTGATATCAATGAAACTGCTTCAGATGCGTTTCGTCCCTGGATATTGGTATTCCTCGGGGGATTCTGTGGAGACTCAAGAAGAATGAAGATTTGTTCCAGTGACCTACTCAAGTCTGTTATACATAATAATTGGCTTACTTTGTGTCAAAAGTTATAACAGAATTGTGAAAGATTTCTGGCGTACTCTGTTGTATTTTAATCCACTTTCTGTTCTTGTTGGATTAGGTGGAAAAACTGTTTATACTACATAATAAATGCCTTAAATGAGTGCAGCATGTATACCAGTTTTAGTGCAATTTAAGTCAGAATTCTGTTGCAAATGGTGGTGTTGTAATGTGGTGTGGGTGACACTTGGTTGTGGTTTAACACGGTTTACTTGAAAGTCTTTTAATGAACACAGGAAGGCATATATGGGCGATACTGGTTAACTCTACTTTAATACCCCATTTTCAGAGATACATCTGCGGAGAGGGAGCCTCCTTCTCCTCCCTCACATAATCTTAGGGACTATTTGCAGATAGCTTTTACATAAATTGATACTTAACAGCTTTGCCGTCTTTATCCTTCAACAGTATGACTAAGCAGATACACTGTTCACAAATAACACTCGCCTCAGGCAGAACAGTCCTAAATCACTGGGACTCCGGGCAGCCCGTCTAGTTTAGCATTTGCACCAAGGCAGGGTGCAGTGTTCCATGTCTAAGAGAGTTTGCTGCAGGATCCAGTTTGAATCCAACCCCACTCTACTTACGGGTATCTTAGATTACTGCAATACCCTTCTCCATGGACTCCCAGCAAACACCCTCACCTCCCTCCAGTCCACCTTAAACTGTGCTTCTCACTTAATTCATCTCACCCCCCCCCCCCATTCTTCATCATTTCTCCCCTCTGCCAATCCCTTCACTGGCTACCCATTGCCCAGCGAATTGAGTTCAAGCTACTAAAATTAACATACAAAGCCATCCACAACCTGCCCCCCCCATATATCTCTGACCTAATCTGCTGCTACCTGCCCACACGTAACTTCAGATCCTCCAAAGACCTCCTACTCCGCTCTGCTCTTATCCGCTCCTCACACAACCGTCTCCATGATTTCTCCCGTGCATCCCCCATACTCTGGAACACCTTACCAAGACACATAAGACTGACCCTCAAAATCACAGGCTTCAAGAAGGCCCTGAAGACTCACCTATTCAGGAAGGCCTACAACCTCCAATAACACTATCACCACACCACCATCTGTACAGTCTGTACCCTCACCTTCTGTCTCTACCCCCCTGCCCTCATAGATTGTAAGCCCTTGCAGGCAGGTCCCTCTATCCCACTGTGCCAGTCGGTCATTGTTAGTATCATATCTGTTTGTATACTTTGGTGTACTGTATGTAAACCCCCAAATGTAAAGCACCATGGAATTAACGGTGCTATATAAATAAAGAATAATAATAATAATGCTACTTAGGTACTGCCCCACTGCCTTACCACTTCTCCTTGCCCACTTTTTCAAAATATGGACAGAGTGGGGCAAAATACCCTCAAAATCGTAAATCTGATAACAAATTTTCAACTTTTCTCCTTCTTAATATCTTAAAATATGCTTCACTGGTACTTGCTGCAGGTTTGTGGGGTTTTATCATACATTTCTTATTCGTGTGCCACAAGTAACCCTGGTTTTAACCAGTAAGGTCCCAAATCCATTGCAACATGTACAGCATTACCAGAGCTTGTTACATTCTCGGCAGTGATGTATTAGAATTAATTACAATGGAGGCGATGAAGACTATTTAGTATGCTTCTCCATTGTTCCGATGGTTTTTAAATGAAAGAAAATAAATTAATTGGTAATGTTGTACTAATTACCATAATTCCCAAGTTTATTGCTTTCTAAATATTAGCCACTCAAGTCATTTTAGAAGCTGAGCATTTAATCTGTCATAATAAATATCTTTGCTATGTGTAAGGGATTTCAGCAGATCAGGTTATTCACCCCAAATTCTTTACTCGACAAAGCAAGTGGAAAGATTTGTTTTGACAGTGTTTGAAGTATCTTTTGTGCCTCTTCTATCTGACTTGTTTTCTGGCGCTGCTTGCTGCCGCTTTCTTATCAATTTGTGTTTAAACGATTCAGACAATTGTCTTTTTGTTGTTGTTTTTTTCTTGTACTATTCACTCTCGCTTTTCAGAAACATGGGTCAGTGGTAGCTGTTACGACTACAATTAAGATGCCGGATGTATATAGTCTTCTTCTTCAGATTCATACAGATACAGTGTTTGGCTGTGCACTGCAGGGGTCAAGATTTCACTGCCATGTGGCTGGCTGTTTATTGCACACATATCCTTGAAATCTTTTTTTTTTTTTTTTTTTTTTTCTCAAACAGTAATTAACTTAACACTTTGAAATGGCATTTTCGAGATTTATTCTCCGCTTATGAATCTTGTAGTAGGGGCTCTACAGTGCGCCTTATTAGTCAAACACCATTTCCAGATGGTTTTCCTTTGTTTTTTTAATAACCTCTTTAGCGCATTAGTAGTCACATTTTATGCAACACAGTAAATTTAATCATTAGTCACATAACAAGTGGACTAATAGGCAAGAGTGTTATGGCATGCAGAAGAGAGAGGAAAAATAAAAATAAAATAAGCCCCCCATTGTAGTGTTTCGCTTTTCCATCCAGGACCAGTCCATAACCTTGAAACAATTTCTACTTCGTATTGTGTTAACTATGTAATTCCTCAGGGGATAGAAGTCTGAAAAGTTCCTTTATATTCAGTAATAAAGGGATGGGACCCATCAATACTAGATCCGCTCTCTCCCTGGACTGCACAGCCATTACATGGTCTACAGCAGGGGTCCCCAACCGCTGATCCGCAGACCAGTATCGGGCCGCGGTACATGTTGCATCGGTCTGCGTACTGGTGGCAAAGAGTCAGCAGCTGCTGTGGGTTGAGCCAGGACCCACCAGCCGGCTCCACAACACTGATGCTTGGTTATTGCTCATCGGGATAAGGTGAGCAAAGTGCATGGGTTGAGCCAGGACCTGCTGTATGTCCGGGATTCTAGTACTATGCAGGACATGCAGCGGGTCTTGGCTCCACTCCGCACTCGCCTACCAAACTTTGAGCAACTACATTACACGTCACTTGTCCCTGTGATGTGTAATGTAGTTGTAGTGAGGTTAATGGAAGCAATAGGAGTGATATCCGTCATCAGTATCCATCTTCATAACAGTGTCTGTCATCCGTAGCCATCTCATAACCTGCAGTGTCCTTCATCAGTAATCTACACCCCCATGATTAACCCCCCCCCAACCACACCCCATCCCCGCCACCATCCACACCCCTTCCCGCCCCCACCGGGCCATAGAAAAATTGTCTTGCTGAAACTGGTCCCTGATGGGAAAAAGGTTGGGGACCACTAGTCTAGAGCACCTACATCTAACACGTTGGTAGTCACAGCAGAACCCATAGTCCTTGTAAGGGTATAAGGTGAAGATTAAAGGGGTTTTCTAGGCTAAGAGATAAATAATCTAAACTAAGGAATTAGGTCATCAATCAAAGATTGGTGGGGGTTCACTTTACTTGTCCTGTTTGCAACTCAGCTCCATTCAAATGAGCACAGTTACTGTATCATGTAGGGCGCTTTGCTTGTTTTTCAGTGCAGAAGCCACAGAACTCCCCTTAAGGCTCATCATACAACAAACCAAGTGTTGGATCCCCACCACTCGAAAAGGCTAGGTTATCCATTTCATAAGCCCTTAATACACTAAGGCCCACAGTGCTTTTCCCAGAAAGTCTGCAAAGGTTTCCTCTGCGGAATTCCTGCTTACATAATACCTATAGGGAAACTGCCGGCATTTCTGTAGATATACAGTAATTGGCATGCTCTGATTTCCAAAATGGCAACGGTTTTGGAAATCGCAGCATGTCTATTGCACATATTTTTCGCAAATCAATGTGTGGATGGGCAGGCTTTTACATGGTGGGCCCTGGCCTCAAAGGGGCTTTTCAAGTTAAAAAAAATTGATGGCCTATCCTAACCATTGGTAATTACTGTAAGATCAGTGAGGGTCATATACACAGCACCCCTATGAATAGCATATATAGCATAAGAAAAGACTTAAGATGGCCTTAAACTTTTTATAGCCATTGCCCAAAATGTTGGTTAGGCAACAGCTATTCCTTCTGACTGGCTCATACACAGGAACACCTGGTTTGACTGAGCGTGCAAGAGTAAGTTGTTGTGACCTTTGGAACAAAAGAGAAATCCTTTTATCCCTGACATATCCAAATGAGCATGGAACTGGCAGAATAACATAGCCTAAATGTTCCCAAAGCAAGATCTAATTCAAGCAATGGGTCTACATTTTTTAGAAGGAAACACATAGAATTAACCATTTTCTCTCCCCTAGCACTTGATGATGTCCAGGATGGGAGTAGATCTGATGCTTTACACAAGCCCGTTTAGTGCATACAATTATTACAAGGGATTGTGATGTCTCAATGTATATTCTGAGTTATCAGGTTGTAGTAAAAGTATATTTCTTGTTGAATAATAAGTTCCATGACCCATAAAGAAATTCTGCTGCACTGAAAACTGTACAGCCATGGTAGTTATCCACTAAATAATAAGCGAAAGGTAAATTCCCTAGAGAACCAGAAAATAATGGGTAGAAAAGAAGAATAATGTCTATAAAGCAAATAACAAAAGACACACATTGGACTCCTGAGACAGCGATGCATATGAAAAAAATAAGAAGGTTACATGGAAAGAAGATAAATGCATTATATTATAACCATAATGTACTCCCCAATTGACTATAATAAAAGATGTAAAAGCATTGACTACTGCCAGTGGCATGTATATTGTATAGATCCCCGAACAATGAGCCAGGGTGCTGGTTATTTTCTGTTTAGTAGCATTTTGTCATAGATTGCATTTTTTATTGCTTCTTAGAGATGAATTCTCTTTCTGCAGTTGGAGATGAATTTGGAAAGGCTTCCAGATACCATTATAATTCAATATGCCGTCTATTTTAGCTGTCTTTATGCCAGGTCATTGCCTTTATCTAAGACTTTCATGAACTGAGGTACAATCCACAACCATGAGAAGTCATTTTTAGGAGAAATATAATAGATGCACTAAATAGCCATTAGATGTATTTATGTCCCCTGCTGTGCTGTGATTAAGACATACAGGGGACAAGTATGGCAGTCGCGGAAATGTATTGTCACTGGAGATACAGATATAATGATGTTAACATGTGGGCGCTGTGAGCAAAACAAATTACAGTAAACCGTCCCTGGCAGACACAGTACAAGGTGGAGGTCTATGGGCTGGACCTATACATACCCGAAAGAAAGGCAAAAACACTCAGCGGCAGATCAAAAGCTGACATACATGCCCCAGAGCCTCCAGTATTTGGGATCCTAACCCCCTTATTTTGTTTCATGCCCACCCAAAATGCTACCTTGAAGAGATTCTGTTATCTTGTACAAGCAATCCGGTCTGGAGGCAACATATTATAGAGCAGGAGGAGCAGTTTGATATATAGTTTTGTGGGAAAATGTCAGTATATGTTGTAATGTATTCATTTACATTCCTGCTCCTCCTATGCTTAGGGGTCCTTTGGGCGGTCCTATCAGTGATTGACAGCGATGTGCAGTGGTAGGCCCAGCATAGAAAGAACAAGGATGTCAGAGAATAAAATACAAGCTATATTGGATTGTTTCAAACCAAACTTTATATCAATCTTTTCTATAACAGGGGTGTAACAAAAGGATAATGGGCCCTGGTGCAAAAGCTTAACCTGGGCTCCACTGTGCAATCTACTTCTTCTGTCTAACTTCAGTGTGCCCGAGGGCTGGGGTAATACATTTACAATGCACCAACTGCCAGCATCAAAGTCAATCAGAAAGAAGATCAAAAAAAGTATTAGCAGGTGAGGGTGACCTGTGGGCCCCCCTGACTTTTGGGGGGCCCAGCTTCAACCACTGTGATCCTTAGAGTTCCATCAATTTTCAGATCGCTGTAAATGTTAGTGGGAGAAGGTGACAGGCAGAGTCCTAGAGTCCAGATATATCTGCCCCAGGTTTCTGCTGTATGTGTGGTCCAGGGCAGATCTGGGCATAAAGTCCTGCATGTCCAGCTTTGTGTCTGGCTTAAAAATATTCAAATGAATGGGTTTGAAAGCTGTCCGGGTTTCCGTCTCCTGTCTCGTGGGATAGAAGACGAAAACTGGATGGATTGGCTAAACCGGATACCGGGCACAGATGTGAACCCGCCCTAACAAATTCTTGTTCATCCTCCCAACTCCCCCCATACCTACCTAGTCCAAGCTGAGCATACCATGTGCTCCTAATGAGATAGGTGGAGCTGCAGCTTTGTGAAGGCTTATCTACCCTTAGAACAAAAGAATAGTGCATGGAGGAAGTCAGTACATGCTGATGAATAAAAGATGGCCTGCCCATTCTATCCAAATCTAATGTATATGGCACTTTTAGGCATGGAAGATCAATAATCAATGATCGAAGATCAATGGTTTCTAGTGTTTGTAATGAAGATGCAAATAATGTAATTGTTCTTTTCGACAGGTGATCCTTCTATTGTTGTCTAGGCAGCTGTACCACTTTGGTAGATGAATTTACAACTTGGAAGCTACATGAAACAATTTTACAATTTTAAGATATTTCTTATAATATCTTGTAAACATTAGAAGACATGGTTAATAGAATAAATAAATACCTTGTGAAGAATCAGGATCTTTTTAATCCCTAGCTGATAGTCTTGGTATTAGAGCCCTTGCTAAAACATACAAATTAATGGGAATCTGAAATGAGGAATCATAATTTATGTCATATAGTATGTAAACTGAGATAATTGGGTGCTGACTGCTGTGAATTAGAGACATCATTTAGGCAGAGTTTAATTATGAAGTGTTATCTGCGATCTGGACACAGTTTGAGCTGTTAACTTGAAGCTAAAATCTAGAATGACTACAACATAAGAGTCTACAGCAGGTATAGTGCCAATTAACCTACAGAATATGGAAATCGCCATTTATTCGCAGCAACTTGGTAGGTTTAACCCAGAAACAAATGGACTTTCAGGGAATCATTCAAGTTGAAAAAGTTTGCTGTTCTGTTACAGTAGTCGGCCCCCCACCGATAATGTATAAATACTTGATGTGGCATAACCCCTTTAAGATAAATTGTATTCAGACATTTTCTAGTTATAGGTACTGTACAGCCTACATACTGCAGCGTATAAGGGGCTCTGTAGATGGACCACACAATTCCAAACAAGTAAAATTCCAAACAAGTAAGGATATGTTTACATGGAGGAAAAGGTCACGGAAACCTTTTCCACTTTGTGAACATTCCGTGCAGCTAGCCACGATGGAATGCCAATGCAGCATCGCCATTCCGTCGTGACATCCGCTCCTGATTAGGCCCGAATGTCTCGAGTCACAGATGCCGATAGGGTATGTCGATTCTTTTTTCCTCCACTAGCTAGCGGAAAAAAGAGGTGAGCGGCTCCCATTGAAGTCAATGGGAGCAATTTTTGCAGTTGGATTTTGAGGCAGATTCCATGTCAAAATCTGCCTGCAAAAAACATACCCTAAGAGATCGGTCCCAATAAATGTTCAGTATAGAATGCAGTATGCCTCCATATCTTCGATCCTTGACTAATGTCAGAGACAAGTCCAGTTTATTCTTCTGGTCTTAGACCCACCCATACTAACCATATTTCTCACATTATGATGTAAACCACAATTTCCTCAAAGTAGTGCTATCAATAGAGAAGGATAAGATAAGATAGTCCATTAATAGTCCCACCATGGTCAAATTCAGTGTGTTACAGCAGCATGGATAATACAGTAATATATTACAAGGAGGAACACATACAAGCTCAGAATAGCAGATAGAAAATATAGTAGGAGTCATAGCAACTAAAAAGAAAAGAAAGACTAAAGGATCACTTAGTTCTCTGTGTTGAGTGATCTCCGTTTAGCCTGATGTTGATTATCCGTGATTGGGAGGAAGGATCTCCGATTACGCTCCTTCTCAAACTTAGGATGAAGCAGTCCATCACTAACGGTACTGCCCAGTGCTATCATGGTCTCATACATGGGATGAAAGTTATTCTCCAGCATAGAGCTCACCATGGGCTGTATCCTTCTGTCATCCACCACCTGTACTGGGTCCAAGAGACTCCCTAGGACAGAGCTGGCCCTTCTAACCAGCCTGTCAAGTCTATTACTATCCTTGATTGATATACTGCTCCCCCAGCAGGCCACTCTGAAGAAGATGGCTGATGCTACCACAGAGTTAAAAATGGCTCTAAGAAGTCCCCCCTGGACTCCAAAGGCCCCCAGCCTCCTGAGCAGGTAGTAGCCTCCTGAGTATGCACAGTAGTGTCAGTCTAAGTGACCTCACAACATTGCCTTCACATCAGTCATAATCCCTTATAACAATAACAAATGTAAATGACTGGTATGTAAATCTCTCAATAGAATTTACTTAAAGGGGTTATGCTGCAAAAAGTATTTATTCTCTATAGATACCTGATTGGTGGGAATCTGACCACTGAGACCCCCACTGATCCCGAGAATGATGGGGTCCTTACCCTCCATTACATAATCGGTCTGATTGGAGTCAGTGAATGGAAGTGTCAGAGATAGCGCTGTGCTGTACTTTGCCATTGAAGTGAATGAGAGTGCTGTGCATCACCAGACGTATTTACTTTCAGTTGCTGAATGTGCAGGACCCCCAATTCTCAGAATCAACTAGGGTGTTAGTGGTCAATCCCCACCGATCTGGTGTTTATCCTCTATAATGTGGATAGTGGATATTTTTTGTGGCATAACACTTCCTAGGTTTGGTATTATTACCCCAGTACCTTATTTCTATTAATACCGGAGTGCAGCACTGCTGTCTCAACAACCTGCATGAGATATGCCACAATTATTAAGAAGCTTATGCCTATGCATTGTAATAACTGTGGCATGATCTGTGGCTATGGCAGTGCACCAGGACAGCAGGGAGCTAGCATAGATTTCTGCTGTAATTTGCTGCTGTTTTCTGGTGCAAGTTATGATAAATTAATCTGGCCGCTCACTCCCCAGCCTGCTCTGCCCGCTGTTCTCAGAAGGGGCATAAGCAATTGGAAAAATGTTATAGAGTCACATTTTTGGCACTAAATGACATGTATCAAAAAATGTGCCAATTTTTTTGACAGGATTCTGGAACACACCCAGCAGTAAATCTGCCCCAGTGTGTTTGAGTAAATTTAATGACACTGACAAATGATAATTTGAGTCTGCCATTCGGATGTTTATATTGTGTACTTTGACAACCCAACAAGTTAATAAAACTCAGGCAGACAGCAATCATATGAAAAAGAGTGAACAAGTATCATGTCATGGTACGTTGTGCCAAATAAAAAACATTTTAAGAAAAAGATATGGATTACATTTCGTATATGAGCATGAGGTTCTTCATATATATTTTGATCAAGGAGCCAAGTAACAAACATAACAGCATACATACAGTATCATAAAAGTAGTTTGGGTGAGCCCTCTTTGCCAAGGACAGTGTGAAGAAGCTACAAGAGGGACGTGATGACACTTTCAATGACCCTCCTGCTCCGAATGGTGCGGTGTTCTGGAATACGGTTTGTAGAGCACTTGATGTTCTGTTTTTAAAAAATATGACCTCAGGGGTTAATTGAACCTACGAGCTCAACCATGTTATTGTTCTATAGAGAAGAGTAAGTCGGTAGAATCTCTGGACATTGCAGGAATAAATATTTGTACATATGAAACATTGTGATTAGCTGCATTGAGAACAATGTCTGCTCATTACCTGCTATTAAAACTCTTAAACCTCTTGTTAGAAGAATGAGCTGTATATAATTGATGTTAAGCCGCTCATTGAAGGAAATCATAGCCTCTGTTCCTGCTAAGTGCAGGCATCATTGAATTATTATACAAGCTTATTTGTACTATTGATAATACACGTTGTCAGTCAACGTGTCAGAGGCTGTCGGATTTACTGAATATGTTTATTAAAGCTGGGTGGTTTTCCCCCCTGTGTAATGCAGGAGAATTAAACGAAGAACTACAGTTTCTAGTTATAGCTAAGCAATTTCTTATAATATACCTATTAACGAAACCATTTCCTGTAGAATTGGAGGCAATTCATGGGATTTAATCTATTTGTAGAATGGTATTTATAGGGAATATGAAGTAGCATGCTTCCTGACTTGTTTATGTAGTTTAGGTTTTGTTATGCGGTCTGAAAACATGTCGCTTAAAGGAGCTGTCCGGTAGGATAATATTTTTTAGAAAGAGGTACAATGGCTTAGATAATAAAATATGCATTACTCGCCTCCTAATGATCCTCCATCACTACTGTGAAGCTTCCTGGGTCCCCCACTGCTCTTGGTCCATCTTGACACATAGCAAATAACAAATCTGAAATTTGCTGCTTATAATGGTGACCCACTTCAGCCTCAGACTAAAATTCTAGAATCCCAGCAAGACTCATAAACACCCAATTAAATGTAATTAAGTTGGTGGATTACCACACTTATTTTGCCTTCAACTAAGGCCCCATGCCCATGAGTAAAAAAACGGACAAGTAACAGATGATTTCTTAACATCCATTAGACAGTAGATTTTAAAACAATCACAGTCAACATAAACATACACTCATCTGATAAGGATTAAAGATTAGAGATGAACGAGTAGTGTTCGATCGAGTAGGTGTTCGATCGAATACTACGGTATTCGAAATACTCGTACTCGATCGAACACTACTAGATGTTTGAAGTTTAAGGTTCGATGCAGAACCAGCGTTGATTGGCAGAATGCTATACATTCTGCCAATCAACGCTGGTTCTTCTCTTACTCTCAGTCTCTTATTCTCAGTCGGCTCTGCTCAGGCGTTGGGCCGGGCAGAGCCGACTGCGCATGTCCGCGCATGACCGCGCATGCGCAGTCGGCTCTGCCTAGGCCCCGATGCCTAGACAGAGTGAATTTTAGCTT
This sequence comes from Leptodactylus fuscus, assembly GCF_031893055.1. Classification (NCBI taxonomy): domain Eukaryota; kingdom Metazoa; phylum Chordata; class Amphibia; order Anura; family Leptodactylidae; genus Leptodactylus; species Leptodactylus fuscus. The sequence continues at coordinate 302,025,627 of NC_134265.1, forward strand.
GAAGAAGACGCAGGGACGCTGCGCCGGGAGAAGACTTCAAGGAGAATCCAGCCCGACCGTCACTTGTGGACTTGGTAAGTATAATTTTATTGAATTTTGCATACCCTTGAAACGAGCATTTCCCCCCCATAGACTATAATGGGGTTTGAAATCCGTTTGAACAGTCGAACAGTGTGCGGCTGTTCGAATCGGATTTCGAACCTCGGACATTTTAGTGTTCGCTCATCTCTATTAAAGATTGCTAAAAAAAATAGGATATCTCCTTATTTTATCCATTTTTACGGCCTGGCAGACACAATACAAGTCTATGGGGCAGTTTTAACATCTCTTCTTTTGGCAATCTTTCAGTTTTATTGAAGTTAAAATAGTGTAAGTGACTTAAGTAAAAAAAAAAAAAAAAAGACATTTTCACTGACGGTTAAAAGCAAATGACAAACAGATGCAAAACGGAAGTCAAAAACTGGCAAATGAACAGAAAATCAAAAATGCATCCTAAAGTCAAATCCAGGTCACAGATGAAGCTGAATCATCAAGAGAGGGAATAGCCATAGCAAGCCAACATAAGTAAATCAGGAGCCAGAATACAAGAAAAAGTACCACAAGTGAGTTCTGAGATCACAGAACCTAGAAAAGTAGAACAATCACAGGCACCTGAGTAAGCAAAGTATCAGGTGAAAATACCCTACTTGAGTTCTTGGATGCCAAAGTACAGCCCCAAATGTCTCTGCATCTAAAGCCTGAACTGACCCAGTCAAAGTTTGACTGTTACGTATAGCAACCTTAAAGTAACAGCTATGGGGTAAATGCAGGTACCATACAGAATCTCCTGCAACAGTGCTGTACAGAGGAATATGATGACTGCTGGGTGGAGAAGTACTGTAAGAGCATGGTTATTTAGGTTCCTACGGGTCCACAATGGGATGCCAATGCAGTGCTCATGATTAGGCCCGGATGAAGGGGCCTAGTCAGGAGGGAGTCTTAAGCCACAGACCCCACGAGTGGAATCCGCAGCAAGATCAAGCAGGATGCTTCTTTTTTCCACGTCCTGCTACGATCTCTGCCTCCCATTGAAGAAAATGGCAGTCAGATTCCCGGAGGAATCTGCTACAGATTCGGGGACAAAATTTGCCACGAAAACTGCGCCAAATTCCTCTGTGTGAACTGCCGATAACAAAGACATTGTTGTGTACATTATTTTTGTACTCTAGCATCTCAGTGTACATTATTGGAGCTCGAATAGCTTGTTAAGTTCTGAACTTACTGTTAGTGGTTGCCATGAAGAGATCTCATTCCAAGTTTTGCTATGGGGCCTTCTGGTTACTTGCTCTACTCCATTTTATTTTGTTCAATATTTTATTGGTACCTTTAGTATAAATTCTCTCAGACACTGCTGTTTATTGAAATATCCAAATATCCTTAGAAACTGTAACTCCATATAGCAAAAAATTAAAGATTAATTCTGCAAATCAATAAGGATAGAAGCCTGATAGAGTTTTCCAACAATTCACGCTCCGAAAAGCAGCCTAATGCAAAGAATTAAAATAAAATGCGGAGTTAGAAACCCGATTCATCTTTGTTTAGTTGCCAATTTTTGTAAAATTCAATCTGCCGACTTTTGAGCTTCTTTTCAGAAAATAGTTCGGTATTGGCTTGTGGAGGCTTTGAGGATCTGATAGCTTGGGAAAAGCACAGAGAGATTTCCCAAAATAGTGGGAATAACTTTATACAAGTCTGCAGTTCAAAGATGTCAGTGTTCCTTTGTGCGTGGACTTCTTTTGATAAATTATGAGCCAGTAAGAAAGCGGATTAAAACCTGAATAGTGTGATAAACCATATGCCAAATGTTTTTTTTTTTTCTTTTTTTTTGGGGGGGGGGGGGTTTGAACGTTTTGAGCAGCTACAAGATGTGACCACCCTGGATTGTTACCGGCCAGAATATTCCTATACATCTCTGTCCTCAGCAAGTGAAAAATTTTCTCCCTTCGCTGCTTGTAAACATAAGTAATTCTTGTGGCGTTAACATCATTCATAATTGTCACCGGCTCTTTTATCATTATTGTGCTTGACTTAAATTTAAGCAGTCAATTAGTTTTACGTTTTTATTGATTAAGCATTTGCGTTTTACATTGTACTCATCTAAGCATCCATTAAATTGGCTGACTCAAAAGGTAGAATTAAAGGATTAAGGCCAGAGTCGCTGTTGCAGTTATAGAAGCCGAAAACTGTTTTGGCTTTTTATGGTAAGTTGTCTAATGTGCGCTGGGGATGTGAGACGGAATTTAACGCATTTTCATTTGTCCTTTACCACTAAAGTTTATTATTATTATAGTACAGAGAACACATAATGAAATTCAGATACAAGCGCAAAATGACAAGGGCAACTTTGACTCTTTCAATGGCATGGCACTGTATGCACCAGTGTTCGCTTCCAGCCATGGGTCACCTTTTTGGTTTTCTAGATTATTGAATGAATACTAGATGAAGCGTTGTACAATTTGAGGAAGTGGGGTGGTCTACAGTGTTTCATTTGGATCGCCTCATATTGCTTCTTTATGCTATTTCATCCACAATGTTCTACAGGACTATTTGACAACCAGTTTTTGTAGGACAGGGTAGTAGCTGCTCCTTTTGTGTTCGCCTTAGGAAAGGAGGTGCCAGGTGCCAATATGTTACTAGTAATTTGGTATGAGCAAATCATATCGTAATGAGCCCAGTTCCTTACAAATTTTCAATTTGGGGTTGGTCTCAGGTCGTACAGGTTCCCATCCATTGATTCATAACACTTGTGTTTGACCATCATGACATTGGATCACCTCATGTGAGATCTGTGGCCCAGTCATTCAGGAGCTTGAGAGAAGCCTGAAGAGGACGAAACCCACAACTGACATCCGCTTGGAGCCCAGGAAAAGTGAGAATCTGCTAGGCAAAAAAAAAGGTTAAAAAATGCTAAATGTTTTAGGAAACAGAACCCTGTGTGCTATGTAAAATCATGCTCAAAAATTGATTTAGAAAACCAAAATACACTATGTGAACCTATGTTAAGGGGTCCCCTTTATCCTTAATTCAAGCAAAAAGGTATGGAAATTGCTTCAAGGATAGTCACAGCCTGGCAGCTGTAGTAGTGTAGCTATGAATAGAATGAAGTCATCATAGGAAATGCAGTGATGGTGCAGCTGTCAAGAGGATAAGATGTCCAGAAACAAGGCTGAGGTCAGGAACACAGTTAATCTGGAGCCAGAAACAGAAAAAAATAGCACAAAGAAGTGCCATGGCAGAAGACGAGAGCAGTTGACATAAACATGGTGCAGAATCCAGGTGGGGTAAGGGTTCATTCACACTGTATTCTTTTCAAGTGGATTTTAATCTGCATAAAATCAGCTTTAAATAAATGCTTTCAATACATGTTTTATTCATTTCAATGGGATTCATACCATTAGCGCATATGCAACATCTTTAAGCATACATAAGAATGAATTTTGTTTTACAAAAAAGAAAGAAGTAGTATGTTAATTTTTTGTGCAATTTCCGTACATCTAGAGCATAGAAATTGTCAAAGGTAGTCACAATCTGCTAAAACTGCAAAACCACAGCAGAAATCTGAGGCTCGGCTAAAATTTTTCTGACATGTATTTACAACTGTGTGGAAAAACCCTAACAAGTATATTAAGTAAATGGTTATAATTAGAGATGAGCGAACACTAAAATGTTCGAGGTTCGAAATTCGAATCGAACAGCCGCTCACTGTTCGTGTGTTCGAACGGGTTTCGAACCCCATTATAGTCTATGGGGAACATATACTCGTTAAGGGGGAAACCCAAATCCGTGTCTGGAGGGTCACCAAGTCCACTATGACACCCCAGGAAATGATGCCAACACCTCTGGAATGACACTGGGACAGCAGGGGAAGCATGTCTGGGGGCATCTAACACACCAAAGACCCTCTATTACCCCAACATCACAGCCTAACAACTACACACTTTACACACTCAATACCACCTCTCTGACAGTAGGAAAACACCTTGAAACATGTGTATTTGGCACTTGCAGTGAGGAGAGCTTGTCACCAGCAGTGAATTTGGCCCTTGTAGTAAGTTGAGGTTGGCACCAACATTTGTTTTGAAAATCAGGGTGGATTGAGCCTCTAACCAGCAGAGTTTGGGCAAATTCATGGTGGAGGGAGCCTCTAAAAACCCCAGTTTGGACCAATTCATGGTGGAGGGAGCCTCTAAAAACCCCAGTTTGGACCAATTCATGGTGGAGGGAGCCTCTAAAAAACCCAGTTTGGACCAATTCATGGTGGAGGGAGCCTCTAAACAGCCCAGTTTGGACCAATTCATGGTGGAGAGAGCCTCTAACCAGCCCAGTTTGGGCAAATTCATGGTGGAGGGAGCCTCTAAAAACCCCAATTTGGACCAATTCATGGTGGAGGGAGCCTCTAAAAACCCCAGTTTGGACCAATTCATGGTGGAGGGAGCCTCTAAAAAACCCAGTTTGGACCAATTCATGGTGGAGGGAGCCTCTAAACAGCCCAGTTTGGACCAATTCATGGTGGAGAGAGCCTCTAACCAGCCCAGTTTGGGCAAATTCATGGTGGAGGGAGCCTCTAAAAACCCCAATTTGGACCAATTCATGGTGGAGGGAGCCTCTAAAAACCCCAGTTTGGACCAATTCATGGTGGAGGGAGCCTCTAAACAGCCCAGTTTGGACCAATTCATGGTGGAGGGAGCCTCTAAAAACCCCAATTTGGACCAATTCATGGTGGAGGGAGCCTCTAAAAACCCCAGTTTGGACCAATTCATGGTGGAGGGAGCCTCTAAAAACCCCAGTTTGGACCAATTCATGGTGGAGGGAGCCTCTAAAAAACCCAGTTTGGACCAATTCATGGTGGAGGGAGCCTCTAAACAGCCCAGTTTGGGCAAATTCATGGTGGAGGGAGCCTCTAAAAACCCCAGTTTGGACCAATTCATGGTGGAGGGAGCCTCTAAAAACCCCAGTTTGGACCAATTCATGGTGGAGGGAGCCTCTAAAAAACCCAGTTTGGACCAATTCATGGTGGAGGGAGCCTCTAACCAGCCCAGTTTGGACCAATTCATGGTGGAGGGAGCCTCTAAAAACCCCAGTTTGGACCAATTCATGGTGGAGGGAGCCTCTAAACAGCCCAGTTTGGACCAATTCATGGTGGAGGGAGCCTCTAAAAACCCCAGTTTGGACCAATTCATGGTGGAGGGAGCCTCTAACCAGCCCAGTTTGGACCAATTCATGGTGGAGGGAGCCTCTAACCAGCCCAGTTTGGGCAAATTCATGGTGGAGGGAGCCTCTAAAAACCCCAATTTGGACCAATTCATGGTGGAGGGAGCCTCTAAACAGCCCAGTTTGGGCAAATTCATGGTGGAGGGAGCCTCTAAAAACCCCAGTTTGGACCAATTCATGGTGGAGGGAGCCTCTAAAAAACCCAGTTTGGACCAATTCATGGTGGAGGGAGCCTCTAACCAGCCCAGTTTGGACCAATTCATGGTGGAGGGAGCCTCTAAAAACCCCAGTTTGGACCAATTCATGGTGGAGGGAGCCTCTAAACAGCCCAGTTTGGACCAATTCATGGTGGAGGGAGCCTCTAAAAACCCCAGTTTGGACCAATTCATGGTGGAGGGAGCCTCTAACCAGCCCAGTTTGGACCAATTCATGGTGGAGGGAGCCTCTAACCAGCCCAGTTTGGGCAAATTCATGGTGGAGGGAGCCTCTAAAAACCCCAATTTGGACCAATTCATGGTGGAGGGAGCCTCTAAACAGCCCAGTTTGGGCAAATTCATGGTGGAGGGAGCCTCTAAAAACCCCAGTTTGGACCAATTCATGGTGGAGGGAGCCTCTAAAAACCCCAGTTTGGACCAATTCATGGTGGAGGGAGCCTCTAAAAAACCCAGTTTGGACCAATTCATGGTGGAGGGAGCCTCTAAACAGCCCAGTTTGGGCAAATTCATGGTGGAGGGAGCCTCTAAAAACCCCAGTTTGGACCAATTCATGGTGGAGGGAGCCTCTAAAAACCCCAGTTTGGACCAATTCATGGTGGAGGGAGCCTCTAAAAACCCCAGTTTGGACCAATTCATGGTGGAGGGAGCCTCTAAAAAACCCAGTTTGGACCAATTCATGGTGGAGGGAGCCTCTAAAAACCCCAGTTTGGACCAATTCATGGTGGAGGGAGCTTCTAAACAGCCCAGTTTGGACCAATTCATGGTGGAGGGAGCCTCTAACCAGCCCAGTTTGGGCAAATTCATGGTGGAGGGAGCCTCTAAAAACCCCAATTTGGACCAATTCATGGTGGAGGGAGCCTCTAAACAGCCCAGTTTGGGCAAATTCATGGTGGAGGGAGCCTCTAAAAACCCCAGTTTGGACCAATTCATGGTGGAGGGAGCCTCTAAAAAACCCAGTTTGGACCAATTCATGGTGGAGGGAGCCTCTAACCAGCCCAGTTTGGACCAATTCATGGTGGAGGGAGCCTCTAAAAACCCCAGTTTGGACCAATTCATGGTGGAGGGAGCCTCTAAAAAACCCAGTTTGGACCAATTCATGGTGGAGGGAGCCTCTAAAAACCCCAGTTTGGACCAATTCATGGTGGAGGGAGCCTCTAAAAACCCCAGTTTGGACCAATTCATGGTGGAGGGAGCCTCTAAAAACCCCAGTTTGGACCAATTCATGGTGGAGGGAGCCTCTAAAAAAACCAGTTTGGACCAATTCATGGTGGAGGGAGCCTCTAACCAGCCCAGTTTGGACCAATTCATGGTGGAGGGAGCCTCTAAAAACCCCAGTTTGGACCAATTCATGGTGGAGGGAGCCTCTAAACAGCCCAGTTTGGACCAATTCATGGTGGAGGGAGCCTCTAAAAACCCCAATTTGGACCAATTCATGGTGGAGGGAGCCTCTAACCAGCCCAGTTTGGTCCAATTCATGGTGGAGGGAGCCTCTAACCAGCCCAGTTTGGGCAAATTCATGGTGGAGGGAGCCTCTAAAAACCCCAATTTGGACCAATTCATGGTGGAGGGAGCCTCTAAACAGCCCAGTTTTGGCAACTTCATGGTGGAGGGAGCCTCTAAAAACCCCAGTTTGGACCAATTCATGGTGGAGGGAGCCTCTAACCAGCCCAGTTTGGGCAAATTCATGGTGGAGGGAGCCTCTAACCAGCAGAGTTGTGGGAAAGCAGGGTGGAGGGAGCCTCTAACCAGCAGAGTTGGTGGAAATCAGGGTGGAGGGAGCCTCTAACCAGCAGAGTTGGGGGAAATCATGTTGGAGGGAGCCTAGTATTAGCAGAATTGTGCAACGCTTATGGTGGATGAGTATGAGGATGCGGAGGAATTGGAGAGGTTGAGTACAGACATGGAGTTTCATGTTGGGGTGCTTTACACAGGTGGGCACAAAAATGAAGGCTCTATCCAGTGGTGGTTCATTTTTATCAAAGTGAGCCGGTCGGCACTCTCAGCTGACAGACGGGTGCGCTTGTCAGTGATGATGCCACCGGCTGCACTGAACACCCTCTCAGATAGGACGCTGGCGGCAGGACAGGACAGCACCTCCAAGGCATATAGGGCAAGTTCAAGCCACAGGTCCAACTTCGACACCCAATACGTGTAGGGCGCAGAGGGGTCGGAGAGGACAGGGCTGTGGTCGGAAAGGTATTCCCGCAACATGCGCCTATACTTCTCACGCCTGGTGACACTAGGACCCTCCGTGGCGGCACTTTGGCGAGGGGGTGCCATCAAGGTGTCCCAGACCTTAGACAGTGTGCCCCTCGTTTGTGTGGACCGGTGAGAACTTGGTTGCCTACTGGAGGAACTGCCCTCCCTGCCGCCAACGTCACATGCTGGAAACATCTCCATCATATTCTGCACCAATTGCCTGTGGCAAGCATTGATGCGATTGGCCCTCCCCTCTACCGGAATAAAAGACGAGATGTTGTTTTTATACCGGGGGTCAAGGATAGCAAAGATCCAGTACTGGTTGTCCTCCATGATTTTGACAATACGCTTGTCGGTTGTAAAGCACCCCAACATGAACTCAGCCATGTCTGCCACAGTGTTAGTTGGCATGACTCCTCTGGCCCCACCGGAAAGTTCAATCTCCATTTCCTCCTCATCCTCCATGTCTACCCATCCGCGCTGCAACAATGGGACGATTCGAAGTTGCCCGGAAGCCTCCTGTATCACCATCACATCATCGGACAACTCTTCTTCCTCCTCCTCCTCCTCCTCCTCCTCCTCCATTAAACGCAGTGAAGCGGACAGATGTGTGGACCTACTCTCCAGCTGTGACGGATCGGATGCTATCCCTAACTCCTCTGTGTGATCTGAGTTATCCCTGATGTCAATCAGGGATTCTCTCAGAACACACAAGAGCGGGATTGTAAGGCTCACCATCGCATCCTCAGAGCTCACCCTCCTTGTGGACTCCTCAAACACCCGTAGGATGTCACAAAGGTCTCTCATCCATGGCCACTCATGGATGAGAAACTGAGGCAGCTGACTTTGTGGCACCCTAGGGTTTTGTAGCTGGTATTCCATCAAAGGTCTCTGCTGCTCAACCACTCTATTCAACATCTGAAACGTTGAGTTCCAGCGTGTGGGGACATCGCACAAAAGCCGGTGTTGTGGCACATGCAGGCGTTGCTGGAGAGATTTTAAGCTAGCAGCGGCTACTGTCGACTTGCGAAAGTGGGCGCACATGCGCCGCACTTTCACCAGTAGCTCTGGAACATTGGGGTAGCTCTTTAGGAAACGTTGCACCACTAGGTTGAAGACGTGGGCCAGGCATGGAACATGTTGGAGTCCGGCAAGCTCCAGAGCTGCTACCAGGTTCCGGCCGTTATCACAAACGACCATGCCTGGGCCCAGGTGCAGCGGCTCAAACCATATTGCCGTCTCATCGAGGAGGGCATCCCTCACCTTGGAGGCAGTGTGCTGTCTGTCCCCCAAGCTGATCAGCTTCAGCACAGCCTGCTGACGTCTACCAACGCCAGTGCTGCAACGTTTCCAACTCGTAGCTGGGGTCAATCTAACAGCGGAGGAGGAGGCGGTGGCGGAGGAGGAGGCGGTGGCGGAGGAGGAGGCGGTAGAGGAGGAGGAGGAGGGGGGTGTTCTTCTCGTGTTCCTGCCAGGAATGTTAGGCGGGGAGACGAGGTACACCGGGCCAGTTTGGGAAGCAGTCCCAGCCTCAACTACATTCACCCAGTGTGCCGTCAGTGAAATGTAGCGTCCCTGTCCGCATGCACTTGTCCACGCGTCGGTGGTCAAGTGGACCTTTGTGCAAAGTGCGGAACTAAGGGCCCGCCTGATGTTGAGTGACACGTGCTGGTGCAAGGCGGGGACGGCACACCGGGAGAAGTAGTGACGGCTAGGGACGGCATAGCGAGGTGCCGCAGTTGCCATCAGGTCCAGGAAGGCGGGAGTTTCAACAAGCCGGAACGCCAACATCTCCTGGGCCAGCAGTTTAGCGATGTTGGCGTTCAAGGCTTGCGCGTGTGGGTGGTTAGCAGTGTATTTCTGCCGCCGCTCCAATGTCTGAGAGATGGTGGGTTGTTGTAAAGAAGCGCCTGATGGTGCCTTTGATGGTGCAGGAGAAGGAGATAAGACAGGAACAGGGGAGGATGAGGGAGAAGTCAACAAAGTGGCGGAGGCAGGTGAAGTGGTGTCCTGGCTCGTCCTCTGGAGTGCATCGCCAGCACAGTCAGCAGTGGCAGTGGCAGAGGCAGAGGCAGTGGCAGAGGCAGTGGCAGTGGCGTGAACGGCAGGCGGCCTTTGTCCTGCCGTTGCTGCCTGCCACTGATTCCAGTGCTTGGATTCCAAATGACGGCGCATTGAAGTGGTGGACAGGTTGCTCTTCTCAGAGCCCCTAATCAATTTCGAGAGGCAAATTGTGCAGACAACACTATATCTGTCCTCGGCGCATTCCTTGAAAAAACTCCACACCTTCGAGAAACGTGCCCTCGAGGTGGGAGTTTTTCGGGGCTGGGTACGAACTGGAACATCTTGGGAGATTCCGGGTGTGGCCTGGCTTCGCCTAAGCTGCTGACCTCTGCCTCTGCCTCTAGCTACCCTTTTTGGTACTGCACTTGCCTCAACATCCACACTACTTTCCCCGCTTGACATCCCCCCTGTCCAGGTCGGATCAGTGTCCTCATCATCCACCACTTCCTCTTCCAACTCCTGTCTCATCTCCTCCTCCCGCACAATGCGCCGGTCAACTGGATGCCCTGACGGCAACTGCGTCACATCATCGTCGATGAGGGTGGGTTGCTGGTCATCCACCACCAAATCGAACGGAGATGGAGGAGACTCTAGTGTTTGAGCATCTGGACACAGATGCTCCTCTGTTAGGTTCGTGGAATCGTGACGTGGAGAGGCAGGTTGAGGGACAATGAAAGGAGCGGAGAACAGCTCTGGGGAGCAGGGACAGTTGGGGTTATTGTTCTGTGAAGCTTGGGAATTTTGGGAGGAAGGAGGACAAGACTGTTGGGTAATAGGAGGAGAGGAGGCAGAGTCTGACTGGCTGCTGGACAATGTGCTGTAAGCGTTCTCTGACAGCCATTGCAAGACCTGTTCCTGGTTCTCGGGCCTACTAAGGTTTGTACTCTGCAGTTTAGTTAATGTGGCAAGCAACCCTGGCACTGTGGAGTGGCGCAATGCTTGCTGCCCCACAGGAGTAGGCACGGGACGCCCTGTGGCTTCACTGCTACCTTGCTCCCCAGAACCATTCCCCCGACCTCGCCCACGGCCTCGTCCACGTCCCTTTCCGGGAGCCTTGCGCATTTTGATTTCCCAGTTAGAAATTGGCACTATATACCAGTAGCAAAAATTGTGGGTGCACGTAACCCCAATATATTCTTTGAATTCCCAGTCAGACAATGGCACTATATACCAGTAGCAAGAAATGAGGGTATTTATAACCCCAATATATTCTTTGAATTACCAGTCAGAAACTGGCACTATATGGCAGTAGCAAGAAATGAGGGTATTTATAACCCCAATATATTCTTTGAATTCCCAGTCAGACAATGGCACTGTATACCAGTAGTAAAAATTGTGGGTGCACGTAACCCCAATATATTCTTTGAATTACCAGTCAGAAACTGGCACTGTATACCAGTAGTAAAAATTGTGGGTGCACGTAACCCCAATATATTCTTTGAATTACCAGTCAGAAACTGGCACTATATGGCAGTAGCAAGAAATGAGGGTATTTGTAACCCCAATATATTCTTTGAATTCCCAGTCAGAAACTGGCACTGTATACCAGTAGTAAAAATTGTGGGTGCACGTAACCCCAATATATTCTTTGAATTACCAGTCAGAAACTGGCACTATATGGCAGTAGCAAGAAATGAGGGTATTTGTAACCCCAATATATTCTTTGAAATCCCAGTCAGAAACTGGCACTGTATACCAGTAGTAAAAATTGTGGGTGCACGTAACCCCAATATATTCTTTGAATTACCAGTCAGAAACTGGCACTATATGGCAGTAGCAAGAAATGAGGGTATTTGTAACCCCAATATATTCTTTGAATTCCCAGTCAGAAACTGGCACTGTATACCAGTAGTAAAAATTGTGGGTGCACGTAACCCCAATATATTCTTTGAATTCCCAGTCAGACAATGGCACTATATACCAGTAGCAAGAAATGAGGGTATTTATAACCCCAATATATTCTTTGAATTCCCAGTCAGACAATGGCACTGTATACCAGTAGTAAAAATTGTGGGTGCACGTAACCCCAATATATTCTTTGAATTACCAGTCAGAAACTGGCACTATATGGCAGTAGCAAGAAATGAGGGTATTTATAACCCCAATATATTCTTTGAATTCCCAGTCAGACAATGGCACTGTATACCAGTAGTAAAAATTGTGGGTGCACGTAACCCCAATATATTCTTTGAATTCCCAGTCAGAAACTGGCACTATATGGCAGTAGCAAGAAATGAGGGTATTTACAACCCCAATATATTCTTTGAATTCCCAGTCAGACAATGGCACTGTATACCAGTAGTAAAAATTGTGGGTGCACGTAACCCCAATATATTCTTTGAATTCCCAGTCAGAAACTGGCACTATATGGCAGTAGCAAGAAATGAGGGTATTTATAACCCCAATATATTCTTTGAATTCCCAGTCAGACAATGGCACTGTATACCAGTAGTAAAAATTGTGGGTGCACGTAACCCCAATATATTCTTTGAATTACCAGTCAGAAACTGGCACTATATGGCAGTAGCAAGAAATGAGGGTATTTGTAACCCCAATATATTCTTTGAATTCCCAGTCAGAAACTGGCACTGTATACCAGTAGTAAAAATTGTGGGTGCACGTAACCCCAATATATTCTTTGAATTCCCAGTCAGACAATGGCACTATATACCAGTAGCAAGAAATGAGGGTATTTATAACCCCAATATATTCTTTGAATTCCCAGTCAGACAATGGCACTGTATACCAGTAGTAAAAATTGTGGGTGCACGTAACCCCAATATATTCTTTGAATTCCCAGTCAGAAACTGGCACTATATGGCAGTAGCAAGAAATGAGGGTATTTATAACCCCAATATATTCTTTGAATTCCCAGTCAGACAATGGCACTGTATACCAGTAGTAAAAATTGTGGGTGCACGTAACCCCAATATATTCTTTGAATTCCCAGTCAGACAATGGCACTATATACCAGTAGCAAGAAATGAGGGTATTTATAACCCAAATATATTCTTTGAATTACCAGTCAGAAACTGGCACTATATGGCAGTAGCAAGAAATGAGGGTATTTATAACCCCAATATATTCTTTGAATTCCCAGTCAGAAACTGGCACTGTATACCAGTAGTAAAAATTGTGGGTGCACGTAACCCCAATATATTCTTTGAATTCCCAGTCAGACAATGGCACTATATGGCAGTAGCAAAAATAGTGGGTGTATATAGCCCCAATTCTATTGCTAGGGGACTTGCAGGGTATTTCTGGGGTGAAGGTGGGGGGGCACACCGTTGGAACGGGTATCGGGGGTATATATCGGGTATACGGGAATACACTGACAGTGTATTCCATTCAGGATCCTGGGAAAGCTGGGTTGCGGCGATTGAGCCCGTCAGTGCCACGTTACACTGACAAGCTTCTCCCTGGAATTTAGCTCTTACAAGAGCTGTTGTGGTTGTCTTCTCCTTCCTATCCTAGCCTGTCCCTGCCTACCCAGAATCTAAGCCCTAGCTAGCTGGACGGAAACCTCCGTCCTCGGTGAATTGCAAGCTCAGAATGACGCGAACCTGGGCGGCGCTGTTCTTTTAAATTAGAGGTCACATGTTTTCGGCAGCCAATGGGTTTTGCCTACTTTTCTCAACGTCACCGGTGTCGTAGTTCCTGTCCCACCTACCCTGCGCTGTTATTGGAGCAAAAAAGGCGCCAGGGAAGGTGGGAGGGGAATCGAGTAATGGCGCACTTTACCACGCGGTGTTCGATTCGATTCGAACATGCCGAACAGCCTAATATCCGATCGAACATGAGTTCGATAGAACACTGTTCGCTCATCTCTAGTTATAATAAAAACACCTCATTCTGTTGTAGCTGCAGTACAGTCATTGTAAGAACAATAGGATTTACAGAGGTCGCAGTTGGACTGTTGGTATCAACAGTAGGGATGAGCCAATCTTGACTTTTCAGGATCGATTTTAAAATTCAATTTCCGATCATTTTTTATTCGAACCCGATCTCGATCCCAATTCTGATCCCAATGCAAGTCAATGGGATTTTTTTACTGATCGGAGATCGGATTTTAAAAGCAATCCTATTCACTATACAGCATGGAATCTAACAATTGAACGCTTTAATTTTAGAATCCACACTGTGTAGTGAATCACTAAGTAGCCAGAGGATTTTTTTTTAATCCTCTGGCTACTTAGCCCCCCTGGTGTCCACTTACCTCCAAAGATGGCTGCTCCGGTGCCGCTCCACGCTGCTCTTCTCGCCTCACTGCCCCCTGCCTCCCAGATTAGGAGAATGTGGGTGGGTTAGAAGAGTGTGGACGGGTACTGGGAGGGGAGACGTCACGTCTCCCCGCCCTGTACCCGCCCACACTCTCCTAAGCCACAAGCCCCACCTTCCTAGCTCTTTAAACACTAACCTGGGAGGCGGGGCAGTGAGGCGAGAAGAGCAGCATGGAGGGCCAGCGAGGCGAAGAACACCGGAGCAGCCATCTCTGGAGGTAAGTAGCTACTAGAGATGTTAGTTTAGTCTCACATTAGAATGAATGGAGGCAGCCGGCGCGCAGAGGGTTAAGGCTGTGTATCAGCTGCTTCCATTCATTCCTATGGATCCACAGCGGAGCCTTCACACTGAATATACACTATATACTCAGTGTGAAGGCTAAGCAAAGCATTGTGGGAAATAGTACCAATCTCGATCCCACCTAAAAAGATTGTGTTCGGGATTCCGATCCCGATCGTGAATTTTTCTCGATCGCCGATCAGAATCCAATTTTTCCCGAACACGATCGCTCAACCCTAATCAACAGTGTATTAAGCTGACGGCACTGTGGTCCGATAACCTATAATGACCCTACAAGGATCCATATCAAGAGAACAGTAACATTCCTGATACAAAAAGACAACACTACTATCTTAGACACCAAATACTGTACCAAATGCCCTTGGCATGTCCAAGTTGAATGTCTTTGTTTAAAAAGGGCAAAGTAAACAAATCCTCCATCCCGATTTGGCAACTAATGGACGAACAGGTGGTAACAACATCTATATATGAGCCACTATATTGGTGGACTGTAATTTCATTGTAGGCAGAATCATCTCTCTGGGATATCATTACCATCGGAAATATCCACAGAATGGTGAGAGGCCAGAATAGTCTGACATAGTTTTTAAAGTTACTTTAATCTTCACCCTCAAGCAAATTTGATGTTCTTAGGTGAGAAGAATCTGCACTTGAAAGATTTATTTGTTTTAGAATTCATATTTCCTTGACAGCCATTGAAGACAAGCATTGAATGTTACCCTTTGTTTTTATCATTTGTTTTCATAACCTCGGTAAGGTGATGAATTACAGGCGTCTGTCAGCCTTTTTTAATAACTGAATTTTGCAAGTAAACAAATATATTGAAGGACTTATATTAGAAATAACAATATTTCAACATGCAATAAAGAGTTCTAAGTCCTTGTGTTATTTTTTCATGATTTTTTACTCGTTTTTACTGAAAATGGAGACAATCCCATAGAGTCTGGAGGAAAACTTCTTCTAAGTCAACTATGTTGCAGGAAGCAAGAAATAGTGAATTCTGCTTTCTTCCAAATAGAAGAGAAAAGCAATTGTCCCAATGTTGGCAATGAATGAACTGTTGATAAATAATTTTTACGGCTCTGTTCACGTTATGTTAACACATTTAGCGCATGTACCGGGCTTGACCTTTCATTTGGGTGGTATGCATTGCCATACCTCTGTTTTTTGCTTTTTACTTTGGCTCCAATTTTTTTCATACTGATGATCAGCATGTGATCTGGGGGTCCAACATCCGGACCCAGCACAGATCAGCTGCTCAGGTGCTGGAAGTTGGTGCAGACGATGGGGAGTGCATGTAGATTGCTCCTACTCAAGTAATAGTAATGTTAGCAGCATCTTCCACTGCATAGTGGTGGTTTCAGGAAATTGAAGCTCTGCTCCTATTACTTGAATAGAGGCATCCTCATCCATTGGTGTAACTTTCTGTACTCAGAGATTTCCAATACAGCTGATCTGTGTACGGTCTGGGCGTTGGACCCCTGTAGATCACTTACCGATGACCTATCCCATAAACCAAATAAAACTAGAGTAGCCTTCTTGTCTTGATGACGTGGTACAAGAATAGGGGGTGCAGTGGTAGCAGTTGTTATGGGACTCTGGAGTCTCAAGAGTTCAAAAGGCCTCTCTGAAACATAAGAAGAAGCCAGTATCATAGAAAGAATAGATCAGAAACTGTATTGCTAGCCTAAAAAATGTAAGTGGGGTTCTTCTACTAACACTGGCTTAATAGCATCACAGTGGATGCAGTTGCCGCAGCTGTGACAGGGCTCAGAAGCCGGGGGGCTCAGATATCTCTAGATCACTCTCCACAAACTCTCTTATTTCATTTGATGGTTAGCAGGCTGTGATTTGTAAATGTATTACCCTTGACCTCTGGTGCATCAGAGAGGAAGGATTTATGATACACAGCCTTCCACTGTCAAAGAGGAGATAATAACCTCTCATTGTAAAAATAACAGTTGGTCGGCAGCATATAGTTTAGGAGGGAATCTGTGGGAGAGGCTGTGGCCCAAAAGGAGGGATGATTACTGTGTGGAGGGCACTGACAGAAGATGAGAACGATCAGAGCCATTGTGCACAGACATGTAAACAAGTCTTCACGTTGGTTTGGGTCCAGACTGAGAAGGGTAAGGAAATGGATGGTTATGAGGATAACTTGCAGAGGAGGGCCCAGGTTCAGATTACACTAAGGCTCATGAGCCTTTAGTTATGTCCATCTACTGAGCTCCATATTTTGTATGGGGCAGAAAGCAAGCTATGGATGCTTGCTTGGTCCTGGCAGAGACTAAACTAGAGAAGTCAAAGAGGTAGCAATAGCAACTGGGCCCAGGATCCTCAGGGGGCCCCCAAAGGTCCCTCTGCACACAAAATGTATCATTATTCTAAACTACACAAGTAGGTAGGTGTCCCATTACAGAATATCACTAGGGCCTAAGGCCTCCTAGTTATGGCCCTGATTCCTGGTATTGGTCGCACTGTCTTTCTGTATTTACTATGGAGATCTGGGACAAATGCATTCATTATAGAGTATGCTGGCTTGCAAAATGTCACATTTGCTATCAGAAAACATGAACTTGTAAATGTTGGAATACATTTTTCATATGCTGCAGAAATAGATAACGCAGAAATAAGTAATGTCTGGTTATTGATTCTATATATGACAATTATCAAGTAAAATGTACCGTCGGGTCAGCGCTGCAGGGACTCCCGGGAATTAAACCAACATTTTGTTGATTGAATGTTGTGGCCAAACTATGCTGAGTGTGCATCTGGCATAAAGTAGGTGATATCATAGAAGGAAATGGCGTCCACCACCCCGCAGAGTGCAGTGAGCCAATGCACTGTATTTAGAAGCAGAAAGTCTTCTAAGTGAATGTTTGATGGATTGAGATATCAGGCACTAATGGGCAAATGCAAACAATTGCAATAGATGAATGGTCTCACTTCCAAGAAACCTGTTGATAAGTACCGTTTGATTCTGTGTTAATCATAGACTTTTACAAAAAAAAAAAATGTTTGTGCCTCATTAATGTAATCCATTTACAATGGTAAATCGAAACGCAGCCGCTGAGGATATCAAGGCACTAAAGTAATTAACAGGCAGCTTAAAACTGCTACTGCTCAAAGTGCATTCTGCCTTCTATCTCCGACTGAAAATGGCTGCTAATGACAAATGGAGATGCTTGGATTGTGCACATTTGTCTCAAGCTGATACAATGACCCACTGTAATTACAAGGAGGGAGCGGTCGGCCATACATCTTATGCCTCTACGTTTTATTTTAGAGGATAAAAGCATACCGTGATCGGTCTAGTCTGTGAATCAGACCACACATTGGCGGGCACCGGTTTATCATGACGGATGAGAAGATTTAACAAGTTGGTTACTTGGCACCGAGCCTCCCTGATCATTCACAAGTTACATAAAATCAATAATGGCTGATACTTCATATGGCTCCTTTCCTGTATTTTCCCAGGCCTAATTGCATCATATTAGTGTCTTGTAGTACACGGAGGCCATGTCTTTATAGACATAACAGATGGGTTCCTTAAAGTGTAGCTGATGCCTTGCAGAAGGGGTAGCCATTTTGTTATGTTATATCATTTTTCTGTAATATATAGAATTCACTAAAATGAGAACATAAGAGACAATGCCAAATAGAAGTTTTCTCCAAGGTCCATGACAGTCAACCGAACGCCATTTCCAGCATGGTAAAAGAAATCAAAAAAGATAAATGTCCGCCAGCATCTTGCAAAAATCTTAGCTATCTTATTCAGGCCAAATGGCAACATAGGCCCTCATAGCATTAGTGCTTTTGTAGTAGTCAGACAAATGGCTACTGCTGAATGTTTTCTCAGCCAGCTCAGAACCTTCCCAGCTCATTACACCTCCATTGTATTGGGATATTTATTAGGTTCCATTCAGATCACTTTTTTTTATACCCATTTAGTTTAATCGATGCAAAAAAAAATGGAAACAAGCGGATGAAAACTGATGATCATCCATTTACATACAGATCAATGTAAAAAAAAAGGTATTAATTTCTGTCTGTTTCTGTGGACAGTCGCAAAAATATAGTGTATTCCATTTTGAGGACTGAAACCCAGCAGAATGACACAGAGCGGATGTGGGCACAAGTGTGAACGCCCCCCTAACACAGAGACTTGTGGAGTACCACAAGCCTCAGGAGTCCAGGTATAGTCAGTTAAAAGAGCATCAGGATTTAGACTGCAACAGAGCACAAGGCCATACTGAAGCCTGCATAAGGAGTGATACCTATGGCTGCTCCAAGGTACAACATACTCCTATATATGAGGGGAACTCTTATATCTTTCACTACCTTGCTGTGCACCTCCATATTGAGAGTTATCTTCTTGAACTGTGAACCTGATGTTGGCCATTTATACCACTACTTTCACCATCCATCTTGCCTCCATGTGTGTGTATAAAGCTAACTTGCCCCAACCACCATCTTGGGGACATCCGGGTCAGGCTACACTATTACACTCATCATTCACCAGAAGGAGTACCCAGGGGAACCTGTCCAGTACAACTATCATTCAGGTGCGTTCCCCCACCACTGTGCTGTACCCAAGGGAGAGAGCCTGGAGACGCCTGTACCGTGACTACCACTCCCAACATCCATCACTCAGGCACCATCTCCCTCTTGGGCCACCACACTACTACATCTCTCACCAGTACCTAACAGGACATTTCACCTCTGGTCCAATGCTGTGTAAGTGTCTGAGCATTGCCTCTATACTAAACAAAACCACTTTTACTGAATATGTAAGGCTTTAAAGTCAAGGGGAGGATAGCGAGCATATAAAGTCAAAAACTCCACGTCCCATCTCCTTCCCTCTGTTATGAAGCTACTTTTGTCGCGCTGTGGTCTGATGAAATCTTGCCCCTGCCATATGTAAGTAAAGTTGGGTGTATGTTCACAGCTTCGGGTCATCCCTGTGTCTGCATTGTGGGTGCACCACATTTACTCCTTACTATGCCAGAAATCCTGTGTAAATGGGTTAGTAAATTCTCCCACAGTATTTTCAGCTACCAGTTTTTACTTGTACAACAATTCCTAAACCTCTCCTATTGAATCATGGCTGTGTCGGAGCTGCACCAATTCACTACACTCACCAGAACCCCGTGTTTTACAAAACAGTATATGTAACAAAACTATAAAGAAAAGTTTAAAGGCAGCAGGCACAGTTAGTATGGTAGGCAGTCCAGTTACCACGCAACCGCACTACACCCAAGACCTCTGCTGCACAGCTCCTAATTACAGTTGCCTCAGTAACTGCACTGCCTACAGGACGAGCTGCACAGCCTGATGGTACTTCACAGTTCTTCTGAAAAATACAGAAAAGATGACATGATAGTGACCCTTTAAAGGTGCCCACTACCTGGGCATCAATTCCTGATCAATATCTCCTGACATGTAGCAAATAATTGCATTCCCCATGATATAACAAATCTGGATCTTTCTTAGATCACTGCGTTGCGCCATTCCTTTGTTATTCCTGCTAGAAATATGAATACATTTTTATTTTTTTACCCATTCGGAGTGTTTCCGTGCGATATTTTGACTGTCCAATAGGTGCTGTTTGAGACAGACTTTGTAGGGAAAATTGACAATGGTAATGATAATGACTAGAGATGAGCGAATAGTATTCGAAACTTTAGTTTCGAATACCTCGCTCCATAGGAATGAATGGAAGCGGCCGGCGCTTAACCCCTTAGTGTTCGGCCGCTTCCATTCATTCCTATGGGAGCGAGGTATTCGAAAATAAAGTTTTGAATACTATTCGCTCATCTCTAGTAATGACAGATCCGGGAAGAATAATAGAACAACAGATGCTCTACAATTGTTATTGTATAGGGATTATAGGTACAGTCCTATGAAAAAGTTTGGGCACCCCTATTAATCTTAATCATTTTTAGTTCTAAATATTTTGGTGTTTGCAACAGCCATTTCAGTTTGATATATCTAATAACTGATGGACACAGTAATATTTCAGGATTGAAATGAGGTTTATTGTACTAACAGAAAATGCGCAATATGCATTAAACCAAAATTTGACCGGTGCAAAAATATGGGCACCTCAACAGAAAAGTGACATTAATATTTAGTACATCCTCCTTTTGCAAAGATAACAGCCTCTAGTCGCTTCCTGTAGCTTTTAATCAGTTCCTGGATCCTGGATGAAGGTATTTTGGACCATTTCTTTCTACAAAACAATTCAAGTTCAGTTAAGTTTGATGGTCGCCGAACATGGACAGCCCGCTCTCAAATGATCTGAAAACAAAGATTGTTCAACATAGTTGTTCAGGGGAAGGATACAAAACGTTGTCTCAGAGATTTAACCTGTCAGTTTCCACTGTGAGGAACATAGTAAGGAAATGGAAGACCACAGGGACAGTTCTTGTTAAGCCCAGAAGTGGCAGGCCAAGAAAAATATCAGAAAGGCAGAGAAGAAGAATGGTGAGAACAGTCAAGGACAATCCACAGACCACCTCCAAAGAGCTGCAGCATCATCTTGCTGCAGATGGTGTCACTGTGCATCGGTCAACTATACAGCGCACTTTGCACAAATAGAAGCTGTATGGGAGAGTAATGAGAAAGAAGCCGTTTCTGCACGTACGCCACAAATAGAGTTGCCTGAGGTATGAAAAAGCACATTTGGACAAGGCAGCTTCATTTTGGAAACAAAAATTGAGTTGTTTGGTTATAAAAAAAGGCGTTATGCATGGCGTCCAAAAAGAAACAGCATTCCAAGAAAAACACATGCTACCCACTGTAAAATTTGGTGGAGGTTCCATCATGCTTTGGGGCTGTGTGGCCAATGCCGGCATCGGGAATCTTGTTAAAGTTGAGGGTCGCATGGATTCCACTCAGTATCAGCAGATTCTTGAGAATAATGTTCAAGAATCAGTGACGAAGTTGAAGTTACGCCGGGGATGGATATTTCAGCAAGACAATGATCCAAAACACCGCTCCAAATCCTCAGGCATTCATGCAGAGGAACAATTACAATGTTCTGGAATGGCCATCCCAGTCCCCAGACCTGAATATCATTGAACATCTGTGGGATGATTTGAAGCGGGCTGTCCATGCTCGGCGACCATCTAACTTAACTGAACTTGAATTGTTTGTCCAAAATACCTTTATCCAGGATCCAGGAACTGATTAAAAGCTACAGGAAGCGACTAGAGGCTGTTATCTTTGCAAAAGGAGGATGTACTAAATATTAATGTCACTTTTCTGATGAGGTGCCCATACTTTTGCACCAGTCAAATTTTGGTTTAATGCATATTGCGCATTTTCTGTTAGTACAATAAACCTCATTTCAATCCTGAAATATTACTGTGTCCATCAGTTATTAGATATATCAAACTGAAATGGCTGTTGCAAATACCAAAATATTTAGAACTAAAAATGATTAAGATTAATAGGGGTGCCCAAACTTTTTCATAGGACTGTATTTACTAAAGCAGATAAGCCAGGAGAGTAGATAGGGCAGATAAAATTGATCTGGATATGTCATCAGGGTCTGTGTTGCAGTCCGACATTGCTTACACTTGTAAAACATTGTAATAATCAGCAGTGACTGTTACTGGTATTGCAGTTTCCCAGTTTGCTCCAGTGGAAAAATTGTTTTTCTGTGTAGAAGACCCTACACATTGTAATGTTTTTTTGTTGTCCCTGCTTGGGGACCCGAGAGATGGAAACCCTGTCTGCTTAAAAAGTGGTTACATGTGGAAAACCGTGGACCCCCATAGACTAGTTTCCATCAATTTTATACTGAAACTGGCAGAAAGAAAAGTCCCCCTTACAGGTTCTTTCTCTCTGCCGATTGTAAGTGGAGTCTACGGTAGTACAGAGACTCCACCTCAGATGTGAATCTAACCTGAATTACCCCTTCAAAAGCTGATGAGCAAGGTGTCAAGACTCAGGTCTCCACTGATCTAAAAGTGACAACCTTAGGAAAGACCATCAATTCTCTGTCTTGAAAAACCTCTTGAGGTTTACGATCCCACTTAGCGAATCAAAGTCTAAAAAGTCTGAAGAGTTTTCCTCTGTTACACGTATACGGAAAATGTCAGCATTTCCATAGGTATAATTGACATATTGTGATTTACCAAAACACAAGCGTTTTTGAAATTGCAGCTTTTCTGCTGAAGATTTTTTTCTGCAATGTGTGGATGGGATTAGCCAGAATCCCATCCACTTTGCATGTGATATGATGGGGCCCCAGCCTTAAGATAACTTTAATAACCCTACCTGTAAGTTATATGGTGAACACAATAAAGTGGTTTTCCCATCTTTGCAAAACCACAGGATAGGGTATAACTTGGCAAAACAATGGTTGTATGATGTTCAGGCAACACGTACACCACTCCATTCATTTCAATAGGAGTGATAGATATAGCTGAGTGTCGTAGTTCGGCTAGCTAGAAATGAATAAGGAGGTATGTGCTATCCAACTACCATGCAAACACCGCTCCGTTCAGAACAGGCAACGAATTTCCCCTATTGTCCTGATCGAGGGTGTCTGATCAGCTTGTCTCCTACCAACCCCATGTGCTTTGTTAAATATTACCTTTCATGTTCTCAGACACATATGGTTTTTAGAGATGAGCGAACAGTGTTCTATCGAACACATGTTCGATCGGATATCAGGGTGTTCGCCATGTTCGAATCGAATCGAACACCACGTGGTAAAGTGCGCCAAAATTCGATTCCCCTCCCACCTTCCCTGGCGCCTTTTTTGCACCAATAACAGCGCAGGGGAGGTGGGACAGGAACTACGACACTGGGGGCATTGAAAAAAATTGGAAAAAGTCATTGGCTGCCGAAATCAGGTGACCTCCATTTTAGACGAATAGTGGATTTCAAATCCGGGTCATATGAGAATGTGAACTTTGTGACTATGAGACAGGGATAGCTGTACAGGCAGGGATAGCTAGGGATAACCTTTATTTAGGGGGGAATGTTATTAAAAATAACTTTTTGGGGCTCTATCGGGTGTGTAATTGTGATTTTTGTGAGATAAACTTTTTCCCATAGGGATGCATTGGCCAGCGCTGATTGGCCGAATTCCGTACTCTGGCCAATCAGTGCTGGCCAATGCATTCTATTAGCTTGATGAAGCAGAGTGTGCACAAGGGTTCAAGCGCACCCTCGGCTCTGATGTAGCAGAGCCGAGGCTGCACAAGGGTTCAAGCGCACCCTCGGCTCTGATGTAGGAGAGCCGAGGGTGCACTTGAACCCTTGTGCACCCTCAGCTCTGCTACATCAGAGCCGAGGGTGCGCTTGAACCCTTGTGCACACTCTGCTTCATCAAGCTAATAGAATGCATTGGCCAGCGCTGATTGGCCAATGTATTCTATTAGCCTGATGAAGTAGAGCTGAATGTGTGTGCTAAGCACACACATTCAGCTCTACTTCATCGGGCTAATAGAATGCATTGGCCAGCGCTGATTGGCCAGAGTACGGAACTCGACCAATCAGCGCTGGCTCTGCTGGAGGAGGCGGAGTCTAAGATCGCTCCACACCAGTCTCCATTCAGGTCCGACCTTAGACTCCGCCTCCTCCGGCAGAGCCAGCGCTGATTGGCCGAAGGCTGGCCAATGCATTCCTATGCGAATGCAGAGACTTAGCAGTGCTGAGTCAGTTTTGCTCAACTACACATCTGATGCACACTCGGCACTGCTACATCAGATGTAGCAATCTGATGTAGCAGAGCCGAGGGTGCACTAGAACCCCTGTGCAAACTCAGTTCACGCTAATAGAATGCATTGGCCAGCGCTGATTGGCCAATGCATTCTATTAGCCCGATGAAGTAGAGCTGAATGTGTGTGCTAAGCACACACATTCAGCACTGCTTCATCACGCCAATACAATGCATTAGCCAGTGCTGATTGGCCAGAGTACGGAATTCGGCCAATCAGCGCTGGCTCTGCTGGAGGAGGCGGAGTCTAAGGTCGGACCTGAATGGAGACTGGTGTGGAGCGATCTTAGACTCCGCCTCCTCCAGCAGAGCCAGCGCTGATTGGTCGAGTTCCGTACTCTGGCCAATCAGCGCTGGCCAATGCATTCTATTAGCCCGATGAAGTAGAGCTGAATGTGTGTGCTTAGCACACACATTCAGCTCTACTTCATCAGGCTAATAGAATACATTGGCCAATCAGCGCTGGCCAATGCATTCTATTAGCTTGATGAAGCAGAGTGTGCACAAGGGTTCAAGCGCACCCTCGGCTCTGATGTAGCAGAGCCGAGGCTGCACAAGGGTTCAAGTGCACCCTCGGCTCTCCTACATCAGAGCCGAGGGTGCGCTTGAACCCTTGTGCAGCCTCGGCTCTGCTACATCAGAGCCGAGGGTGCGCTTGAACCCTTGTGCACACTCTGCTTCATCAAGCTAATAGAATGCATTGGCCAGCACTGATTGGCCAGAGTACGGAATTCGGCCAATCAGCGCTGGCCAATGCATTCTATTAGCCCGATGAAGTAGAGCTGAATGTGTGTGCTAAGCACACACATTCAGCACTGCTTCATCACGCCAATACAATGCATTAGCCAGTGCTGATTGGCCAGAGTACGGAATTCGGCCAATCAGCGCTGGCTCTGCTGGAGGAGGCGGAGTCTAAGATCGCTCCACACCAGTCTCCATTCAGGTCCGACCTTAGACTCCGCCTCCTCCAGCAGAGCCAGCGCTGATTGGCCGAATTCCGTACTCTGGCCAATCAGCACTGGCTAATGCATTGTATTGGCGTGATGAAGCAGTGCTGAATGTGTGTGCTTAGCACACACATTCAGCTCTACTTCATCGGGCTAATAGAATGCATTGGCCAATCAGCGCTGGCCAATGCATTCTATTAGCGTGAACTGAGTTTGCACAGGGGTTCTAGTGCACCCTCGGCTCTGCTACATCAGATTGCTACATCTGATGTAGCAGTGCCGAGTGTGCATCAGATGTGTAGTTGAGCAAAACTGACTCAGCACTGCTAAGTCTGCATTCGCATAGGAATGCATTGGCCAGCCTTCGGCCAATCAGCGCTGGCTCTGCCGGAGGAGGCGGAGTCTAAGGTCGGACCTGAATGGAGACTGGTGTGGAGCGACCTTAGACTCCGCCTCCTCCAGCAGAGCCAGCGCTGATTGGCCGAATTCCGTACTCTGGCCAATCAGCACTGGCTAATGCATTGTATTGGCTTGATGAAGCAGTGCTGAATGTGTGTGCTTAGCACACACATTCAGCTCTACTTCATCGGGCTAATAGAATGCATTGGCCAGCGCTGATTGGCCGAATTCCGTACTCTGGCCAATCAGCACTGGCTAATGCATTGTATTGGCTTGATGAAGCAGTGCTGAATGTGTGTGCTTAGCACACACATTCAGCTCTACTTCATCGGGCTAATAGAATGCATTGGCCAATCAGCGCTGGCCAATGCATTCTATTAGCGTGAACTGAGTTTGCACAGGGGTTCTAGTGCACCCTCGGCTCTGCTACATCAGATTGCTACATCTGATGTAGCAGTGCCGAGTGTGCATCAGATGTGTAGTTGAGCAAAACTGACTCAGCACTGCTAAGTCTGCATTCGCATAGGAATGCATTGGCCAGCCTTCGGCCAATCAGCGCTGGCTCTGCCGGAGGAGGCGGAGTCTAAGGTCGGACCTGAATGGAGACTGGTGTGGAGCTATCTTAGACTCCGCCTCCTCCAGCAGAGCCAGCGCTGATTGGTCGAGTTCCGTACTCTGGCCAATCAGCACTGGCCAATGCATTTCTATGGGGAAAAGTTAGCTTGCGAAAATCGCAAACTGACAGGGATTTCCATGAAATAAAGTGACTTTTATGCCCCCAGACATGCTTCCCCTGCTGTCCCAGTGTCATTCCAGGGTGTTGGTATCATTTCCTGGGGTGTCATAGTGGACTTGGTGACCCTCCAGACACGAATTTGGGTTTCCCCCTTAACGAGTTTATGTTCCCCATAGACTATAATGGGGTTCGAAACCCATTCGAACACTCGAACAGTGAGCGGCTGTTCGAATCGAATTTCGAACCTCGAACATTTTAGTGTTCGCTCATCTCTAATGGTTTTATATACCGCTAGAAAGCCAAAAGTGCTGAATACAGCACACTGTCAGCATTGCCATTATGTGCCCACTGTGGATTGAAATGTATGCACTTGAGAAAGGGCTGTGTGGCCCGAAACGCGTTGTGTATCAATAAAGGAGTACCTATTATCTTTATCGGGCGAGCGCTGTTTTCCTTCTTGGCCGAAACCTACCAGGGGGCTGGTCCATATTTTCTCCGCATCTCTACGTCTGAGTGACGTCCACAGCAGCTGCCTAGACCCTCGACATAGGGTGTTACGAGCTTCTTGAGTGTTGTGGTATTACACAACCTCCTCAGGTGAGGGGGCATTTGTCCCAACCTATATTAGTCCAATTTTGTAAATTTATTACACGAGGATCCGCTCGGTGTGGTCTCTTCTCTTGTATCTACTCTTTAAAGACATACAGTCCATTAAAAAGTTTGGGCACCCCTATTAATCTTAATCATTTTTTGTTCTAAATATTTTGGTGTTTGCAACAGCCATTTCAGTTTGATATATCTAATAACTGATGGACACAGTAATATTTCAGGATTGAAATGAGGTTTATTGTACTAACAGAAAATGTGCAATATGCATTAAACCAAAATTTGACCGGTGCAAAAGTATGGGCACCCTTATCATTTTATTGATTTGAATTCCCCTAACTACTTTTTACTGACTTACTGAAGCACAAAATTGGTTTTGTAAGCTCAGTGAGCTTTGAACTTCATAGCCAGATGTATCCAATCATAAGAAAAGGTATTTAAGGTGGCCAATTGCAAGTTGATCTCCTATTTGAATCTCCTCTGAAGAGTGGCATCATGGGCTACTCAAAACAACTCTCAAATGATCTGAAAACAAAGATTGTTCAACATAGTTGTTCAGGGGAAGGATACAAAAAGTTGTCTCAGATTTAACCTGTCAGTTTCCACTGTGAGGAACATAGTAAGGAAATGGAAGACCACAGGGACAGTTCTTGTTAAGCCCAGAAGTGGCAGGCCAAGAAAAATATCAGAAAGGCAGAGAAGAAGAATGGTGAGAACAGTCAAGGACAATCCACAGACCACCTCCAAAGAGCTGCAGCATCATCTTGCTGCAGATGGTGTCACTGTGCATCGGTCAACTATACAGCGCACTTTGCACAAATAGAAGCTGTATGGGAGAGTGATGAGAAAGAAGCCGTTTCTGCACGTACGCCACAAATAGAGTTGCCTGAGGTATGAAAAAGCACATTTGGACAAGGCAGCTTCATTTTGGAAACAAAAATTGAGTTGTTTGGTTATAAAAAAAGGCGTTATGCATGGCGTCCAAAAAGAAACAGCATTCCAAGAAAAACATATGCTACCCACTGTAAAATTTGGTGGAGGTTCCATCATGCTTTGGGGCTGTGTGGCCAATGCCGGCATCGGGAATCTTGTTAAAGTTGAGAGTCGCATGGATTCCACTCAGTATCAGCGGATTCTTGAGAATAATGTTCAAGAATCAGTGACGAAGTTGAAGTTACGCCGGGGATGGATATTTCAGCAAGACAATGATCCAAAACACCGCTCCAAATCCTCAGGCATTCATGCAGAGGAACAATTACAATGTTCTGGAATGGCCATCCCAGTCCCCAGACCTGAATATCATTGAACATCTGTGGGATGATTTGAAGCGGGCTGTCCATGCTCGGCGACCATCTAACTTAACTGAACTTGAATTGTTTGTCCAAAATACCTTCATCCAGGATCCAGGAACTGATTAAAAGCTACAGGAAGTGACTAGAGGCTGTTATCTTTGCAAAAGGAGGATCTCTGCCTTTCTGATATTTTTCTTGGCCTGCCACTTCTGGGCTTAACAAGAACTGTCCCTGTGGTCTTCCATTTCCTTACTATGTTCCTCACAGTGGAAACTGACAGGTTAAATCTCTGAGACAACGTTTTGTATCCTTCCCCTGAACAACTATGTTGAACAATCTTTGTTTTCAGATCATTTGAGAGCGGGCTGCCCATGCTCGGTGACCATCAAGCTTAACTGAACTTGAATTGTTTTGTAAAGAGGAATGGTCCAAAATCCCTTCATCCAGGATCCAGGAACTGATTAAAAGCTACAGGAAGCGACTAGAGGCTGTTATCTTTGCAAAAGGAGGATCTACTAAATATTAATGTCACTTTTCTGTTGAGGTGCCCATACGTTTGCACCGGTCAAATTTTGGTTTAATGCATATTGCACATTTTCTGTTAGTACAATAAACCTCATTTCAATCCTGAAATATTACTGTGTCCATCAGTTATTAGTAGAGATGAGCGAACAGTGTTCTATCGAACACATGTTCGATCGGATATCAGGGTGTTCGCTATGTTCGAATCGAATCGAACACCGCGTGGTAAAGTGCGCCAAAATTCAATTCCCCTCCCACCTTCCCTGGCGCCTTTTTTGCACCAATAACAGTGCAGGGGAGGTGGGACAGGAACTACGACACCGGGGGCATTGAAAAAAATTGGAAAAAGTCATTGGCTGCCGAAATCAGGTGACCTACATTTTAGACGAATAGTGGATTTCAAATCCGGGTCATATGAGAATGTGAACTTTGTGACTATGAGACAGGGATAGGTGTACAGGCAGGGATAGCTAGGGATAACCTTTATTTAGGGGGGAATGTTATTAAAAATAACTTTTTGGGGCTCTATCGGGTGTGTAATTGTGATTTTTGTGAGATAAACTTTTTCCCATAGGGATGCATTGGCCAGCGCTGATTGGCCAGAGTACGGAACTCGACCAATCAGCGCTGGCTCTGCTGGAGGAGGCGGAGTCTAAGATCGCTCCACACCAGTCTCCATTCAGGTCCGACCTTAGACTTAGACTACTTGAACCCTTGTGCACCCTCGGCTCTGCTACATCAGAGCCGAGGGTGCGCTTGAACCCTTGTGCACACTCTGCTTCATCAAGCTAATAGAATGCATTGGCCAGCGCTGATTGGCCAATGCATTCTATTAGCCCGATGAAGTAGAGCTGAATGTGTGTGCTAAGCACACACATTCAGCACTGCTTCATCACGCCAATACAATGCATTAGCCAGTGCTGATTGGCCAGAGTACGGAATTCGGCCAATCAGCGCTGGCTCTGCTGGAGGAGGCGGAGTCTAAGGTCGGACCTGAATGGAGACTGGTGTGGAGCGATCTTAGACTCCGCCTCCTCCAGCAGAGCCAGCGCTGATTGGCCGAATTCCGTACTCTGGCCAATCAGCGCTGGCCAATGCATTCTATTAGCCCGATGAAGTAGAGCTGAATGTGTGTGCTTAGCACACACATTCAGCTCTACTTCATCGGGCTAATAGACTGCATTGGCCAATCAGCGCTGGCCAATGCATTCTATTAGCGTGAACTGAGTTTGCACAGGGGTTCTAGTGCACCCTCGGCTCTGCTACATCAGATTGCTACATCTGATGTAGCAGTGCCGAGTGTGCATCAGATGTGTAGTTGAGCAAAACTGACTCAGCACTGCTAAGTCTCTGCTTTCGCATAGGAATGCATTGGCCAGCCTTCGGCCAATCAGCGCTGGCTCTGCCGGAGGAGGCGGAGTCTAAGGTCGGACCTGAATGGAGACTGGTGTGGAGCGATCTTAGACTCCGCCTCCTCCAGCAGAGCCAGCGCTGATTGGTCGAGTTCCGTACTCTGGCCAATCAGCACTGGCCAATACATTTCTATGGGGAAAAGTTAGCTTGCGAAAATCGCAAACTGACAGGGATTTCCATGAAATAAAGTGACTTTTATGCCCCCAGACATGCTTCCCCTGCTGTCCCAGTGTCATTCCAGGGTGTTGGTATCATTTCCTGGGGTGTCATAGTGGACTTGGTGACCCTCCAGACACGAATTTGGGTTTCCCCCTTAACGAGTATATGTTCCCCATAGAGTATAATGGGGTTCGAAACCCATTCGAACACTCGAACAGTGAGCGGCTGTTCGAATCGAATTTCGAACCTCGAACATTTTAGTGTTCGCTCATCTCTAGTTATTAGATATATCAAACTGAAATGGCTGTTATAAACACCAAAATATTTAGAACTAAAAATGATTAAGATTAATAGGGGTGCCCAAACTTTTTCATAGGACTGTAAGTAGCTTTGTTGCATTCACAAACTCATCTCCAGGTATCCTGCATGTCAGAATGTACTGGGACACATTACAAAATTCTGTACAGGAGCTGAAAATAACATCATTAACTTCCTGCAATGTATATGTGCAATTTAAGACCTTTATATAGTTGTTAATTTATATGTAAGATTGAGGCACAAAAGTAATGAAAGTTAAAAATGAAAAATGAATTTTTTTAAAGCGTTGCAAAAGAGTGTTGGCTAGATTCACACGCCTGTCATATTATGACATGACACTGGTTAAAACTGACGAGACAAGGCAAAGTGATAAACGTCAGATGTAGTGGATAATAGGAAGTCTGGCTACTGCCTAGGAAGGGGAGCTGTCACTCAGGATCCCGCCTGTGTATTGCTTTCCATATTGATAGAGATGTTGATATTTTTCCTAAGATAATCAGAAGCCCTCGGTGGACATGGCGTGAGCCACGTGTTGGATGGAAGATGTGAGTGTGAATTAGTTAAGGAGAGTTGGAAATCCAGTCTTGGGGCGTCTGCGCACAATTAAACTGCAGGCTACAGACAGGACTGAACAGCCTGTGTTGCTTTGCTATGTTAAACAAATATAAGCGTGTGCAATTTCCATTATAAGCAAGCACCATATGACACAATGCAGGCAATGACTGATTCTGTTGCCAGTCGGATGCATCGCTGTTTTCCCTCTAATACATTAACATACAGTTTTCTTTAACAAAACAGATAACGTCTGGGAGGATTATGTAGTTGATTAAAATAATACAAATGAAGAAGATGAATATCTGTTCAGCCAACACTTCTCTATTTATTTCCACCATGTATACTTTTTATGCAGTATGCTGGCGGAATGGTTTAAAGGATTATAGTGCACACTGGAGCAATGCAGATTTAGCTTCCTATTTCTCCAGACAGTTTATTAGAAATTTCCATTTAATTCAGAAATTTTATTGGTTTTCAAAATTTAAGGGGTACAGAAGAGAAAAGGGGAAACACAAGAAGGGGGACAAACACAAAAACATAACTCAAAGAAAGAACATATTACCTAGAATTGGTCAACAATAAACATTTGCTGTCATATCAATCATCAGACGAGACATGTGTCTATGTAAACACAAGTCTCGAAAAACCATAATGAGAACACAAATTCTAGAGCAAGGGAAATATCAGGATATAGAATGGGACTGGGGGAGGGAGACAGTGTTTAATGAAAAACAAGCATATTCAGAAGCCTGATTACGTTATTTCAAACAGACCAGGTTAGGGAGGCAAGTAGTAAAGTAGTGATAAGTGTATACAGTATGACCTGTTGACCTAAGGCAGGAGACCTAACTGTTTCGGGATAGCAGCCACGGGGACCATATTTTCTTATATCTGTCAAAGGTCCTATTGGACCATCCAAGTAGTTCTTCAAATCGTGAGATTTCGTGGACCTTAGCGGACCATTCCTCAAGCGACGGTGTAACGGGTCGGAGCCAGTATCTGGGAATAATAAGCTTGGCAGCTGTCAGCATCTGTGTTGCTAGGACGTCTCTCTTTGGAGAATATGTCTCATTTGGTAGGGCCAAAAGTATTGCTTCTGGAGGGAAGCGAAAGGGTTTCTTGGTTATATCTCGTATCTTTTTTATGACGGATTCCCAAAAAGTAGCGATGAGTGGACAGGACCACCAAATGTGCAACAAAGTCCCGGTATGGGCTGAGCATCTCCAGCATCTATCATTATCAGCCAGGCCTCTGCGATACATCCATTCGGGGGTCCTATACCACCTAGATACCACCTTGTAGTGCGTTTCTTTCATCCTAATGCAGGTGGAGAATCCCTGAGAGGAGTTCAGCGTCTTCCTGATCTCGTCATCCGACAACTGGATGTTTAGATCCATTTCCCAACTATTCAAATAGGCTGGTTTATATTGGACCAAAGGAGAGATGAATCTTCTAAGTAGGTTCGATATTTTACGCAACATCGTGGTCTTAGACTGTAGTAGTTTCTCGAAGACCGTTAGCTCAGATCTGATCCTAAACTTCACCTTTAGTTGTTTACAGAAGTACTTTAAGTGCTGACAATGTAAAAATGAGATCCGAGACAATGACCCCAGGGGCATTTCGGGGCCTCCTGAGGGCTCTGTTGCGTAGGCCAGTAGATCCTTGAGAGGTATGGCTTTCAAGTGCAACCACAAGTCATCATAAGGAGTTTGTGGAGAGCCTAGCAATGCTGGAATAACACTTGGAGGCATTAAGGGTGAGGGCGTCGGAGCAAGTGTGCGGCCATAGTCTCTCCAGACTTCTAAGGCACCTCTGAATAGTGGGTTCCTGGCACTTACTGATTTAAGAATTTTTGGTGGGAGCCAAAGGTTTTGTAGGTCAGCAAGAGAAGGTGCGAACTCATGTGGGTTAATCGGATGAGTGAGATGTGCCCACCACCTGAGTTGGATTGCTTGGTAATACTTCCTAACGTCGGGTAGGCCAATTCCTCCCTGAGATCTGCTTTTGGTTATCAATGACCACGGAAGTCTTGGGGGTTTTTGTTTCCACACAAAGCGGGAGAACATGCTTCGGACTGAGGAGAAGAAAGATTGAGGCAAGTAGATTGGCAGCATGGACATTTTATATATAATCTTAGGAAGGAGATAGGTTTGCAAAAGATTTTTCCTGCCAAACCAAGACAGGGGTAGGTTTTGAAACGAGTCAAGATCCTTTCTAAGTTCTCTTAAGAGAGGCAAGAAATTATGCGCATAGAGATCGTCAATGCGTGGAGTTATATTGACACCCAGGTACTTTAGAGACGATGAGGCCCACTGGTATGGCGAGGACTTTTTTAAGGGGCTGACATCTTTCTCCGGTAGGGAGACATTTAGGATCTCTGATTTTCCTAGGTTGGCTTTATACCGAGATACTTCACCAAAATGAGTCAGTTGTTCTGTTATTGCCGGAGGCCGCGGTCGGGGTTAGTTATAACGAACAATACGTCATCCGCAAAAGCGGTTGAAGAAGTCATCGTATCCCCAGATTGCATGCCCTGTATTCTGTCGTCTTGACGTACCGATTGAAGTAAGGTCTCAAGCACAAGTATGAACAAGGTGGGGGATAGAGGGCACCCCTGCCTAGTGCCATTAGTTATCATAAAAGTGCTAGACATTGTGCCATTTACTTTAATTTCCGCGTGGGGACAGCCATATAGGGAGAAAATAGCATCTATGAATTGGGCAGGGAAGCCAAATTTAGCCAGTGTAGCTCTCATAAAGGACCAGTCCACTCGGTCAAACGCTTTTTCAGCGTCAACCCCAAGGAGTATGAGAGGTGACCGAGTGGACCGGGCCCCATTCAGCAATAGGAGAAGTCGAGCAGTATTGTCTTTCCCCTCTCTCCCTGTCGTGAAGCCGGATTGTTCCGCGTTGACGAGGTGGGGGATCAAGGTGCGCATTCTGTTAGCTAGTATCTTTGCCCATATCTTGAGATCGAGGTTCAGTAGAGATATAGGCCTGTAACTCCCACAGGCCGTTGGGTCTTTACCTTCTTTTGGTATCAAGGCTATGTGTGCCTCTTGAGTTTGTTTGGGGAGTATTCCGCCATGAAGTAGGTCGTTGAATAGTACTACAAGCTTCGGGGCAAGGATGTTTTGGAATTTCCTATAGTAAATAAGAGGCAAGCCATCCGGGCCCGGGCTTTTCCCCGGTGGGAAGCTACTGATTGTGGTTAGCACCTCCTTCAAGGTTATTGGCTCTAGAAGCACATTCGCTTGGTCTGTAGATAAAGTGGGCAAATTGAGCTTGGAGAGATAATTAGATATTACCTCCATCCTGGATTGGCGCATGTCTTCCGAGTCTTCATCCTTAAGATTGTAGAGACCGGAATAGAAAGAAACAAACTCATCAGCTATGTCTTTAACTTCAGAGGACAAGGTCCCGTCCTTCCTCTTGATGGTCGAAATATGAGATCTGGATTTAGCTTTGTGAATCAAGGTAGACATAAGACGCCCACCTTTATTGCCATGCGCATACAACAATTTTCTGTAATGGAGATGGTGTTTGGCCGATGTGGTGTTCAGGATATCTAGTAAACGTTCTCTCAGAGACGTCAACTCTGACAATACCACAGTGGCCTTGGTCCTTTTGTGTGTCCTTTCTAGAGCAGCAATACGAGTGAGCAGCTCATCAAGTTGCTTTTGTTTAGCTTTCTTAGTCCTGGAGGCCACTTCAATTAGAACACCCCGTATGTAAGCCTTGTGCGATTCCCACAAGATGGAAGGGGACATCTCCGGGTTAGAATTTAGCTGAAAAAATTCTGTAAGATGATTAGCCAAAGCATCTACAGTTGTGTCAGCACTCAGAAGAGATTCATTCAATCTCCATGACCATGTTCCTTTCGGTACTTGTTTGAGTTCAATGTTGGCAGTCACCGGAGCATGGTCCGTAACAGTTATGGAACCTATCGAGGAATTACACACAAGCGGAAGAAGGGCATTCGAAACGAATATATAATCAATTCTATGATAGGAGAGGCCAGTGGGGGAGTAGAATGTATAATCCTTTACAGAGGGGTGTTGGGTTCTCCAGATGTCTATTAATTTTAATTCCTGCAAGGTTCTTGTGAGGGCACTAATGGACCTCTGCGAGAAGGGAGCTGCGGAGGACGAAGAGTCAAGTGCATGATGGATAGCTATATTTAGGTCGCCACCCAGGATCAGTTGTCCTTCACTGAACAATTTTAAATTATGAAGGGTGTCGATGAGCCAAGATACTTGGCCTCTATTTGGAGCGTAAAGATTCGCAAAGGTGAAGCGTTCTGTGGCTATAGAGCCTTTGACAAAGACAGCTCTTCCTTCTGAGTCCGACCATTTTTGCGAGAGTATAAATGGAATTTTCTCTCCTATCAAAATGGACACCCCTCTCGAGGCTGCTACTGGATTCGTGCTATGGAAGCATTGCGAAAAGGGTTTTGTGGGGAGTCTTGGTATGTGTGTGTTTTTGAAATGTGTTTCTTGAAGAAACACCACATTCGACTTTAACTTATTTAGGAGGAGCCATATGTGATGACGTTTGTTGGGGGAGTTTAGGCCTTTCACATTAAGGGTGGTGCATGTCAGCAGGGTAGGAAGTACGGTATCAGGGGTAGGCATAGCGAACTTCTTCTGGTGGTCTCGTCAACTAGGTCAAACCTGGAAAGTGCAATATGAGGGTACGTATAGAAGCAATTAGAGGGGGAGATAGAAAAGAGGGGGGATGACAGACACAAGGGGAAATGAAGTTGAAATAGGGAGTAAGAGGCAAATATATGGCAAACAGTTAAGCAAGTAGAGCAATGTTATTATCTAATTTCAAATAACAGACAAATATTAATCAAGTATCGAGTATCAATGAACGACACTTAGTATCGGCCAGAAAACAGGAACAATTACTATGGTAATGTGGGGTAAACCAAATTGGGCAAATAAAATAACATGCGAGCAAGTAACACCTATCCACTTGCAGTAAGCAGACATTTGAGAAAGTGTTATATCTATGGAGCAAATTATAAGATCAATACACAATGGCGTGGAACTTCCGAGGTTAATCTCAGACAACCGAGAGGTCGTCTAACGGGAACTACAAATTACATAGCTTATAAAACATCTAGTAAAGGCAAGCAAAAACAATATTTCACGAATAATTCAAACAAGGTTGAATACTGTTGGCAATAGGAGATGTAATGAAACAAGTTCAACAAGGAACAGTGTCTAAAGATGTAACGTTAAGTACTGTTGACATATAGTGCACCTAGGTAAATATGCTATATAACAGGTGCTATTGAGTCCATCAGTTCCAATATTACATTAGCCTAAGCATAACTGGCTGTTCCAGGTGTAACAGCATCTTACCCGATGGAAGCATCAAGAGTCTTACAATATTCCACGTCTAGCATCCGGTGTTCTTTGCATGGACCTTCTGGCCTTAGGAGACTTGAGACGTCCAGGAGTGTGTGGCGTTTCTAGAGCTCTAGCCACAGCAGTTGAAGAGGACTCTTCGCTCATAGGAAGCCAAGAGGGAACCTCTACCGGATCAATATTCAAAGAAGTCCAGGCAGCATCAAGATCTCTAGGGGTGTAGATGTTGATTCTTTTTCCATTTTTAAGGATTGAGAGTCCAAACGGGAAGAGCCACGAATATTGTAATCCATTTGCTTTTAGGGTATCGAGAAGTGGTTTCATAGTGCGTCTTTTTTGCAATGTGGCCGGAGCTAGATCTTGGTAAAGCTGTAAAGGTGCTCCTTCATAAGAGAGCTCTCGATTGTCTCTGGCTGCTCTGAGAATATCAGTGGAGTGTGCAGATGATAATAGCGCACAAATGACGTCCCTGGGAGGGTCATTCAAGTCCGGTTTAGGTCTGATTGCCCTATGTATTCTCTCAATCTGTATGCCCCCAGCCTTTTCCTCTCCTAACAATGTCTTAAATATCGCAGCAGCTACAGAGTGTAGTGAATCAGGTGCAAATTTCTCCGGGAGACCTCTTATACGTATATTTCTTCGCCTATTTCTATTTTCCAAGTCCTCCAAGAGAAGATAGGTTTTATTTAAATGTTCTGCCTGCGTGTCTACCTTTTTAGCCAGAATTTTGCTAGTTTTCACTAAACCAGATTGGCCCTGTTCCAGGTTGTCTACTCTGGAACCCATTGCGTTCATATCCGCACGCATGTCACTAATCTCTTGCATGATTGGAGCTAGAGCTTGAGCAAGAGTTTTGCGCAAGAAGTTCCTTGTTATCACTGTAGAGCTCTTGTCTGGTTGGGTGGATTCGTCATCTGAATCCATGTTTGTATCACTTTGGCAGTAACTAGCGTCTTGTGTCGATTTGACTAAAGGAGACGTTGCATTCGTATTTTTCTTTTTAAGAAATTTCTGCATATCCGCTTGTAAAACTGGTAGTTTGGAGGTCGCTCCTGTGTCACAGGGTTTATCTCTGCCAATTTTAACCATTATAGAGAGAGAGAAAAATAAAATAACCACCAAAGCTAATGAGTGGATAAGTGTACCCGCAAGTATAGTAGGTTTAAGGCATCATCTGGTTTAAACTAGGATCCAAGAGAAGCGAAATCAGTAACAAGTGAGTTCCTTTAAGAGACTGCAAGATGTTATACGGTGAAAAGTCTGTTCAAAAAACCAAATATAGAATCAGGAGTGACTGTGTTGAAAGTTCAGGGAGAAGGAGTGTTGGCAATGCAGCCCTTTAATAAGTCAAGACAACGATTTTCTGGTATCTGCTACTGTGAATGATGATAGGGCTTGGAGGACAGAGTCTCTATTATCTGCAGTGTCTTATAGTCTCTACATGCCTGTATCCCCTATTCAGCGTGTAGAAAAAAGAAAATGGCGCCTACCCTTCAGGGAAAATGGCTTCTGCTGCTGCAGGTTTTGCAGGTACGATGGAGAGTTGGCAAATATCCGTCCGTCGTCCAGTAGGTGAGGAGAGTCGCACTC
The DNA here is from genome assembly GCF_031893055.1 of Leptodactylus fuscus. NCBI lineage: Eukaryota > Metazoa > Chordata > Amphibia > Anura > Leptodactylidae > Leptodactylus > Leptodactylus fuscus. Next base: position 302,063,586 of record NC_134265.1, read on the forward strand.
GGGGCCAGTGCAGGGCTGTTGCCGTTGCGGAGGAACTCACTCCCGGGATGCTGGTGAGTATCACTAGGCCTCAGGCTGGTGTAGCGAGGAGCCGGAAGTCGCGATGTCTGGGTTGGGGACAACGCCCGCGGCGTCGGTGTAGGCCGCAACAGTCACGGCTGATTCCCAGCAGTCTGGGAGATCCAAGTGCCGCTCCAAGAGGTTGTAGGGTACGGGGGGATACCCCAGAAGCGGGGACACCTGTTTTTTTGTGGCTGTGGATGTCCGATTTCCAGCGATGTGTAGGATGCAGCAGCGGAGCTCACACACGCACGTCTGCTTGCATCGCCGGCTAGCCACGCCCCCCCAGAAATTTCCATTTAAGTACATTGGCAAACAATGAAGATGTATCTTACTTGGCACGATACATTCTAACATATTTAAAGGTGAATGTCAGTGCAGACAATGCAGCATCTATCTATCTATCTATCTATCTATTTATCTATCTGTCTATCCATCTGTTCATGTATCTATTTGTCTATATATCCTCCTTTGTCATTGTTGTCTATCTATCTATCTATCTATCTATTTAAGTCTGGGGGCAAAAAGGTGCAGAAACAGTTGAGACAACTGATCAGAGAGGGGAAAGCCAACTACAGGCAGAAGATGGAACTGCAGATGGGGAAAGTTAGGGTCTCAAAGGTGTGGGATAGCCTGAAGGTAATATCCGGACATAAACAGAAGGCCGGTCCCCAGATAGAAGGTGACAGGAAGTGGCTTAATGAGCTTAATCTATTCTTCAATAGATTTGACTCCAAACCAACTCTCCCTTCACCAGCATGTCAGTCAACCCCGCTCCCCTCACACACCAAGACCCAACTCCCACTGACTTGCAGTCAACTGCAATCTGAATATCTGATCCTCAAGGAGTCTCAAGTGTGTAGGGAAATCAAGAGAAATTAAAGCAGACAAGGCCGGAGGACACGATGGTTTAAGCGCAAGAGTTCTTAAAATGTGAGGAGACCAGTTGTGTGGTATTATTACGCACATGTACAATATAAGTCTAAAGCTGGGAGAGGTACCTCGACTGTGGAAAACATCTTTTGTGGTACTAGTACCAAAGAAACCCAACTCGATGGGCTACAATGACTACCGACCTGTAGCACTGACATCCCATCTGATGAGGGTCCTAGAGAGACTGGTCCTGACACACCTACGCCCCATAGTGAGCTCCGCTCTGGACCCCTCCGGTTTGCCTATCGGCCGGGCATTGGGGTAGATGACGCCATCATCCACCTTCTTCATAGAGCTCTCTCTCACCTGGAGAAACCTGGGAATACTGTGAGAATAATGTTCTTTGATTTCTCCAGTGCATTCAACACCATTCAACCAGGGCTATTGAGGGATAAGCTGAACCTTGGTGGAGTGGACCATCACTTGTCCAACTGGATCCTGGACTACCTCACAAACCGCCCTCAGTATGTGAGAGCCCGGGACTGTGTGTCTGACACTGTGATCTGTAGTACGGGGGCACCACAAGGTACAGTTCTTGCCCCATTTCTCTTCACACTGTACACTGCTGACTTTAGGCACAACTCATCCAGCTGTTACTTACAGAAGTACTCTGATGACTCTGCAATAGTAGGCCTTATCACTGATGGTGATGACAGGAAATACAGAGACTTAAATCGGGACTTTGTTGAATGGTGCCAGCAGAAACACCTCAGTATTAATGCTGGGAAGACCAAGGAGATGGTGGTGGACTTTAGTAAACGGAGAAATGCTCCGACCCCAGTGAAGATCCAAGGGACATGTATTGAGATAGTCAGGACCTATAAGTACCTGGGCGTGATCCTCAATAATACACTAGACTGGGCTAATCACCTGGAGGCGCTGCACAGAAAAGGTCACAGCAGATTCTACCTGCTCAGGAGGCTGAGGGCCTTTGGAGTCCAGAAGCCACTTTTTAGGGCCTTTTTCAACTTTGTGGTTGCTTCAGCCATCTTTTTCGGTGTAGCCTGCTGGGGGAGCATTATATCAACCAGGGACATAAATAGACTTGACAGACTGATCAGAAGGGCCAGCTCTGTCCTGGGGAGCCCCCTGGATCCAGTACAGGTGGTGAGTGACAGAAGGTCACTGTCCATGGTGAGCTCCATGCGGGAGAACAAATCCCACCCCATGCATGAGACCTTGATGGCACTTGGCAGCACTGTAAGTGACCGTCTGCTTCACCCCAAGTGTGAGAAGGAGCGGAGAAGGGCTTTGATGGGTACAAATGGGTCTGGAAGAAACAAGGATAAAGGGGGGCTAAAGGATTGAGAAATTAAAGGTACTGTCAAGGTTGGTGGACGAAGCCTGATTATACAGCATGGTTTCACAGCCAAAGGCTGAGGTCTCAATGCTGAGCTGTATGAGAGTATCCTAGAAGTTATTTCATACACTCAAATACTGTGGGTATGAAAAGGACAACATAGAGTTCCAGCAGAACAATGAGGCAAAACATATGTATAAACATATTAGCAAAGAAATGGTTCTATCACAATGAGGCAGAGATGCTGAATTGGCCCCTATAATCCCCAGACCTCAATCCAACTGAACCATTTTTGTGCATATAGTTGAAGAAAACTGATTCAACCAGTATGTACCACCATTGGGAACATGTAGAAGAGACCTGGGATCAGATTTCAGTTGAGACATCTCAAGAACATGCTGATAAGGATTCAAACAGTGTTGAAAGCCAAAGGTGGATTTACAAAGTAATAAAATTAAAATGTAGATTTTTAGGAGCAAAACAGTAACAATGCAGTTACATGACAAGAATCTGCATGACTAATCATATGCTAAATAGTCTATCTATCTTTCTATCATCTATCTATTTATCATGTATCTATTTATCTATATCTATCTATCTATCTATCTATCTATCTATCTATCTATCATCTATCTAATGACCTATCTATCTACCTATCTATCTAATTATCTGTCTATCTAATGATCTGTCTATCTAACTAATTATTGTCTGTCACCAAATTCTAAAATAAGAGGCTGTGCACTGTCCAGGCAGAAAGTAGATAAAACTTAAAGGGCATTCAAACTTGTGCTCCTGTGCTCCCTGTGTTAGTCTGCTGGGTTTCCGTCCTATTCCCCAGAGAAACTGCATAAGGGATGGCTTCTGAGGGGTACGTTTTAAAACCCATTCATTTGTAGCCTCTCACAGGGAAACAGTTTTTTAGGCCAGACACAAAGTCGGATATGCAGGACTTTGTGTCTGGCCAAAAAAAAAAACGGTTTCCCTGTGGAGAGGCTGAATACAGACACCAGCGTTTTGCTTTTAAAACCCATTCAAATGAATAGGTTTTAAAACTGACCAACGGGAAGCCGTCCTCCATCCAGTTTCTCTGGGGAATAGGAAAGAAACCTGGCAAATGACACAGGGTGTACAGGGGGCGCAATTGTGAATGCCTCCTGATTCCAGTGGTACATGCTGTTTGATAAATTAGACTTAGATCGTTTTGTGTCTTTTACATCCACTCGGTTGGCTTACTTTATACTTTGAACCAAACATTTTGAGCCTAAATAATAGAAAATAATGGTGCCCATGATACCGTATATACTCGAGTATAAGCCGACCCGAATATAAACCGAGACCCCTAATTTTACCACAAAAAACTGGGAAAACTTATTGACTCGAGTATAAGCCTAGGGGGGGAAATGCAGCAGCTACTGGAAAATTTCAAAAATTAAAATGGTCGGAGATTTTGGGTGCAGTAGTTGCTGGGTACTGGGGAAGGGAAGGGGGTGTTTTGGTTGTCTGTCTGCCCCTTCCCTGAGCTTGAGGACTGGGTTTTTTCTCCCCCCACTTGGAATTCAGTCTGGCTGAATATAGGGTATCTGCAGTGCTCCTATTAACTCCTTTCCGACGGAACAGGAGCAATGCAGATACCCTATATTCAGTAGACTGGGCACTTTCAGACACAGGGATATCTAATGTGTATGTGTCTCACAGTCATTTTCTACTTTTATGTGTATTCTAGGGAAAGGAAGGATTTAGAACTTTTATTTTTTTTTAAAGCTTCTTTTTTTCCCCACTATTTTATGGGAGATTCTATACATTGATATTGTGGCTGGTCATAACCCTCCCCCCTAAAAATAATGTTTTTTTTTCTTTTGCTGACTCGAGTATAAGCCGAGGGGGGCTTTTTCAGCACAAACACTGTGCTGAAAAATTCGGCTTGTACTCGAGTATATACGGTAATTAAATTTTGGACATTTTATGACTGTAATGATTCAGGGGCCATTATTCTAAAATAAGTATTATGGTGTAAAAAGCGTCTATTTATTTTTCCAACCATGAACAATGGTGGCGTTGGTTGGAGCCCCGGCGAATATATTCTTGTGAGTGTGGATTTCCACTTATTGAATTCTCTAAGCAATTGCTGATGCTGTTTTCATTTCTCAGTATTGTATTAAAGTTTAAGAACAAGAATGCATGCACACACTACCCATCACCTTGACCACATAAGAAGGTTCATATACAAGACATCTCAAGGACTTAACAATGCATACGTCACCAGAATATAGTAGAATTCAGCTCACCAGTATTGTTTGAATAGCATCCATGACAGCGATGTTTATACATGGCTACAGTAAGCCGATGCATTGAGCAGATATTCTATTTTGATATTAATAACTGAGACCTGACCATTTTATCCTGGTGACCTTGAAGATATGGTAGATATATAGTACAGATATGTAAGTGTATATCTACAATACCTCGCTCTAGTATACGTCTAATATTCTATATGTATATTCTATATATTTTTATGCTTTTGTATGTATTAGTCATGCACGCCTGTATAATAATAATAATAATAATAATAATATTGATGATAATAATACTGAAGTATTACATTGTGACAAGTGTGCTTTCTTTCTCATAACAACTTCCATCTCACTCTCTTCTCTTTCTGTACTCTTATAAAGTGGAGGCCTGTCAATTTGATTCCTTTTCATGTGTTGCATTGACCGTGCCTTGCTTGTTTGCTGTTTTGGTCTCTCTTGACACCTGAGAGACATTCTTAAATTCTTTAAGTGGTTGACATCAGAAAGAATGCAACTCAAGGCCTGAAAAGTGCCCGCGACAAAAGAATCTACTTGACCGTAGCCTATAAATGTTACTCAAAATACCAGGAATGACACCTGAGACAGTTTAGTGAGGTGTATTCACAGGTTTTAGAAAAAAGTTACTAATTTTTTTGTCTCTGTTTCTTTTTCCCTCTTTCAGGGCAGAACTTCACCTTGAGGCAGCTAGGAATCTGTGAACCAGCATCTCGCCGGGGACTGGCATTCTGTGCAGACATGGGGCTTCCACATAGAGGTTACTCTATCAGTGCAGGTTCAGATGCTGAGACTGAAAATGAAGGAGTCATGTCTCCAGAGCATGCAATGAGACTTTGGGGAAGGGGGGTGAAATCCGGGCGCAGTTCCTGCCTCTCCAGTCGTTCCAACTCAGCTCTAACACTGACTGACACAGAGCATGAGAATAAGTCTGACAGTGAAACCGGTAAGTGCTTCATAGAGTTCTACGTGTTTATAGAATGACTGCTACCTAAGCAGACTACAGTATACATATATATGTAGCAGAGCCGATGATATTTGGGGGCTATGTTATTTTTGCATAACTAGAAGCTCCTGGGACCCAATGAAACAGGGTCACTACCTACTAAGGCCATTTCTAGTGCTGGTCTCCATGCAGAGGACAGAAAGCACTTTTGTCCTTAATCCATCCAAGTTAAGATATTGCAATAAGTTCACCTGCTATCTGATATGAAAGTGGTCATATATAGTACCAATTTCCAACTTCGGCTCTGCTAGAATGGTATGTGTCTATAGAAAAAATGCTTGCTTTGTGATATTTTCTTTGTTTGAAATGAACTTCCAACTCTATATACGGTGATAAGGATAAATCCCTGAACCAACAACCCATGTCCGTCATCTCTGAAACCTGATATAACTTATAGCTAGAGATGGGTGAACCACATCAGCACGAGCTAGTTCCAACCTGAATATCCCAAATTGTTCTGTTTTTAACTAAATTTTTTAAAAAAGGAAATTCTTCTCAAATTAACTAAAATGGCTGCCATGAGATGCATGGCAGTAAATTATTATACTCTGGGGTCTCTTTGTCAAGGCCCATGGGAGATAAATAAAAAATAAAAGATTATGCTCAGCTTCCCGCACCTCTTTTGGGCCTGCTCTAATTCTTTCCTGGTGACGTCATGTGCCTGGGGTCACGGCTGAGGCTTGTGATTGGGATACACTGGTCACATGGACATGCCAAGCATCTCTACTTATAATATTATATCTTTCCAAAAAGACAATCAGACCCCTTTTATACTCTTTCAGAGAATGTTCCATATTCTTACTGCCCTTACTGGAAAGAATCCCATCTATAGATATGAATGATCCTAATATCACCTAGAATATTCTTATATTTTATAATATATCTTATTATACAGTAGTTACAGGTTCTAGCTATGAATAGATTGCCAGACTGATGTGAAGCAATGGTTCCCAGTTGCCTGATGGCTTGGGAAGGATCATCTGGACAGCTCCATTACATCTTATAGAGCGAGGTGATCCTCTCAATTGCTGAAATGCAATGAATTATTTTACATGCAATGTTTTTGTATTAACTTTTAGGTGGGAATATTCTTTAGCCTATAACCTTTTTCTAAGTTACACAGAATTACGGGACGTACTTGGCCCCATTCACTTCTATTGGAGTGCAGCTCTTCTGGGATGCCCTTCAGTTGGGGCTATCTACAACATCAGAGCAGCCTGATATGTTATCATTGCAATAAAACCCACAAATTCTACAACTCATTGTATTGCAATGGGTACAGAACTAAGGACAGCTAGCCCAGATCTTATCAGTTCCTTATTTTTACTGTTATGGGAATGGTATAGGGAAAATAAGCATTGCTTTCTTGTATTGCTACTCATCTGTAATGTCTTAGTCAGTGATCACGGAACACTGTACTTTCCATTCCTTCCTGCTAGCATACTTGGCAGCAAATGGGTTACACTGCCCTCTATGTGGCCAAATAAATTATCACAATGCAGCCATAAAATTGTTTTAATTTACTTCTCGGGGCTTATCAGAGCCTGGTAATAAAGCCCCCTGCTTGTTGTGAGACTGCAGCCCTATTTCAGAGGAAGCAGCGACTGCCTTGTGTTTGGAGATCTGCACTTATCCCTCCTTTCTGTAAAATGAAATGATGGGATTATACCTGTGATCACATGTAATAACTGCAGCTTGTTACATGTGCTACTTAGTTCTGGAACCCATCATAATACACATTGGTTTACTCTGCATACAAAGCAAGACACAACTTCACGCAAAACAAATTTTAGGCTATGTAGCCTGTTATGTCAATAGTCCTTTGGTGTGATAGACAGGTCGCAGCGGATATGTGACATCAGTATCAATATCATTTGTTAAGATCATAATATAGAAGCAGCAGAAATCTATAGATGCTGGCTGAGCTGGGGAAATGTCAAGTATTTCACAAATTTATAAGTATATTCTAAATTATTATTTTTAGTGAGCTTCAGGGCATAATATGAGGCAGCGCTGTAGGTTTTCCTGGGGTTATATGTAACTCCACACGTAACACATCATGAAGTTTTTAATTCTGCCAGTAGTAAAATAACTACCATCGATAATGACAAACTTGAGCCAGATACTATATTTCATCCAGAATATAATAAAATGAACCGCTGTCTAGTGTTAAAAAATGAATGCAGATATATATATATATAGATATATATATATATATATATATATATATATATATATATATAACAAAATTATATTATACGGTGAACTATATATCAATTATGGTACAGTACATAGATAAATAGTAAGATAGATAGATAGACAATGGATCTTTATAATCCCATTCACAATGCTTCAGTTGATGTATTCAGGATTGATTGGAGTTCTGCTGTGTTTCTGTATTGTTTGTAGATAGATATGGAGAAGGTAGGTAGATAGATAGATGATAAATAGATAGGAGATAGGAAAATGATAGATAGATAGATAGATAGATAGATAGATAGATAGATAGATGATAGATAGATAGATAGATAGATAGATAGATAGATAGATAGATAGAGAGATAGGAGATAGATAGATGATAAATAGATGAGAGATAGGAATGAATAGATAGATAGATAGATAGATAGATAGATAGATAGATAGATAGATAGATAGATAGATAGATAGATAGATAGATAGTTGACATGGATAGATAGATAGATAGATAGATAGATAGATAGATAGATAGATAGATAGATAGATAGATAGATAGATAGATAGATAGATAGTTGACATGGATAGATAGATAGATAGATAGATAGATAGATAGATAGATAGATAGATAGATAGATAGATAGATGATCTATAGATAGATAGAGGATAGATAGATAGATAGATAGATAGATAGATAGATAGATAGATAGATCCTGTGAATATAAACATATTCTCACACATATATTTGGGCCTTTCTTGACCCATCATACAACTTTCACAGCTGGGCGAGTTCTCTAACCCCATGCAGCAAATGACTGCACGTCTATTAAAGGATTACTGTGACATTCCCATCAGTTGTATAGCTTTGAGTGTAAGGAGTCCTCCTGTGTTTAGCACACTACGCTTTGTATCCCCGAGTATATTTACCACTGATTCCTCACAGATGTTTGATCAGTTATCCAATAGGAAATCACATCATCGTCCCAATGACCCGTGGGAACTCAGAGACTTAGCCACTATTTTCCGGGAATCTAAATGCTGGTAACTGAACCAGTAAGTACTTCAGCATCCAGGAGGTCTCTAGATCTTATAATGCCACCGTTCAAAGCATGCCCAGGTGTAAGTGCTATAAAAAAGAAAAATCTCTCTAAGAAAGGAATAGTAGCCAGAATTCCTGCTTCAAGATCATCCTTTGTTAAGAACCACTTAGTTCTCTTATTCAGTTGTTTCTTAATGGAATTCCAAGCAGTAAAGGGGTTTATTTCTAAGTACCCCATCAATTATAGCTGTGCCATGGTCTCTATTGACACTGCAGAAAAAAACGGTTTCCAAACTAATCCAAGAGCCGTTCAATGAAGGCCTGCGCTGTACTTCAATAGAGAAAGCGAGAGAGCCGTAGCTCCGCCAGGAGAGACTTAAAATGCTGTGAGAATTAGTAGGATTTTGTTTGTCTGTTGTTTCAAAGTTCTCTTTGTGGGGAAACAGGGTGGGCCGGGGGGGATTGCGCATGTCACCTGTTATCCTCGGCGGAGGTTTAAAGCAAGTGGTGATAAAGTTTATCCCCAGGGCCTGTTTGCAATCAAAGATGTCTTTCTATGCTCCTCTTGAAGACATCTCAAAGAAGTTACAAAATCCTAGGATGGATGAGCGAGCATACAGAATAGTTTATTAACAGTGCTCAAGTGATTGAAGAACAAATTTGATCATGCTTTAAACTTTCTGGCTGATGAGAGCAATTGAAATCACAGTAAAGAGAAGAGTCTGGCCTTTCATGTGCATTTGGGGGATAGATTACCGTGCAATTAAAATCCATACAAGTACAGGACCCGACGTCTCAGAGACACATGCCGTATATGTGCCCAGACTGGACCTTATAGACAGGATGACTTCCAGGGCGTTACATAACATATTCACTTAGACATGTAAAGCAGAGCTGAATTTGTGACTTAGGTTATATACCCTGATATACCTTCAATGGAATTTTAGTAATACAATGAGTTGTGCAAAAGATACACTCAGCTCTACTGCATCTGTAATCTATTGTAAGGCAAGCTATACCAGTATATTGCTTAAAATAAAGACAGGTCAGTCTGACAGGCACTTATCAGGGAAAAACGCCCGTCTATGAATAACAGATTTCTATTTAATTTTCTGCATTTTACAATGTTTGTTGATCTATGAACAACCAACAGCACATGGATGAAACTCTGTGGTCTGTAAAATGGACCAAACTAAACCATGTGTTAGACGAAAAGGAGGACAATATGCACCTGTTAAAGGGGTTGTCCCATCTCAAGCATCCTATCTGTACTGGTAGCTTATGTAAATTGAACACGTTTCCTAAATATATTGCTTTAGAAATGCTGCTTTGTTTGCCTCCTATGTGAACTATTTCCTCCGATTGTTTACACAGTGTTACCATAACGCTGGACCTGTGTGATAGGACAAGTGATGTCACTCACTTCTCTGCCAGCAGGACAATCCGTTCAGCTAATTGCAGTTTGCTGATAAAAGAAAGTCTGTTATCTCTCTATGTAAACACACAGATAACAATGAGTCCTTTCTCTACAAGCCTGTGCATATTATCTGATCTTCAAAAGTACTGTGATACTTCATAGTGCCTTGTTCAGCAAGAGGGAGGGGGGGGGGAGAAATACAGGAAGTGAGAAGAAGAGACAACAGGCAAACTGCTTAAACAGTAAGATGTGAGATCACACATCTGCAAAATGTGAATGTGTGAATAAGGTCCAATAGTGCAGACATTTACCTGATGAGTAAGCAAACTCGTTCAATGGTTGGTTGCTTTCTGCAGAACAAAAAGAAAATCATTGTTCATCGGCAGCAACATTGCCCAGAACAATAAAGACTGTGCTGCTGGCAAACAATGAAAATACATGCCAGGGGACTAATCGCATTACTAACCAATCCTCCTGTATGTGCCTGTGTAGTCAGGTTGTTGCCAGACAAGTCCCGATGTTAGGGAATTGCTAGGATGACAATTCCCCAGTAGCTGCTGAACCCTGGAGGACGGGGCACAAGAGACAGTGAGCCCTGGTCTTAAACCCCCCACTGTCCCTTCCTGCTTGCCAGTCCTATCCTAAGTGATAGGCGACAACTTGAAGACAGGCCCTTCATAAATACGTGAAACACAAAACACAGACAAGACAAACAACAACAAAGGGAGGTCGATATCCAAAAGAGTAGTCAATAGGGAAAGCCAGAGGTCAAGAATCAGAATACACGAATAAACAGCAAGAAAAAAAGCCAGCACACACAAAGCAATAGCAAGCATCAATGTCAATGTGAGCCAAGAATAAATAGGGAGGAAAAACCCGCCCTGAACCTGATAGGAAGGCAGGCTGTCAATCACAGGGTAAAACAAAACTTAACTCTTAGGCTCCGTTCCCACGGAGTAACGCACCACTCATTTAGACACATAAACATGTGTCAGAGCGAAGTGCTTCAAAACAGATCCCATTGACTTCAATGGTTTAAAGCTTCCCATTGATTTCAATGGGTAGCGAGCGCAAGCCAGCACCCATTGAAGTCAATGGGATCTGTTTTGAAGCGCCTCGCTCTGACACGTGTTTACGTGTCTAAATGAGCGGCACGTTACTCCAGGAACAGAGCCTTAAAGGAGCAGAGGGAAATGAAGGTGAAGGAGAAGGGTGTGTTGGAAAATCAATTAACAAGGTGAAGGAATAGGACAGTGTTCAGACAAAGCAACCAAAAACTGTAAACAAGTTATCAAACTGCACACGCCTCCTGCGCCACAGCATGCGGGCAGAGGGTGGTGCAGAGACCCGAACAGGCAGAGATGTTACACCCGATCAGTGCTTGTTAAAAAATCTTTTCATGTAATACAAGCATAATATATAAGCATGAGTAAAACATCAAAAATAAAATAAATGTAAATAATGTAAAAAAAAAAAAAAAAAAAATTCTGATGACCCAAATTCCATCAGATGGTTAATAATTGAAGCAATATTTTAGGTTATTTGTTCTTTGCAGACAGTCCCAGTAGTTCAAGTAGCAGATTGTGGAAAGGACACACAAACATACCTCATATACACATGTATGTCAATATGGATCTTTTTGGTATGGCCAAACCTATTGCCCTATAGTATACGCATAAATATCACGGAGGTCATACATGCAGGGATGTATCTATAGGGGTATAGAGGCAGCAATAGTTCCTGGGCCCTGGAGTCTACAACATAAGAAACAGTATTATAGATAGCACATGGAAAGTGGGGGCCCCATTACACATTTTGCATTGGGGCTAAGGGTCTTCAAGTTACACCTCTGCATACGGTATCGGTCATGTTCCATCACAATACGGTGAAAAGTAAAAGCACGTAGAACAAGAAGGCATTCAGAAGACCAGAAATGTAATATTAGGACAGAATTGTACCACTTTTCACAGTGCAGCGTTGGTGCCCTAATTTGCTTGAGAGCTTTAATTTGCTGATGGAGCGGGTCCATTAATACATTGTGTTTTTTTTTAATATTTTTCTAAATTGATTTCCTAAATTGATTTGTAGGTTTGCAGTTCTTTGCACTAAAGTTTGATGATGGCGATGTAACTATTAAATGATGTTTTTCCGACACATATTAACCTTGCAGGGAGGTTTCAAGTCTTAGAAGGCTGCATCTTAACCATTTCAAAGCTGGACCTTTTTTCCTGTTCATCACCGAACACGTGTTCGTTTTTTAAGAGCAAGCTCTTATGAAAATGATCACACGTTTTTTCTTTTGCTTATTAATATAACAGAATGACTTTTCCAGTTTTGCACGTTCCGTTTCTGAACGTGAGGATGCTGTGTGTTGCACTCTCATTAGTCTAATATTGATAATAGGTTATCTATAGCTAAACCTTGGAAAATCTCTTTTAAATGGAGGAATTGACCATATTCATGACCTTTCAGCTGAAAAACCTAGCATGTCCATAGTCATCTTCAAAGGCGTGTCTGGTATTGATATTGTGTTGCTGGGACCTCCTGCATTTATATATGATCATGGATAAGAAAGTAACTATTACTCATTATGTCCTTATTTATGGTATACCCGCCTGTAGGGACAAGGCATGACATAACAGGCACGATAGGAAGCATAGCAGCTGTTTTGCTGCCCATCAACTAAGGGGGCCTATTTTCACTAAGACCTGCATGTGACATCATTAGAATAGTTTTCTGAATGTGTTGTCATGTTGCATTGTAATGCTACTGTGACATCACTGTATGCATTATTCCTGTACTGTGACATCACTGTGTGCATTATCCTTGTTTTATATCACTGTGTGCACTATTCCTCTACTGTGACATCACAGTGTATATCATCTCTGTGCTGTGACATTATTGTTTATATTATCCTTGTGTTGTGACATCATTGTGTGCATTATACCTGTACTATGACATCACTGTATGTATTATCCTTCTGCTGTGACATCACTGTGTGCATTATCCCTGTTCTGTGATATCACTCTGTACTGTGACATCACTGTTTTATCCTTGTGCCATGACATCACTGTGTGCATTATCCCTGTTCTGTGATATCACTGTATTTATTATCTGTGTACTCTGAATTCAGTGTGTGCATTATCTGTTTTGTAAAGTCACTCTGTGTCTTATTCCTATGTGTAAAGAAGAACAAAATAATTTTATGTGTTTCAAGTTCTCAACTTGCTGATAGAATGGGGCCCCACAAGTTTTGCATGAGAAGCCAAGGTTTCTTGTTCACCTCCTGTTTGGTCGTCTTACCAGGACAGAGATGGTGGGGTCCAGATCTGGATATAGGTGTGTGTTCCAGAGGTTGGACCGCAGCTACCAGACATGTAGATATTAAGGTGGGGATACCGGTTTAAGCAACGTACGGTGTCCATCATTGGTGATAGCAGATCTCTTCTCTGGGTTATCTCTGTGTTATTAATAGAATGAATTGTGTGAATAGTCTCATATTATTCGTTGTGGGGGAATACTATGCTATAAATGTGTCATTCTTCATAGACATATTAGAAATTCAGTGATAATATTTTAGGCTGTAATCCCTCGGGCACTTCAGAGTTGGATGCTCTGATGCTGTTATATATAGAATATATTTTTGCTATGCTGTGCATGTATTTCCTGGGCTAGGTAGGTGAGGTAGATTCTTGCAGTCTGAATCTCAATGACTGTATGGGGTTTGTATGTCTCTTTTTATTAGAAAGTAAAGGTTTGCTCATAGACTTTGTGGGTTTTCCTGATGGTTTTGCCTCCACATTCGAGCAGTATTTGTAGAGCTGATGTACCGGATCTCCGCATACCAATTTATAAATAATTAAAGCCAGCCATAAACTGAAACATAATGTTGAACCGTGTGATTTTATTGTTTAATGGTGTCTGCAGTGTAAGCCGCGCTCCCTTCAGTTGCATTTTCTAATTATGTATTTGATTTAACCCTATCATCTCCCATTTCTTTATTTCCGTTGTGGGTTTATGAGATTTTGCTGGTACTGGTAAGATTCAAACATTCAGCAAGGCTAAGATTTTGGCGTTTGTCCAAAAAGATTTTCTTACATGTAGATGGATATAGATTTATAGATAAACAGATAAACCTCTGCCTCTTTTATCTCCTGCCTAAGTATGATTGCTAAGGAAAAATAGTATTTTTCCATAGTGCTATCTAGAATGAATAACCTGCAAAAAATTTTTTTAAAAAATCAAACTTACTCCCCCACCTCCATCCTATGAAAATTGTGAAAATACTTTTCTATTTACACCTTAAAGGTATTATTAATTAAAAAAAAATTATATATATATATATATATATATATATATATATATATATATATGCTAAATAACAGGATGCAACAATACAAAAACAAATACAAAATAATATGTATCCAGAGTTCTACTGGGAGGCTGATTTTGATATGCCTCAGCATCAAAATCAGTGCCAAAAAACTCTGCACACCGACCCTTTATCTGATTTATTTTCAGATCATTGACCACAGCTGTGATGTTTTGTTTGCAAGCTAACTACTACCCCCTGTGAGAAGTTCAGCCAGCAAATGAAACCTCACAGAAGCAAATGACCTCCTCGTCCCTTGAAGCCATGCATGTTAGAGGTTTATTACCTGGTCAGATGTTAGGACAGCAATTCTGCATTGACTGAAGAAGTGAAGACAAGACAGACACTGTGATACAAAACAAGCCCTGTAGCACAGAGGGGATTTGTACACAGGGGAGAGTGGAGAAGGGAGGGATACACAGAGTGAGAACAGGCAGATGAATTATGGGAGGTGTAGTCTGTCCACAGACTTGCTGCATGTAAATAACGGTGATACAAGGAGCAGCAACTAAAATAAAAGCCAAGGAAATGGTGAATATTTAGCACTGCCAAGGATATATTTGCAGATAATATTTGGGAG
Organism: Leptodactylus fuscus; assembly: GCF_031893055.1. Taxonomy (NCBI): domain Eukaryota; kingdom Metazoa; phylum Chordata; class Amphibia; order Anura; family Leptodactylidae; genus Leptodactylus; species Leptodactylus fuscus. The sequence continues at coordinate 302,078,792 of NC_134265.1, forward strand.
CTGGATAACCCCTTTAAATCTACATTGAGCGGTATAAGATCTCAAGAACTTATAGAGACAAATTATTAACTGATCAGTCAGTATACATGCAAAAGAGTCAGGGTCAGCACAGCATGGATACACAAAATTTTACCAAAGACAGCCCAAAAATATTGTGTATCAAAAATGACTGTATTGAATGGAGACTACTGCACTAACTCCCTTTGCATTACCAACATCTAGTCCTGCCCTTGAAGAGCAGACATCTCATTCCACAAATCTACTCATGTACATGAGATCTAATAGTAATAGACAATGCAGAAAAAGTTAACAATGACACTTTTAAAGGCAAAGATTAGAGGATAGCCAGTGAAAAAAGGCAAACGCTTACATCTTTACTCCACTATATTATCCAATGGCAGTTCTCATCTAGGCTAAGGCCCCACGTAGCAAAGAAATCATGAACCATTTCCACCCTGTTTTTCTCTACAACATTTCTCATTGCATTTTTACAAGAGGTTTCCTCTGTGGACTTTCTGCCTTTATTATACCTATGTGGAAAACGTCAGCATTTCTGCTGTGATTATCAAAAACGCGGGCACACTTGAAAATGCAGCTTTTCTGCCACTAATTTTTTTTTGCAATGGGATTAGCCTTAATTCCATCCACTTTGCAGGTACTGTAATTTATTTTTGGTCTGCTGTGTTTCTGCCACAGCCAAAATGTATTATTGGTACATGGGGCTTCAGCCTCCTCTGCTAACACTTATAGCATGCCAAATGGTCAGTGGGTTGGGGAGTCCACTGGTGGGAACCAGACAGGTCCTGAAAATGAAAATTCGGAGGAAGTTTTGTTAGTCTTAAATTAGTAGTCACATGTGCGCAGTCAATCTCTGTTGAAGGCCAGTGTACTCACTGATATGTTGCAATATAACCCATAAAGGATCCCATATATTCGTCATTTGTAAGACTATTTTTCTTGCATTTTCTAAAAAATACAAGAAGGATAAAGAATAAGCTATAATAAACACAGAACGAGCTTATGGTTAAAATGTTTTACATAGTTCCTCCATTCTAAGAAGGGAATCCCTTACGTAAACAGTCTCGAGTGTAAGCAACAGACAAGCAGAAACAAAAGGAGTAAACATACTAAGTGCATTTTCCATATCAGAGTTAAGTGCATTACGTGCAGTGATGAGAGTGATCAGAGTAGGTGTAAGTGCATTTAGTGTGGCAGGGAGGGTAATGTAATAGTTGGTCTCAGTGGAGAGGTTACGGAAAAGTTTGCAAAGATAGGTCTTGAGACGAGATTTTAAAATGAGAAAGATGATGTCTGGAAAGGATAACAATAAGGAAATGCTGTAAGCGAGGAAATGGATGCAGTATCTTCCATGAAGAGAGTGAGCTGGAATAAAGTGCAGTGTATGGTTATGGTCTCACAACAGTGAAGGAGGATGCCGGGTAATAGAAAGTGTTACCGCCTTAATGAATTTAAGAATGCTTGGCTTACTAAATCACATAGCACAGCTGAATCGATTCCTGGCTCTACATCACCTATCTACACTGTGATGATTTCTTCTTTGTCTGTTAAAACAAGTAATATGCTATACTTTAGTTTGCCTTGGTAGAAAATGGCACATTTGCTATATTTATTAAGCCCTAGAGGAGACCTCTAAAATCTGTTGTGACCCAGCCAAATCCAACCTGTGGAAGCCTTTACAAAAAATGTGAGCTATCCCCCTGGAATTCACGGAAAATAGAGAATAACTTCCATAATACTGTTCATATAAAATTAACTTACTGAGTATAAATTATATCATCATTATTAGCCAAATAATAGCACCATATACCATAGTAATGCAGTGATTGTAAGTGCTCACAATGAATACAGTGCAGTGCCTCAATAATAACAGTGCACAACATATAATAGCATATACAGGGTCAGGAGTAGGGTTGAGCGATCGGGATCAGAAAAGATCGGATTCCAATCAGCGATCGAGTAAATTTCACGATTGCGATCAGAATTCCGATCCCAATCTTTTCCAGTGGGATTGAGGTCGGAGGTTATCTCAAGATCAGCTCAACCCTAAAAGTGACTTTTCCCATAGAGAGGCATTGACTAGGGTTGAGAGCGATTGGGATCGGAAAAGATTGGATTCGGGATTGGCTGGAAAATGATCAGAAATTGGATTTTAAAATCGATCCTGAAATCTCAAGATCGACTCAACTCTAGTCAGGAGATATTTCCATAGAGTTACTATAAGACTATAAGGAATACCTGTGACATGAAACATGCATACTGATCTGCAGGCGGTATGCTATAAACCAAGAGAGATTTCATATAACGTAATGTATTTATTTAAATGCAAGCTCCTTTTAGGTTTCAGAGTCCAGTGGGTGGTCCTACTCAGTGAAGGGGGAATGTGTCTGTATGCAAATTCATACAGGGAAGGCTGTGAATTACTGAATAGGACCAACCAATAGACTCTTCATCTAGTCTACAGCCAGCCATGACCACTGAAGATATTCTGGTGGTGGCTGTAAGATAAGGCTGTATGCTAGAATATAGGACAAGGTTTCCTAATATAAATATATACACATTGGTCATGTCTGAAATTTACAAACAATTGCTTGGTTGCATCCAGTACCACAGAGATTAGATAGGATTGTCCACAATGCCAGCAGACCTGTGTTATATGAGTGGCAGGTCTCAAGTGGTTAAACGCAAACAAATAAAAATTACCTTTATGCACGTGCTGGCCACTATGGGTCAGGTGTGTCAGCCAGATAATGGGGGCAGCTAATTGATGCCTTTATGACAGTTTTATGGGGTAGAGGGATGCTATTGTGTTCCACATTTACCGCAAGGATGTTTCTAACAACAAATGTGCACCACAAATGTGTCCCAATCTTTGTCTTGCTAACAACATTGTGCAAATGTCGGCAGAACAGGGGTATGGCAGATTCATTATAACTCATGCTAGATTTTTATTCTGGTGCAGACATGTCCGACCACAACTTCTTTATATTTTCACTCTCTTTCCTTCCCTGGGACAGTCAGGCCCTTTATTAAGACTGGTGTATGATATGCCAATCTTAATAAATCTGCTCTAATGTGTTCATTTGCCTTCCTTCTTTCTCTTTGTCTCCCTTTCTCTCTTTCTCTCTCTCTCTCTCTTCTCTCTCTATACATATACATACTAGCCTCTGCCTGTGACTTTGTCTGCGGGTTGTTGACGTTGATGATCCACCTATATTCAGCAAATTGCTGCCATCAATGGTTTGCTTGCTCTGGCATTTCAGCAGCTCTCAAGATGTTCTGCTGCTCGCTAGGACGCCATATAATGAGCATGTTGTTGGCACTGATGATCCGCATGCTCTGGCGTTTTTGAAGCTATCAAGCTGGCCTGCCGCTGAACTTGTTTCTTGCACTGTGCCTGTGATTGTTCTGGCATCTCAGCAGCTTGCTAGAACGTCATATAATGAGCGTGTGGTTGGTGTTGATGATCCCAGTCAGCTCCGCTGTCGTTGTTTGCGACAAATTAGATTTTCTTTTCCCAGGCATGTTTAAAATTGGCAAACTGCCAATTTGAATTAAAGGTGTTTGCCCGTGTCAGTTTGTCAGCACTGGAGCAGATCATATAATATGCAAATGTGTGTACACAAACAACAGAGGATTAGTTTGCATTTACACAGTGAAATAACAGCCTTGGCTGAGATAAGGCTGCTGCAAGAGCAGTGTAATATAGTATGTGAACATAAATTCATTACAGTTGTGAAGCCATGCCATTTACCGGGATAAAAAGTAGTCTATATTTTAATCAAGGTTACAATCTATCTATGTGCTAAACTTCATTCAAATCCGTTCAGCCGTTTTTGCGTGATTGAGGGACAAACATACAAACATACAAACTTTCACATTTATAATATTAGTAGAATATATATATATATATATATATATATATATATATATATATATATATATATATCTTCTAGGAATGGATTTCATCCAGCTGTGTGAAGCAGCCATGCACTCTGTAGAATATAAAGATTCAAGACTTGTCCTAATCCCTGACTTAACATCACTTACTTGAACTAAAGTTTCCCTTACAAGTGAAGGCCCAATGTATTTACTAGGGGTACTGCTGCTACAATTTAATTTGCTCAGCTTGAGTTGGAACCTTTAATATGGTCAGTTTCCTTTTTCTGTTTACAGTGCTAGGATTAAGCATCTAGCACAGGTTTGGCTGACATATGCTGGCAATTTGGAATGCATCTGCTACCGGAAAGGTACAGCCTGCTAATATATACAGTCCTCTGTTTATTTACAGGCAGTGCGCCTGCTGTACTGAATAAAGACACACTAACCCTGTAAGGATGGAAATGAACTCTTTACTAAACATAATGTCAGCCAAATACTCAATGTGCAAGCAGAAGCAAAAAAGAATGTTCTTGTATATATATATTCCTTGGATGGGGAGCGGTAGCAGAATAAATTCACATTCTGGCTTCATGTTATACAAAAAGATACATAATCCAGAGGGACACGAAAGTGTTTCTGTATCTGAAATGCACTATTGTTCTAGACAAAAGATGTACTGTCTCTTGAAATGTGAATAAAACTCACTATACAAACACTTGGCACTGTAGGAACATGTCATTTCAAATAGGCACTGTAGCATGAAGATTTAATATCCATAGGTGTAACGTTTTCAAATAAATTCCAGGGACACTTAACCACTGATCCAGCCCATTATGAGCTATTATGTTTCAATCCAGATTGTTGTATAATAAGCAGCATTATTTTACCTTGTCTTATAATGTTTTGTATTATTCTGTGTTTGAAATGCTCTTGCGGTAGGTGTTGTATTCCTCGAAACTAGGATGATTTATTAACCCTTTGGGGCTTTTTATACTGACAATAAATGCTGCATATTCTATATGTATATATTTCTCCCATGGGTTTTCAGAGCTAGAAATATCAATAACCAATCAGATTGGTGGGGTTCTGACACCCAGCATGTCCACCAATCAGCTCTCAGACACCCAGAAACCCCACTGCCAGTACTGAACAATTGATACTACAGCTGGATCTTCCATAGTTAAGCAGGGAGGTTTATTACCATCCTTGCCTTCCTTATTACTTCTTTTTTTCATCCTTTCCTACCTGATCGCTATGTACCTATTACTTAATGGGTTCCACGTGATCAGCTATGGGAGCCACCATGGTGGTGCTCCACTTCCATTTCTGCAGTCACATGATCGGTAAGGGTTGGGAACTGTGTGTTCTGCTGGGTCCTAGAGGAACTAGATAAGCTCTTCAGTATAAAACAAGAGACTGTAGTTCCCTTTTAACTGGGACTAATGCATTAGTCCCAGTTACGGGGGGGGGGGGGGGGGACACCAGCACACCCATGTCACAGGTTCTAGCCTTGCCCATGGTAACATAACAATATGTGTCACCTTCATAAAAAATTACTGTAATGGAGAAGGAAAACTATTTATAAAAAATTCAATAGCACTTTGTAGTATTACAAAAATAACATGAAAAAAGGTAAGACAACCACTGAGAATTGCATTAAAAAACTGGTCTTCTCAAAGAGGTGGCCTTTTGGAAGCGTTTCACTGTGTAGCATTGTTGTAATACATATTTATTGCTTTTAGTGCTGTGTCTTATGGAATTGCTGTTATTGTGCACAATGTTGTCCTGGGGTCAATGGGCTTTCGATCTCAGTGACTCATTAACACCTTAAAGGGTTTTCTGTGGACTATGACATTGAGCTCCACTTCCTTCATTCTCAGGACAGTGATATCACGTAAGTTGGTCACATGGCCATGCTTCAGCTCAGTCCCATCCAAATTAATGTTATTGAGCTGCAATACCAAGCACAGCCACTATACGATGTGGGCGCCGTGCTTGGTAAACTGTGAAGAAGCCACATCCATTAGAATAATAACTTTAATAGTCATTACAGCCCTTCCTAACACAGCTGTGTCTGCTTCCCTGTGTACTTTACTCTGCACTACTATATATAACAGAAGTCTGTCTCTATAAATCTGTTGAATGTCATCTAGTTGTCAGTTACATGGAGAACATGTGCTCTACAGGAGCTGACATGATAAAACTGTGTGTATATATGTATGGGAGAACAGAAGCCTTGGAGAGACCTGAATTCATTTGGTTAATCTGAACATATCTTGTTACCTAGATATTTGTCAGAAAGACAAAGTAGCCGAGTCTCGTGTGAGTGATATCTTTATTCCGGGCTGCCTTGTCCTCTAGTTGACTGAAGTGATAAGAAAATCTAGAAGAACATGCGTCCAGTTCAGTAGCCAGGGAGCCAGATATTGTCCCCGCGTAATGAATACTCCTTTTCGATTTGTCTGTAAAACATTTTAGAGTAAATCACGTCATATGTTTCTTTTATGTAACCACCTGATTCCTCATTTTTTTAGCTGTAGGCAGCTTTTCACTTTTTTTTTTATCACCCTTTATACTTCAATGGATTGGGACGCGCACCTCCAGCATCAACATTCTTCATTGTACAGATCCATGGCATAGTAGATAGGATGCCAGAAAGCCACTAAACCAGGTGTTGTTCCCTGGCACCAGACGAATCATGCCCTTAGCTATCGGCATTTGGCAGAAGCAACATTATAAAATACTGTGGCTGTTTTCTTTAGGGACTAGAAGGTCACTCTCTGATGGGATAAATCCTGTATGTACGCACATTTACTAATGCTGCCTATAAGTTAGAGTAAATTCAGACCCTGCAATCGCAAGGTTCACCAAATTCATCACAGTGGCACATGCAATAGATCTGGCACATCTTCATAGAAGTTAGACATTCTTCTCTGGGTGCCAACTTCTATTTGTCTTTCTTTAGACCATTACTAGTATGTTAAGACTTCACAAAACCTTGCCCATTCATCTAGATGAAAGTCTAACAAGGCGCTAGTCTGTGTTCTTTTTGGCACAAATCAATGCTGAACTGATTTGTGAAATGTAGGTGTGACTTCACATGTAGGAATGGGAAGATTTTGTGTAAATAGGTTCACCTTCAGGGAATTGACAGATACTGTATATGTATTAGCAAATGTTAGTAGTAATATAAAATTTCATTAAAAGTTTTTCTTTTGCTCCAGTGGCCATGTGCCATACAATCATTTGACTGCTGCGGTCTGTATTGGTCTCAGGCTATGTTCACATCTGCATCAAAGTTAGTCCAGCACAGACAAAAAACATAAAAGTCTTGCAAGTACAAATGTTTCATCCGGTGAAACAATAGACAACCTGGGACCCAATTAGGGTCAATGGCGCCTCTCGGTATCCATTGCTATCTATCAATAGACAGATCTGTCTTTATTTTTTATCAATTCTACAGGTCCTATGATGGACCAGAAGAATAAACATTGCAGATGTGAATACACCCTTAGGGTGAGTTCACACTGGGTTTTTTGGTCAGAGTTTTGAGGCTGTAATCGCCTCAAAATCCTGACCAAAAAGACGGCTCCCATTGAAATCAGGAGCTTTTTCAGGGAGCTGTTTCTTCCGGCTTCCGGAAAAAAGAAGCAAAGTGTTCATTCTTCAGGCGGAGTTGCCTCGCAATTCGGCCTGAAGAAACTCCACCCTCCAGACTAGGCCCATTTAATTGGGCCTAATCCGGAGTGGAGCACGCAGCTGGATACCAGTACAGTGCATAGGCTTTCTGTCGTGGCGACCCAGCTTTTGGATCGGAACCTGAGGCAGTTTGCGCCTCAGGTTCCAATCCAAAAAACTTTGTGTGCACTTACCCTTAGGCTGAGTTCACAGAGGGTATTTTGGTCAGGAATATGGTCAGGAATCCGCCTGATTTTGTGGGTAAGTTCAGAGTTTTTGGGACCGGAACCTGAGACGCCATCCGATCCAAAAAATGGTAGCCACGACTGAAAGCTGGCGCACTGCATCGCAGTCCTTACTATAAGACAAAAAATTGTGGACAACCCTTTAAACACTGATCACATCTACAGTATAATGTATATTCAGTGTCTCTGAGTCATTTCCCAGTTTGGGCAAAAAGTCGTCTCCATAGACCTTGAGTATCCCAGTGTACGTCTTTTGGCATACATTGAGCATGTATTAAATGGCATCCCTTCGCCCATATAGAGGTGTTGTTAATGGGATCCTGCATAAAGAGATAATGGAAGTCAACTATGTCAGTATACAATTATATAGACATACATTCAGTGGAACTTTTCAAGAGTGTGTGCTGAATCTAATTCCTATTTATTTATGCCTACACTGTAAGGATCTGTGATATTTTAATCATTGTTTTCTTGTCTCTGAAGACTCACAATAGAATCCAGAATTATTTTAATTATTGAGCTGAATAAAAGCAAATATGCTGAATCAGACGTATTGATAAAACAAAAAGATTAGTGGAAAGCCTGGAAGAAACTCGCCCTCCTCCTCCGTGAGACTCATGCTAGTCAAACTCCACACCTTGAAGTATCTCTTTATGTGGAGTAAAAGAAGTTATTAATATTTGATCAGTCTGGTGCTAGCTGCAGTAAAATCAGAATAATAATTGCAATTGCACGCACAAAATAACATATTTCAGCAGATTGCATCTGCGTTTTAGTGTTCATCATAATTAAAGTTATCGCACAAGACACCTTTTAATGCAGTCATTTGACATTGGAAATTTTTACGTTCTAGAAAATGGACTGAACACATAGTAATGGCATAATCGTAGTGAAATATTTGTCATGTGTGAACATATTGTCAAAAATGTATGTACCCTGGGTGGAATGAAGGTGACTCAGGCAGAAGTAGTCACTTACTGACTCTAGAGTCTACCTAGGCTACAACACTATATATACATTTGCTATAGTGGCCCCTGATAACCCTTGCAGACACAGCCATTCCCTCCTCTGGTCCATTTGAACCAGTCTTATTTTTTTCTTCAGTTGCCTATCTTTTACCTTAGTTGTTGATTTTTAAACTACACATTAAAGCCGCATTCAGACAGACATAAATCAGGTGCATAATATGGTGCTTTATGAATGCAAGTCCTGTTCCGGACATGGGACCAAACTAGCAGTATCATAGAGGTCTATAAGCTGTACATTTGAGTCATTTGACCTATGGTTTGGACAGGATTTTCAGCCGTAATATGGTTTTGTATCATACATCTACAATTTGGCTGTTTGGATATAGCCTAAGAGTTCATGCATATGGCAGTATTATGCCCACCTTTTGTACATAGTCATAATATGGATTAGACTGGCCCAAGATGTCCAGGTGAATCCTCTGATGGGCCCCTGAGCCAAATGGCCCCCCAGCTGACCCTGGCATGGAGCAATATACTCACTGCACTTGACACTGATACTCATTGTATATGCTGTAGCATTTCAGCCAGGCTATACTGTACATCAGTATAATTTACTGAGTAGATTATTTGTGAAACCATCCAGTTTATTGTTATACACTGGAGACTGATAAAGAGGCTTTCATGTCATCTAAGTGCAGAGTCAGGCCAACCAGTATCCTTCCTTTCTAGGCACCATCTCCCCAAGAACACTGTAGGGGCCCAAATAACCAATTGTCCTGCAATTGCTGTTGCCTGAGATCTGCTGTGATGTGGGCACATATTCCTGGCTCATGCAGCTAAGAGGGCCCTAGATCAGGGAGCGGGCTACTTTATCCATAGAAGGTCTATACAGGTGTGTGTGAGTCCTCTACTGTATCTCTTTAAACCTCAGATTATAATTTCCAAATTGAAAATATTGCATCCAGATATGTTATCCTGAAAGAGCTTGTGTAGCTTGGCATGAAGGCTGTATAAGTCAAAAAAGTGTTTTTTTTTGGCACCCTGTCTATGCTAGCCCCTGCTTCTAGTCTCTGACCACTGACTATTTCATTTTAACTGTATGGTGCAAAGGGATTTTCTGACCTCTAATCTATGTTTTATACCATAACCCTAGACCAAGCATAGATCACCTGTTGTAGCATCTTCCAAATGCCAAAAATTATAGAAAGAGCTGCAGCATTCTGCTCCTACCCAGGTGATAGGAGTGGTGCTGCAGTACACTATGAAGTGGATGATTCTGCAATGACACTCTTATTATTTGAATTGGAGCAAAGCTACTTCCACTCACTGTTCACTGCTATGGCTTCTGACACCCGGAGGATGTGGTAAAGATGATCTGTGTGGAGTATGGGTGTCGGAACCCCCATAGATTCGATACTGAATGATGGCCTATGTGGGTAGGTCACCATTATGAAACTAGTCTTAGTGGCTGGAAAATCACCTTTAGGCCATTGGCTGATGCAATGATGTAGCCAAAACCAAATTCAGAGGTCTTTAATTTAAAATTAAATAATATATATATATATATATATATATATATATATATATATACAGTGTAATAGTGTCCTTCTTTCCTGTCTTTAACCAATTAGGGTCAAGTGTTTAAAAGGGAAAGGTAGGCAAGAAAACTAATTAAATAATATACAAAATGACTCAGAAAAGACACTAAGTAACTCTAGGCCCATGTCAATCATTCATCACTAATAAAAAAAATAAAAGGTAAACGTATTTTAAGACTTAATGTTAAAGTGACAGTAAACTGTTACAGTAACACACTAAAATTTGTGTGCACATTTTGGCCCTGATAACGCCTAAACTAATTGTGATTGTAGTTTTTATTTTGGCAAAGAGTTTATAAGAAAAAAACCCTATGCCATACAGTGTCTATTACTGTACAATATATACACGACTTGGTACGAGCACCTATAAACATGTCAAAGTATTGAGATTATTCCAAACAAATCTAGAAATTAAAAATGCGGCAATAAAACTGAGCAAGGTCAGATAGGAAGGTAGAGAGTGTCTCCAATCTCACAAAGAAGATAAAACTGAGAAGTATGTAAGATCGCACTTTTGAAAAATTACCCTTGTGTCATATACAATGGAGCAGATGAAAAATATTTTCTGTCTCTGCTCATTGTGCGTGGAATCTGTAAAATCCTGGCAGGAGATATTGGAGGTTAAGTGTCTACCAGGAAGTTCTGTAACCATAAAAGGCTTCGTAGCGTCGTTTTTTAAGTGTGAGCAGCAGAGAAATTGCTGATAGATACAGTTCTTCAAGAGCAAGGAACACAGAGGGCAGTCCATCTTGTTCTTTCTGTACATCAAACCTCATAATACTGGACTGCCCCATCCCTCTCTATAGCATCCCAATCATTGACCCAGGGGGCTCAATCATGCAGCGCATGACACAAAGCCCAATAGTACAAGCAGTTGTACGTCTACAGACTCAGGCTGTATTACTTTTCTGATCCCTCTCCGCCAGCAGTCTGGTGTGACAATGGTTAACGGAGATGTGTGCTTTCCCAGTGAAACTGAAACTAAAATTGGCATATACGGAAATGAAAAAGCTGATCTTATGTTTCAGAGTCACAAACAAGCAATTGTTACTCCAGGCTTTGAAATGTCAGCGAAAGTTCAGAGATCTGAGTGGGTTTTGCAGGTTAAAGGGGAGTCTCAGGTGATGCAGGGAATAATATCCAGCAATTAGAAGTCAGCGGGCTCCGCTTCCTTATTATAGGAAAACATTTACATGATTGAAACCAAAAGGCCGTTCAGAACAAAATCCAAAAATTTTAGATGAGATCATTATATAAATGTTAAGTGGAGAATTCAGAAAAAATATCATTATATGATGAATAGAGAGAGATGTAGCAGAGAATAATGGTTGTCTTCGGAAGCCAGAACTGTTTGCCTTCTTCTAGTATAACTAAAGCTTAGATACTTGTATTGCCCTCGAGATCCTGCTAACCTCCACACATGGACATTTACCCCAAGCCACAAGCGTTCAAGGTGAAATAGATGCATCAGTCAGGCATATGCAGAGAACTATAGAAGACTGCGGTGATACAAAATGACCCATTGTCACAAAGAAGAGTGCTGTGACCCTCAAGCTACTTCCCCTTTTGCTTGAAGCTGATATTGAGAAGACTGTAGAGAGGGATTCTTCTGCATAATAGGATCCTCAAACCCAAAAATAATGGCAGGCTTATGTAAAACGTATTGTGACTTTATACTTATTTGAGGTTGAAGCTTCTGACCCCACCACTCAGTGTGGAACAGCGACTTTAAAGACTTGTAGTTTTCAAGGGCTACCTTATATTCAGTAACCCCTATCCTACACCCAACATTAGTGAATTGGGAAGTTGCTGGGAGAATAAGCTGTAGAGCAGAATACTGGAAGGAAACCATTACATTTCTAAAAGATTTGTATCTAAAGTGACATGGATTGGTAGAGGGCAGGCACAAGGTGGGGCATTTACCAAGTCTGGTTGACACTCTTTAGACACATATACACCTTGTATAAAAAAGGGACTTGGCTTCGCTGGAATGGAGGGGGCCTAATGTAATGTGAGCCTCTTTGGTGACACTGTACGCCAAAGATGAGCCAAAATTTGAGGCTTTTTTTATATAAACTAAGCCAACTAATCGGACATGTAAAGTTATATAGACAGTCTAATGATGTGATGGGCTTACCCTCCAGTACTTGTCAATGTGATAAATCTGGCTTAGTTTAAAACTATGTACTCTAAGTTTGCACATGTAATCTTTAGACAGTATTAGTAAATCTTTCCCAGTATCCTTTTACCTTTTTTTATATCTTCTTGGCAGCACTTGGCTGTATGCAGAGAGTTGAAGAAGGGCCATGAAAAGTATATAGTCTGTCTTCATTTCAGCATGTAACATGTAGAGGAAGATGATAAATTATGTGTGTGCTTATGATAGGGCTGGACAGGAGTTGTACTCATGAATATTTTAGATCGGTGTCTTACAAGATGGTCTGTGTTCAAAGAGAATCTGTTACCTTAAACGGCGTCAGCCCTGAATGACTATAATGTATGGATATCTGAAGACACACAGATTCCAAGGATGCATTTATTAGCCATGAACTCACTTTCATACCCGCACACTAAGCCCACAAATGGCCAATGCTCTGTACTCTAATAGATTCCCTGGACTAATCTCATGGAAATAGTAAGCTAGACTCTTAGATACATTGTATGGACCATTAATGGGCTTACTGTAGGGGCATGAAAGTCAGTGTAGAGATAAGTTATCTTTTGGAATTTGTGTCTCTTCAGATATTCATACATTATAGTAGATCTGGGCCAATTTCCCATTCTACAGCAACATATAGGTACTGATAATCCACTAAGAACATTGTCTGTGTTCAATTTGTTGCAAGTCTACCATTGATCTACCTACCAAGCACACACAAAAGCCAACCCTCCCTGGACCATCCTTTATGTTGTCCCACTATCTTCCATATTTTATGATACTGTACAAGGTATGTCTTCTATATAGTTAGTGGGACAAAAAATGACCATCTGTCATGTTCTACTTTATACTTCTATACTCCAGTTGATCCAGAGGAAGGCAAAAGTTACTCTTTAACTGGCAGTGACCCCATTCATTATAAGTTGGAAAAATTTCCTTCTTGGACTAGTCCCTCAATCACTATTTTATAGTAATACCAGTAATATTATATATTGTCTTTTACAAGCTATCTAACGCATTCCTAAATCTATCCACACTTTCAGCCATCACCAAACCCTATGGGATCTGGTTGCATAACGGATCAGACGGCTAAGTAATGCTTTTGAACTCTGTCATGAATTTGTTCTCCCTTTAACTGTAAACAGAGGCCCCCAGGATCTCTGTGGGGTCCTCAAAAATATTTGTTGCAGACTTTTATATGGACTATTGAAATGTTTATATAAGGATATCATATCCCTCCTCAGCCTTCTCTTCTCTAGACTAAATACATCTAGTTTTCATAGCCTATCTTTATATGTGAGATTTTCCATACCACATATTAATTTGGTTGACCTTCTTTGAACTCTTTTTATCTCTCTGATGTCATTTTTATGGACTGGTGCCCAAGAGTGAATGGCATACTCAAGATTAGGTCAGATTAGCGCTTTATAGAGGGGTAACATAATACTTTCTCCTTTAGAAGTCATGACTTTTTTGATATAGGACATTTTCTGGTTGGGTTTGGTTGCCGCAGACTGGCATTGCATGCTAGAATATAGTTTATTATCAACAATTACGGCAATATTTTTGTCCACTGTATACTCAACCGATATCCATTCAGACTATAAACTGCATGGTTATTTTTTTTTCCAAAATGTGTAACTGTATAGTTACAGGCATTGCACTGTAGCTGACATTTTGTTGCACATTTGGCCATCATATCCAGGTCATCATATAGAGATTAGCTAATCTAAACAGTATTTGCAACATGACAGAGGTTTGTGCGATGTCATCTATATGTCCAATCTCGTACAAGTATTTGTAAAAAAAAAAATGTCAAAATTGCTATATATATATATATATATATATATATATATATATATATATATATATATACAGAGAGAGAGTATTTAGGCTCTTATAATTATTGCTATTATTACTTATTGTTATATAATTATGCATTTTTTTTAGAATTATTTTTCTATATTATAATTTAATTATGAATTGTTATTAACATAAACTATACATTGTTCTTAAAAAAATATTTTTCTATATTCTTCTTCTTATTATTAATAAAAACAACAACAGATATTATTATTAGTTGATATTATTATTGGTATTATTAATTAATATTATCATTATTATTGTTGTACAATTATCTTTGTACAATATTCGCCATTCAGTAAACGTTCATTTACAACCTTCATAGCTGAAACCATTTTAGTAGTTTAGCTTGTTGTTTTGATTAAGAAACATGATTTGTCCAACACTCTCCGATCTTTTTACTGTTCTCTCATTTTTTTTCTTCTGTTTTAAAATTAAAAGATTTAGATTTAGTCTGTGTAAGAGGAAGCTTTGAAAATATCATTTGTTCCCCATGCCCTCAGGCTGAGCGCCAGGTTTTTATTCTACAAAGTTCCCCCTCTGGAATCCTGCCACAGTCAGAAGACTCATAGAGGAGGAAAATTAGGAAGCCTTCATGCTAAGTTTGATAAATGCTCTTCTGTGTTGTAGATGGAGACTCTGCATGTGTTTATAAACACAATTCTCAATTAAAAGGAGTCCGGCGTTCAGAGTGATAAACTGCTGATTACTATTTTTATAAGTCATACATATATAAATTGAATACTTTGGGATGTATAAATGACAATATGTAATCTGCTGTATATAATCTTTATTATACTTCAGTCATTAAATCATGGCTTTAGAGCAAAAGCTGTGACAGGTATCTCATCATAGCTTCCATGACCTATAATGATTCACAATATCTTCTCATCTAGAAAGATTTTTTTTTTCCTTCTCTCTGTGGGATAATAAATCCATGAACCATAAAAAAAATACACACTAGGGTGTATTTTCTAATACTGGTGCACTGCTGAGCGGTACACTAGTACCTGTGCACGTGTAATCTGAATGCAGCTTATCCGGGATTTCTTAACTTGGCACATGCTGTTTGAGAAACACAGCACAGAGCCTGAGCGATTGGCGGTGTTAGAATTCTAGAGGGTTAAAAATCTGTCTTAAGGAAATCTGATCTAGATTGAGGTGGAAACTGATGGAGTGATGGAGGAAGATGGAGCCCCAAGCTTTCGTTTCCATTCAATGCAATGGTAAAAAAATAATGCCATGGTTGTTTACGTTTGTATTGGATCAAAAAAGTCCTGTTCTTCTGCCAGAGAAGTACCAAATGTGACAGAAGTTTTCTATATTATAGTGAATGTAGATGGATGGTCTATATCAGTCACTTTTACTACTCTTAAAGTGTATAGCTCTCATTCTATAACAGTTAAGAGCAACAAACATGTACTAGGTAGTGTAAACTTACCCAAGAAAATGATTGGGCTAGGGTTTGTGACTTTACCTTCTTCAGGGATACAACAACAGGGGGTGCAGTCCAATCTGTATCACATGGGTCTCTAAAGGGTCCTTCTGCTATGACACCGCTCTTACCAATGACTCAAGGTACAGTAGCTAGGGGGACTGTTTAGATTTTGCATTATGACCCGGAAGCCCAGAATGTTTTTGCTTGGCGTAGACCTGTTGTGTGCCATAGAAACAAAGAATCATGTGCTACTTTTTAGGAGACAGAAGAATCATTTACTTAGATAATCAAGTATTGGGATGGTGATAAACATATACATGGATTTCAATGAATATGATTATCTATATATCTTACATCTGTTCCAAATATACAAAATAGGGAAAAGTGGTCGCCTTATGATCACTCAAGACAAAGAGTTTCCAATAGATTTGCAACTGTTTGTATATTCAGGAACAATAGAAGTCTCAAAAGTTTGTCTCAGTTTTTAGAATAATAAGAAGCTAAACTATTAAATGAAGCTATAAATTCACAAAAGTAAAATGAGAGGACACAACAACAGATGCCCTAAAGGATTGTTGACAGAGAGAAGAGAAAAGTCAAAAGATGCTTTTGTTCCAAATATCAGGGGACTAAATCCTATGAAGGGGGAGCCGGTGGTCCACATATTCAAAGACAGCAGATGTGTTAATTCAATTAAAAAGAAACCCGTGTCCTTGAAATTTCTTCAAGGTCAATTGTCTCCTTGTTAAGAAACAACAAGACTCAATGAGCGTTGGGGAGAATACTCTCTAGAATTATGTTTTATTAGTTGAACACATATTCAACACAAATTTCCAGTTTATTTTTAGCATTAGAAGCACTTTAGGCATTATAGGCAATTAAACAGATGGATTTGTGCTTAATGGGTACATTTCGGATAGATATGCTATGTACAATGTAAAAGGAATTATTGGGATTTTAATCAGAAGCTTCGTGGAGGGAACGTGTTACCCTAGCTAAGGAAGCAAAGGAAATTATTCCCCTGTGTACATTACAGTTATTTTGTATAGTAGGGTCTCAATAATGTGGAAATTGCAAATGCAAGTATGTAATAAACAGAGTATAATTGAATTTTAATTTTTTTGTCTCCCAGGGACTCATTTTGTAGCAAGGTCTACTCTGTCTTTTAGCTAAGTGTCGCAAGTTAATCATTATTGTTACAGTAATGTCCTCAAACACTATTTTAACATTCTCTCTACATTAGAATCAGTAATTACAATCCTTCTTGTGGCCGAAGTTACTTTGGTGTTGCCAAGTTTCCCAGATTAAGAACCAGCAAATTATAATACATACAACAAATAGATATTAGGCGCATATTTTTAGCTGAATCATAGAATTATTTTACCCAGGTACATGATCGTTTAGGATTCCTAACATCATGCCAACCATCAGGAATAGAGCCGAGCCAGTCTAAATACACATGTCAGAGGTTTGCTAGACTGGAATGTTGAGTCACCATCAAGTTGTGACTATAGATATCATGATCAAGGATAAGAAGGGACATCATGTCCCCTGTTCCTTTTAGATCAAACAGCACAAGTGAGAGGAAGAGGGAACATGTCCTATATTTTCCTAAGCAACATTTTCCCTCTACCTTGGGCTGCAATCCAATTCTCCTTTTATTCTAAATGACGTTGACTACAGCAGATTTTCAGCACAATGCTGGCTTTACACTGGAAGGTATAAATATATATATATATATATATTTTGTATATAGATAAACCTAAACCAGAAGAACCATACATTGCAGTTGTGATATGAACCTAGCCTAATGCTGTGCTCAAACAATATCAACCATAACCAACCTCAACCAATCCAAACATAAAGTCATCTAAAAACAGCTCTATACAATTAAGGCCCAGTTCACATCTACACATGAGTTTCCATTTGGGGAGGCCGCTTGGGGACCCCCTGAATAGAAATCTAATCTGCATAAAAAAGCGCCTTAGGAAATGCCTTAGGAAACCCACAGACCCCATAGACTATAATGGGGTCCATGTGGACTCCGCTCAGTTTCCTCACGAAAAATGGAGAGAGAAAAGTGCTGCTTGCAGTGCTTTTCTCTCCGCATTTTTCATGTGGAGAGGGGAATGGCCCGAACTAGCATTCGGCAGTCCGTTCTGTGGTTTCTGTCTTCTGCATGCCTGTCAGATCGGGTCCGGCCATGAGCGGTGGTGAACGTTTTATGCTCTCCGCTGCTAAACCGTTTTTTTTTTAAATTGGACACAGAGTACTGCATGTCCGACTCTGTGTCCGGTTTAAAAAAACGGTTTCGCGGTGGAGAGCATAAAACGCTCACGGCCGCTCACGGCCGGACATCTTTCAAACCCATTCAAATGAATGGGCATGAAAGAGTCCTGCAGGTTTCCGTCTCCTGCCTCTGTTTTGTGCAGGAAACGGAAACCTGCAGAACGGAGACCAGGCGCAGATGTGAATGAGCCCTTACATTGAAACACGTGATAGTCACAAGCTTTAGGTGTCAGCAGTTCATCCACCAGTAGAGCTTGCTGACCAAAGCACAGATCACACACCTTGTTAATATAGTTGTTATTGGACAGTATTGCTGCTGCTGATAATAATTATCACGTTTTTATAGTCACAACTTTTGACTTTTTCCATTTAAGGACCTTGAAAATGTTCACGATCTGTAGCACTACAATTTAAAGGATTTTTCCAGACTGAAAATATTGATGACCTATCCTAAGGATATGTCACCAATGTCAGATTGTTGGGGGTCCAATACCTGGCACCCCCACTGATCAGTGGTTCTTTGCAGCTGACATACAGATAATGGAGTTGGAAGTAGACAGCTCAGTTTTCTGTGAAGTAGCCTAGACCAGATAACTATAGTTTGATTCCTATTCACATCAATGGGAGCTGAGCAGCAGGGAATCAGTTTGGCCACTACACAGAGAACGGGGCTGTCTGTTACCTTCTGCATTCTTTGTGTCAGTGCAAAGAGTTGGACCCCACCATTTTTATCATCTTTCCTATGAATTAATCACTATTTTTAGGCTGGCTTACCTCCTGTCTTCACTATAATCTTCCAGGTTCCTTAAAGGGATTCTACCACTAAAACACTTTTTTTTCTAGTTACCACGTCGGAATAGCCTTTAAAAAGGCTATTCGTCTCTTACCTGTGGAAGTGCTCTCCGCCGCGCCGTTCGTTCAAAATACCGGTTTGTACCGGTATGCTAATGAGTTCTCTCGCAGCGATGGGGGCGTCCCCATTGCAGCTCGAAAACTCACCGCAGCGCCGCCTCTCCGGTCTTCGGTGTCCTCCCCTTGCTTCTTCAGCGTACTGTCGGACGCCTGCGCAGTACGCTCTGTTCGACGAAGATTGCCGAACGTACTGCGGGCACCGCACTTTCGCGCATGCGCAGTACGTTCGGCAATCTTCGCCGAACAGAGAGCATACTGCGCAGGCGTCCGACAGACGCTGAAGAGGCAAGGGGAAGACACCGAAGACCGGAGAGGCGGCGCTGCGGTGAGTTTTCGAGCTGCAATGGGGACGCCCCCATCGCTGCTCCTGCGATGGGGACGCCCCCATCGCTGCGAGAGAACTCATTAGCATACCGGTACAAACCGGTATTTTGAACGAACGGCGCGGCGGAGAGCACT
Organism: Leptodactylus fuscus; assembly: GCF_031893055.1. Taxonomy (NCBI): domain Eukaryota; kingdom Metazoa; phylum Chordata; class Amphibia; order Anura; family Leptodactylidae; genus Leptodactylus; species Leptodactylus fuscus. Next base: position 302,098,300 of record NC_134265.1, read on the forward strand.
TCCACAGGTAAGAGACGAATAGCCTTTTTAAAGGCTATTCTGACGTGGTAACTAGAAAAAAAAGTGTTTTAGTGGTAGAATCCCTTTAATATAAAACAGAAGTATAGAAATGTATTGCAGAGCAGTATAAGTGAGAGTGTGGGGGGAAATACAACAACTTTTTCGGGCACTGTAAGGCTCAGTTCACACTTTACTTCCCGTAATTTACATAATTCCATTTTATCATATGCTGTACAGAGATTGTTATCATTCACATCAGTCCCTATCCCCAGTTTAATTTTCCTGCCGCAGACACATTAGAGCCAATTTCTCAGGAAGCCAATTAATCTATAATTATGTCGCATTTTGACACAGTTTTTGAATGCAATTTTTTGTAGACAAAGCTATGAAAGAATCCATAAAGAGAGGAGACATAAAGCTTTCAATTATATACTCCTCCCTTTACTCTCCCCGACTGCTTTTTGGATAGGGAAACTGTATCAAAGCTGCAATATGGGAATTAGTTCTTATGAATTTGTCTAGTGTTTTTTGATGAAATGCTTTAGCTATCCCCAGATTTTCCCACAATGGAATATAAAGCCCTCCATCAACTTATAGAATGACGAGATTTGAGCAGATTTTATTAGTGTGAGATTTTATTAGTGCTGTCATTGTAGTCTTCTCTCCATAAACATCTTTCAATAACGCTTTATCTAATGAATTTCCTTGTGCTTTATTCTCTTCTTAAATGATACAGCTTTAGACTCCTTGCCATAGGAAGGAAAATATTTTCTTTGCACAGTCATCCATATTATGACAGAACCAAAACGCATATATTTAGGGCTCGTAATGAAGTAAAAATGTCTTTCTCTAAACTTCAATTCCAAACAACTGCGCTCTTTTATTAGTATCGAGGGATAGTCTTTCAAATCATTGCCCATGTTAGCAAATCCTTAGATCTTCTGGTTATTAGACAAAACTCAGAACAGACTTAAAATTGATTCTCTTAGGTGATATAACTTTGCTTCTTGAAAATCCAAGCCAGCCATATGATTATTAAAAAGTAATGGTATCCCGCCATGTGGAACAGTCTCTTGCCTTTTATATTTTTCAACAAAAAGGATTCTGTTTTCAGAAAAAAAAATCACTTTATTTCAGCGTTCACATAAGTCTACAACAACAATAATAATCAAAGAAATGCTGCCTTTAAGAAAAAAAAAATACCTTTATGTATGTTTGTCGTAGAAGTTGTATTTTTGCGAATTGTTGTTTCTTTTTGCTATCAACTTCCACTAAAAAAATGATGTAAAATTACTTGTTCGGTTGTGTAGTCTATATCGGGTAGAGGAAGTAGTGTTTGATGTCTACAAAAAGAGCTTTTGGATGGGTAACATGGACCAACAAGTTGTGCCGTTTTTCCCATCCAAAGGGTCATGACGGTCCCACATGAAGAAAGGTATAGTACTGCGGACAGCATTAAGGGTGTGGTAACATAATCAGCTTTGGTTCATAAAGACATAGTTACATAGTAGATGAGGTTGGATGAAGACATCAAGTCCAACCTATAACACTATAATCCCCTACAGTGTTGATCCAGAGGAAGGCAAAAAATTAGAGATGAGCGAACAGTAAAATGTTCGAGGTTTGATATTCGTTTAGAGTAGCCCCTCAATATTCCACTACTCGAATCGAATATCGAACCCTATTATAGTCTATGGGGGGAAAATGCTCGTTTCAGGGGTAGGCAACATTCAATCAAATTATACTTACCAAGTCCATGAGTGAGGGTCGGGCTGGATCCTCCGAGAAGTCTTCTCCTTGCAGCTTCTATACTGTTGTTTTCCTTTGTAGAACGGCCTTTGGGTCCAGTGAAGCTCATGGGATCGGTAACAATTGCTACCTCTGCAGCCCCCATAGCTACACCTCTGGGAACTGTTCAATACTTAAAGAGGACCTTTCATGTCCTCCTGCACATGCAGTTTTATATGCCACTAGAAAGGTTTCTCGTACTATGCCCTGGAGCTGGCGATATCAGTTTCGGCACTGATCTCTGCCCACTGTCAGAAGGGCGTTCCTGACAGTCTAGCTGGGCTGTGAGGTACACTGCCCTCTGACTGTACTCATCCATAGCTCTGTACTGTCAGAAGGGGCATTCCTTACCACCCAGCGCTATATAAATCCACATGTGCAGGAAGAAATGAAAGATCCTCTTTAATCATGTTGACAAGTTAAGTTTGCTCATGGGTCTCATCCAGACACTCTGACATCTAATAGTCTCCCTCTGATACATAGGAAAGGAATAGCGCTGATATGGGACTGGATAATTATCTTATGTATATAGCATCTTCTTTACTCTCATGATGTTAAGAGACCGAAGGGTTGGGCGTGTTGACATCGAACATGCCTGATCATTTGTCCTGATGGGAGATGAGCTGTTGCTCTTCTTTTTCCCATTGGGAAAACATGCATGCTTGGCCAAGCCAATCATGTACATATATATATATATATATATATATATATATATATATATGGGAGTTTAGGGGGGGGCATAACTTTCTGACGAACAAGTGGATACTGATAACTATAGAAGGTTTATGGCCACATTTACCCTTTCTCAGAGTGCACAGATTTGTGGGAAAAGTGGTGTGAAACATGTTCTTTTTTAGACTATCCAGCTGCTCTTTCTATTTCTACATAGAAAACCCTTACTATTCAGAGAGTATCACACTTAGGAGGGGAATAAAAGTAACAGTATTGTTGGCACAACGACACCACTCATTACAGACCCATTTGGCTATGGAAAAGCAAAGATGTAGCATCTACGGAAAAATCTTGAATGTCAGCAGATAGAAATATAGTTCTTTTATATATTTTTAGTTGTAAAATATTCTCTTTTCATGCTGAGTGCTCTTTAATGAAAAAAAAACCTAAGAGAAGCAAATATAATCTGCACATATTTCCTTGCTTTATACAAGTCATCCTGCTCCTAAGCCTCTGGGAGAGCAGTCCGTGAGATGTGCAAGGTTTCCAGCAGCATCTATTTGTTTGGTGGAGGAGATAGTTTTGGCTAAATCCCAAATATACATTTATACAGTAAGCTTGCCAGGTTCAGAAAATTGAATAAGCTGCAATTTTCTAATGGCCTTGATTATTAGACATCCACTGATAAATGCAGCCGTGAACCTCTCACACTCCTTCAGCCCGAATCTATGTGGCATACCCTCACACCTTGAATCGTCCTACACAGCACAGGCATTTCAATAAAGTAGGAAGGGATATGTGGCTTTTGTATATGCATTTGCAGCATACTATACATGCCTGAATCCCGATAAGAGAACTTCATAGCCAGCTTATGTATTTTTCATCAAGTTGAAACAATCTCCTTTCAATAGAATAGAAGATATTACAAACTAAATCGGAATGCAGATGCAATGCACAGAGGTGCAATAGATTTTACTAAGTCTGCACATTCTCATATGGTCTTCATTTACGATATATGTATAGGAACAAAGAGAATGAAGATAAAAAAAAGCACGGTTTACATTTCCCTGACATTTCCATGTTTTATTGCATTATCAATATCCTATATTTATAAGGATACTTTATCATTTTTATGGCACACGTGAGTATTCATTCTGGAATAAGATGAAATAAGTTTGGGGCCTATAGAAAAAACCTCAAGTGTATGATATAATGTTAGCACTTTGTATCAGAAGTCCCGGGCACACATACAAACATACACTCCAAACTTCACCTGTCTGCCTTCGTCTCTGCAGCCAAATATGCCCATAAGAAAGTTATTCACAGATTTTCTCGACTGCATCGATTTTGGACTAGACCAGGTATTTTACCCAGAAGTCCTGGCCCATTTCAGTTGCCAGAAGTTAGGAAATCAGGATGCTTGGCAGGTACTATATGTATGCATCTGCTGTTCTGTTGATGTGCTATGTTCAGGGCAAAATGATTATTATACCTGTTACTCTACAGGTCTTCCAGAATTCTGCATTTCCCAGTCACGACTTTACACATGCTGGGTTAAAATACATGCAGGTCCATCTAGAATGGAAAAGTGAAACACCTTGAACACTTTAATATAATGCCAGCATTAAAGGGGTTGATGGCATATTGGCAGATGGCAGATACCATACAAATTGCTAGACTGCCAATAACATTGCTTTTCATCTCCTGTTAGATCCCCATGACTATTTTTGAAGGCAGCCTGGTCAGCCATAGATTCCCATGACCGTAATATGGCCGTATTTTAAGGGGCATATTATAACTGCAAATCCTGTCTCAGTAGATGGTCTAAAGACCTAACCTAGCATCATCAGAGGGATCTATCATGTAGTAAATTCAGATATTTTGACAAGCAGTTCAGATGTAATATGCATTTGTAATATGAACTAAATAATGTAGATGTATTGCGGTCATGTGAATTCAGGTCTGCCAATAGGACATTCATGACATACTCTAGTGATATGTTTTACTGTCTCTACTGAGATAACTCATTTCAAAAGAACCTTTCACCACCTCTACCAACTCCAGTGGTTTGTGTCCTTTAATAGCTGATCCACTCATTTAACACAGTTCAAATTATTTCTGTAGTCCCCACCATTCCTGAGCAGTGCAGTTAATTTTGGTGCCTGATATACTCAGAAGCACACCCCCTTGTCTACTCTGGATCAAGACTACCCACCTGACACTTGAGAGACTAATTAGCATATTAGGTACCAAAACTAACTGCACTGATTGCTCAGGAATGGTGGGGGCTGGAGAAAAAAATATCTCATCTGTGCCATAATCAAATAATGAGTGTCCATTAAAAGATAGAAAAGAGCTGGAATTGGGGAAGTTGATGGAAGCTCCGCTTTAAGGGCAGATATTGTATTGATTGGTTTTGGACCACCAAACCATTATCCACCATTGGTTTGGTGGAGAAAAATAGCTGTAATTTCTAAGCTATTATTAAATTAAATATACTCTCAGACAGGAGTGCATGTCCCCATAGATTCCTGTATCACTGGAGCAGTATGGGAGACTCTACAGCTATTACAAACCAGTAACTTCACAATTTCTGGGTCACTGTAAGGATATATTCACATAGAGAGGGTTTGCTTAGATTTTTTGATGCAGTTTTTGAAGCCAAAACCAAGTTTGAATTCACAGAAGGGGAGAAGAAGTATCTTTCCTTTATACCTTCTCTCTTTTTAGGATTTATGTGAGATTTTAGCTTCAAAAACTGAACAAAACCTGCCTGTGGAAAGGGCCCTAATACTGCACAATGTGTACCTTCTACATTCTGGGTGACATTGTTAATGATGTTAGGTCTCGGATTTATACTACGGTAGAGCTGCCTATCTGTCCTTGTACATGATTGTATTATGGAGGCAAGACTGTTGTAATTGGGGAAGTTCTTACTGTGACTAATACAATAGTTCAAAGGGATTCCCAGTTTTAAAAGGTTCCAAATAATTTATATTCAGAGGTTGAAAACCTTATCACAAGATATCAGTTTTCTTAGTAATGAGATAACAAAGGTTTCCAGTAACTCATAGCAAGCACGATTGGAACATAAAGTAAACTGGAAAGCTGCATAACTTTTCATAAGGCATTGCAGACACCTTTTGGAATAGTTTTCTCACCTGGCAATGCCGCTGTATTGAAACTCTTCGGTGATCATATTGTTTTCTTTCTTCTATTTCTGAACATATCATAATGAAGCAGCTATTCATTGGGAGAACTCTGCAAAAGGTAGCAGACTGTAGATATGAGCTGCAGCTTTGTTGGTTTGACATTTGACAGTAGCAAGAATTGTTGATACGCATTATACAATATGTGGATCATTACTGTATATATCCACCTAGAAATCAGCGATGTATACTGAATGCCCTGCCTTAACTTAGACAGAAGCTGGATCTACTGCAGAGAAAGTGGCTGTTGGCAATTCATTGTATCCTTAAACAGATCTAGTTAATTATAAAAAAAATAAATTAATAGGTTTTAATAGTTATTTTATCCTGGATAACCCCTTTAAGGGAGATCTCTCTCCATATCATGCATAACTTATTGCTGATAGACAGTTCCCTTAATAATTGTATGGGTAGGGCGAGGAAAACATTAGGGGTGATATGGAGAGTAGAGATGAGCGAGTACTGTTCGGATCAGCATCAGCTCCATAGAAATGAATGGAAGCACCTGGTATTTCCGCTTTGACGGTGGCCGGCCGCTTAACCCCCCGCGTGCCGGCTACGTCCATTCATTTCTATGCGAGCGTGCTGTTCGGATCGGCTGATCCGAACAGTACTCGCTCATCTCTAATGGAGAGAGCTCCCTAATTAAAGTATAGGCAGGGCAGGGGGGGCACTCTGACAGTGGGTTCCATCTTTGCTGATTGAGGGCACAAGATTACACCCCAACTGCCTCATATGCACTCGACAATATACACTCAGCTTCTTCTTGACCAACTTACCAGGGCCTAGAATCTCCAAATACTCCTGCAGTGACTATGGAAGAAAACCCACCAATAAAACTGCACCTGCATACCCAGAAGTTTTTGCTAACTGAGGTTGACATAGTAGCTAGTACCCCTGCATCCCATTTGAGGGTGGTTAACAAATCCAGTCTGTTGTTCCTTACTGCCTATCTCTCCAGGTTCTATTGCTGTTCTGCTGCTTCGTGGTCTTACAGTTCTCTGTTCATCCCATAGCTTGCCCTGCAGCCGAACTCTGCAAGTGAAAGGCACGGTAATAAATGTAATTTAATGCAAACATGCCAAAAGTCACATTATGCATCACATCAGAATACTATGGTGCATTATCCCATTAACCCCTTACACTCCCTATGATCACGATGAACACTATTTAGATGATAAGCTATTGTGAGTCTTAGGGGAACCTCAAGTTCTGTTCAGCTTCCCTACAGCCTTTTTTTATTTCATAGGTCATGTCAAACCTTTGTACTGACCAATGCTGATGCTCTGAAACAGAAGAACAAGATAAATTATTAACCATTACATATTCTTCCTTGGACTTTGTTAGTTTCATGCTGTCCAACCATACTATAAACTTTTCAACCTTCCGCCCCCATAAAACAGACGGCGATTCTCAGCAATTCCTCTATAAGAAAAGGAGGGTATGTCTGCGAGACTGTGCCCTGAGTGATCTCTTCATATCTTACAATGCATTTTCTCAAATACCCGCAGATTGCTGCATTTTAGACTATTAGGAAGGTATCCTCACTGATGTACCTGTATAGAGATGGTTCAGATGAAGAGAGTACAACTATAATAGCCCTGCTGACATTGCACAGGACGCAAATATCTTGAAAGTGGGCAGAAATATGATCATCTGGCATTGTGCAGCAATATGTTTCCCTTCCACAGCAAATCTGTTTTGCCTACTAGCCCTCCCACAGAAAGCTGCTGGAGAGATGAAGTATAACGGAGTGCTCTTCTCTTCTGCTTTCTCGCTGACTTATGTTTCTTGTGTTGAATTTTGTATGCTTATCGATATGATGGCTGACTGTGTTATAGATAGTATAAGCTGTATGGCATATACCATAAATATGCTGTGAGATCTTCTATATACAACTCACCATAATATTCATTCATGTCAATTAATGCTATTTTCAATTTCAGGAAAATTAGTAGTTTTATACCAGCTTTATACCATATAAACATCACCTATCAGGATATAGAACTACTTGTAATATGTTGTGGTATAGGTAGGACAGGAGAAGCCGCTCAGAGGCCACAACAGCCTTCTCTGATGTCACGATACTGAAAGGGGACAACAAAGAAGGAAAAGCCCAGGTTAAGGGATGATAAGTCAATGAGAAAAAGTAACATGTTAGGCTAAGAACACATACAATGGGTCTGCTGCAAGATGTCACTAGTGGACAAGCTTCAGCAGACCCAGCCACGCCAACAAAACACCCGTAATTTACATGTTTCTTGTTGCACTTTTCAACTGTAATTCCAGGCCGACTGTTCCAGCTTTCAAGCTTCACATTGTATTGTTCAAAACTCAGGGAACAAGGTAAGGGCGGTTTCACACCAGCACCCGATCTCCGTTTTCAGGTTTCCGTCTTCTGCCGACAGAAGTCGAAAACCTGGCAGAACGTGTCCAGCTATGACCGCCTGTGAGCGTTTTGTGCTCTCTGCGACAAAAATGTATTTTTTTTTTAAAACCGGACACAAAGTCTTACATGTCCAACTTTGTGTCTGGTTAAAAAAAAAAAAATGGTTTTGCACAAGAGAGAGCACAAAACACTCACAGGTGCTCATGGCCGGACACATTCCAAACCCATTCAGATGAATGGGTTTGAAAAGTGACTGCAGGTTTCCGTCTCCTGTCCAGTTTCTCGGGCATGAAACGGAGATCGGGCGCTGGTGTGAACCCGCCCTTATTTGTGCTGCAGGTTTTTTTTCTACAGTGTGTATCTGGGGTTTGTTTAAATACCATCCACTAAACTGGCACATTACGATACAGCAAGTTAGCTGCTGGGGATTCTGGCGCAGCTAACTTATTGGAACTTATTGGAACGTGTGGGTGCAGGACGTGGTCTGAAGGACGTGAGAATAGGATCCCAATCCGTAATACAAATAAATAAAGGATTCCACGTCCAAAGTTCTCATGGAGTTGGTGTTTTATTGCAAAGTGATAGTATTTCCATGCAGAGTAAAGACATAGTGACGTTTCGGCTATTTAAGCCTCTGACTCAATAGACATATCCACACAATAGGTGACCCTCACGTATCAGAAAAATGGGAGTCCTGTGACCCCTTTTGATAATTTTGTGTGACTACTGTCCCCACAGACATAAGTAGATAGGGCTGTACTGAAGATTCCCACACACAATAGATGATGTGATCTGCTGGTAATCTACAATGTGTACAATGACTTTCCAATTGTCCCCAGCCATTATTAAAAAGACTCGGGCATGTCTGGCAGTGACTTGTTCACTCTCCACATAGAAATAAACATGCATGCTTGAGTGAGCAGAGCATGCATATTTATGGGGAGGTTGGGGGGAAATAGCTGTGGGCTGACGTGTATCTAACTGACAGCTATTCTATGTATATGGCCAGGTTTTGGTACAGCAAGACCTAAGCTTGTTTATTTCTTCATCACGCTGAACATTAGCTCACACGGTCCCCATATGTTTCCCTGCTGCAATGAGATAAACAATGGCTGGCGCTCATAACAGTGGCTCATTGCTCCACTTACTTTATCTCATATAATCAGATGATGATCAACTATGATTAGATAAGATTTCTATCTATGATCAGCTCAGTAGGTTTCCTCCATTCACTGAAACTGAAATCCTTTCTGGCTATTGAATTCACAGAATAAACTCTCATGAGTCTCAACTTCAATTCTCACAATGTGTATTAAGAGCTCCGTACAGTAGTTTGTACTGTATGTGTCCTGTTCTCGTGTTTCAGTATAGGCCATTGCAGACGTCTTTCTTATAAAATGGCGCTAACATTAGCTTTATCAAATATGCATGCTGCATACGATAAAATGCATATTGTACAATGTAAGTTACAATATATTCTACTATAGTTACAGTTCAGCACCGGATAAACTCCCTTTTCTTAATCACTATGGTAAAGGGACATCCATGAAATAATATATATATATATATATATATATTATATATATATATATATATATATATATATATATATATATATATAAAAATATACCCCCATTCATGCTGTCAAAACATAGCGCCCAATGAAAACCCTGGATTGTACCTGGCTGAAAGTCATGGGAGGGGATGAAGTGGGGACCCGACAGATGGAGATCCTGTCTGCTAAAAAAGTGGTTACCTGCGGTCCCCATAGGCTATAATGTGTCCATTGGGTTTCAGCGTAAAAGTTCAGGACTTTTCTCCCCACCGATTTAAGGCAGAATCTGAGACAGAGTCTACAAAAGAGACTCCAATGCAGATGTGAACCCAGCCTTACTGAAATGTATTGTAAAGTCTGCCAGACATGTCCCCTACCTTGTCAGGAGATCATTAACCTTTTAATAACACAAAATTAGTAGTAGATCAGTATATAGTTAACCACTTCCGGATCACCCATTGGGTATATACGCCCGGAAGGGGACTGCCTTGTTCTGCAAGGATGTACTGTTAAATCCATGCACGAAATCGTGCAGCTGCTGAAACAGGGAGCCAGCTGTAACTTCAGCCAGAGCTCCCATAGAGAAGGCAGGGAAGCTGTATACATAGCTATGGGTGCTGCCATGATGGGGCCACCCTCTGACCTACAGAACCCAGATCAGCTCTGTAAGCTGTATATACTAATGTAGGGGAAATCAGTCTCCAACACAAAAGAAACAGTGATCAGATGTCCCCAAAGGTCTATTATAACCTTATGAGGACACAATGTAAAAAAAAATAAAAAAAAATAGAAAAGTAAAAAAATAAATAAATAAAACAATACGCCAATAAAACACCATTATTAAAGGTTATAGTCACACCCCCGACAACACCATACAAAATAAAAGTTACCATAACGGAGAGGAAAAACTATTTATAAAGTTTTTTATTAGCACTTTGTGTTATTAAATAAAAAAAAGTGAAAACCCTCCTTTTTTGTCTATATTTTCTTGGATGTAAAAAAAATGAAAACACATGCAAAAATAAAAACAACATAAAAATAAAGTCCTATGTGTCACTGAAAAAAGATGGAGAAATTAGTTGAATAACACATATGATAAAAATGTTACAGCCCTCAAAACCTCACACACAAAAAACCCCTAAAATGTGTCTGGTCCTTGACCACAAATTGGCCCGGTACTGAAGTGGTTAAATAAGGATTATAGTATTATTCTATCAGCTGGACTGATGGACTCTGCTGGCAGAGGTAGGGACACCATTGTTGTATTTGTTGCTGAGTTTGTTTGTTTTTTGATAGTTTGTTCTTTTATTATTTAAGAGCATTTCCTTCTAAATATCTTAAGAACATATATTGTTTTTACCCCCTGCCTTTCTTTATCCAAACTTTTTTTTGGAAGAGCCAATTCTGACTGTCACTATGGGGCCCCGTGATTTCTAAGTATACCCCTGAGCTCCATAAGTGGCTGCAGTGAATATGCTGTCTCCATAGCAGTAAGTTATTGCTATATAAGCAATGGAGAAGTATGACAGGTCTGTATCCATCTTTATTAAGACCCCTGTATACAATATGAATAAGTAGCAATCCCCACTCAGCAGTAGTCTTGGGTACAAGCTCTTAGGGTAAGTTCACACAGAGTTTTTTGATCAGGATTTTGAGGCCGTATCCGCCTCAAAATCCTGACCAAAAAGACGGCTCCCATTGACATCAATGGGAACTGCTCAGGAGTTTTTTCAGGGAGCCGTTTCTTCTGGCTCCCGGAAAAAAGAAGCAAGATGCTCATTCTTCAGGCCGTTTCGCCTCGGGATTAAGCCTGAAGAGACTTCCTCCTCCAGACTAGGCCCATTCATTGGGCCTAATCCAGAGCGGAGTGCGCAGCTGGATGTCGGTGCAGTGCACTGGCTTTCAGTCACGTCTACCCGCCTCAGGTTCCGGTCCACATAACCCCATCTAAACTTACCCTTAGAGTTTTGACAGCTTTTAAATACCAAAGTCTGAGAAAGCCTTCACTTTATTAACCCTCTCTTGTCATGTCAGATTCCCCTTTAATCTCTCTTAATGATTAGTTCTGATAGGCCCTAATGTATTAGAAATACAACAGATGAGATTAATAAAAATGTAGTTATTTTTTTCCAGATCTAAGCACAGCAGTGAAAGGGGTCACCATTTGTCATTAATCCTATTTGTCTTGGAGTTTTAGATAGATAGATAGATAGATAGATAGATAGATAGATAGATCGGAGATAGATAGATAGATAGATAGATAGATAGATAGATAGATAGATCGGAGATAGATAGATAGATAGATAGATAGATAGATAGATAGATAGATAGAAAGATAGATAGATAGAAAGATAGATAGATAGATAGATAGATCGGAGATAGATAGATAGATAGATAGATAGATAGATAGATCGGAGATAGATAGATAGATAGATAGATAGATAGATAGATAGATCGGAGATAGATAGATAGATAGATAGATAGATAGATAGATAGATCGGAGATAGATAGATAGATAGATAGATAGATAGATAGATAGATGGCGTTCTCTCTGTTTCACATTGTCTGGCTGTTGAACACATAATGACACATTTTTATGATTTGTTTGGATAAAACAAACACTGGTCAATATTGTAGTGCGCCAGCTCTTATGTCTATAGAAATTGGAACAATAGAAGTCATTCCTGTAAAAACTACGTGTCACTCTCTACCTGTGTATGAAATGACTGTTTACATAAAATGCCTCTGCCAGCTATCAAAGTTTGGAATCACTTTGTCACTTTAGCCGGGTAATAATCTTTATTGACTTACAACATTCTTCAAACTTATTCAGTGGATTGTCTGAATTCTCAAGCTGTCATCCAAGGTACTTTGCTAATGTGGCATTGATCTATCTACAAATCCAAAACTGAGGTAGAAGAGAGAGAAATATTGGCTCCGGGATACAGTAGAGGCCAGCAAGATAAATCATTTAGGATGTCTTTTTGCAAGTTTGAGGTCACAATTCATTCATCTTGTTAACTTTGTTCTATCCCTTTAGTGGCTTCAATTGCAGGATTAAATATTGAATGGTGGCAGATCATTCAATATATGGGTCTTCTTGCTTTGGCAGTGTCAGGCTTTTCGAGCTGAAAGGAGAATGGTGCACATATACGATGCCAAAAGTAATCTTGCTGATGATCTGTTCTGTAGGATTAATCCAGCAACAGTATTATCAGGCAATTCTCAGCACATTGGCTCATCCCTGATATGACACTGGCGGAGCAAATGGATAAACTAAGCATATAGGAATGTCATAGTAAATACAGATCAACATAGGCCAAAAAAGTTAGCTTGTTTGTTCCGGATGAAAGGTGTCTTTTTATATACTGGTTATTTTACAAGACACTGGCTATAATAAAGAGACATTTTCTAGTATATTAGCATTGCTGCCTCCCCCGTTCTTATCCTTCTGTGTGATAAAGAGGTAGTCACCCGTATTATACAGCTGATATGATTGCTAGTCAATGGTGCTGGTACAGTAATATTAAGTATCAGGTATGATAATATACAGCATTATCCCCATATTACACCTATAGGGAAAACGCCAATGTTTCCGCAGGTATAATTGACATGCTACAATTTTCAAAAAATACTAATACATGACCGATACCCAACATGAAACCAGTCATTGACCATAGCGGTCGCATAAGCCTTCTGCACTTCCAGCCTGGACAGTCCTGGCATTGGAGGGAATGAGAGAAGTGAAGCCTGAATAGAGGACCAGAGATAGCCTATTATACACTACCATTGGCAGTACACATTGTGAGAGAAGATGGAAAGCAATGTCACACTGACCTAGGCTGGTAAAAAGTGGTGGGACCAAGGCCAATACTCAAAACAATGGACTCTTTTGCTCAATTGCTCTTCTTTGATTCTAACAATGTAGCGACTTTTGGTTGCACATATAAGTGCACATTGATGTCATCACCACATCAGTATAATAAACTGTATTAATATGCATTAAAAATATGTAAACTGTATTAAATATTTATTAAAAATATACATTATCCAATAAAATAGAATGATAAGAATACACTTAAAGAGGACCTTTCACCATCTCCACCAACTCCTTGCATCTTTTACTAGGTGTTATACCACTGATTCTGGCACAGTTGGAATTTTTCTCTAGACCCCGTTTTCTCCTGACAGTCACTGCAATTAGTTTCAGCAACCAATGTGCTAATCACTCTCTATACTGTCAGGTGGGTGGTTCCATATTATCTGCCCTCGGCTAGGACTGCCCACCTCACAGTAGAGAACCTAATTGGCATAATGGGTATTCAAACTAAAAGTGCTAATTGCTCAGGAATGCTGGGGGATAGAGGAAAAAAAAAGCCAACTGCACTGGAATCAATATAGTGGCGCCTATTGAATTATGTAAAGAGTTGAAGATGGTGGAGGTGGTGAAAGGTCCTCTTTAACTTATTTCTTTGAAACCGAGACGGTTTACAGTGTTAGCTCTCATATTCCATCTTCTTTCACATTATAAATAGAGATGAGTGAGTAGTATTCGATCGAGTAGGTATTCGATCGAATATTACGGTATTCGAAATACTCATACTCGATCGAGTACCACTTGCTATTCGAATGGAAAAGTTTGATGCAGAACCAGCATTGATTGGCCGAAGCTATATAGTCGACCAATCAACACTGGTTCTTCTCCTACGTTTAGAAGTCTTCTCTGTGCAGCTTCCCCGCGGTGTCTTCCGGCTCTGAATTCACTTTGCCAGGCATCGGGCCTGGGCAGAGCTGACTGCGCATGCCCGCACTACATTTTCTTGTAGTGTGGGCATGCGCAGTCGGCTCTGCCCAGGACCAGTGCCTGGCAGAGTGAATTCAGAGCCGGAAGACGCCGCGGGGACGCTGCACGGAGAAGACTTCTCGGAGGATCCAGCTCAACCCTCACTCGTGGACTTGGTAAGTGTAATTTTAATCGAATGATGCCTACCCCTGAAACAAGCATTTTTCCCCCATAGACTATAATAGGATTCGATATTCGATTCGAGTAGTCAAATATTGAACGGCTACTCGAAACGAATATCGAACCTCGAACATTTTACTGTCATCTCATCTCTAATTATAAGACATATTTCTTCTTGCCAACAAACAAGAACATGTCCCTATGATTAACACTTCAGCTCCTATATCTCCGGGTCTGAGGATCTCCGGCAACATTGCCATACATATATGTGAATAATATAAGCATTTTGTCTTGTAAATTACTCTTTTTCACACCAAAGGCTTTGGGCTTATGGCTCTTTTCATGTTAAGTGTCTTAATAAACTGAGTAGCATGTGATACAGATACACTTCAGTAAGTTAAAGCACATTGCAGAATGGATTTCGCTTGACAATGCACAGGATTTGATACATATTAATGTCTAAAAGTGTCTCGGCTTGCTCTTTAGCGTAACTTATATGCACATGTTGAAACACAAGTGTATCCTTAGAGGGATTTCATAATATATCACTTGATGATAGCGCTTATTAATGTGCCGCTGTTTAGGAATGTGAGCACTGGAGAAAAATCCCTTTGAAAACGAGCAGTCAGTATTAATGGCAATAAACATATCCGGGAAGTATTTAGGCCTGAACAGTTTATTACATAGGAGACCAATGAACTTTAACCTGCCAAATAAAGGAAAACTCTGATCCCATCTGCTCTGGTTCCCATAGTATCCTATGGGGTCCAATAAAAAAAATTGAAATATTTTTTTTTTCCACTTTGCTTTAGTTTGTATTATCTATTAAGTAAAGGTGTGCTCTTCAAACCTAATTTTCTTTTATAACAAAATTTTTGATTAAGTAGGTACCAAAAGACCAATAAAGGATCCAAACATAACTAGCGCATCATTTTTACGTTCAATAATTATCACACTTACAATACTAGTAATATTGAACCAAAACAAAAGGGACTCCACAGAATAGTCAGACGCTCTTGATTGTTTCAATTTAATGATAAGCGTTCGCAGCCACAATGGAGCCTTGTTCTGCTTAATAAAATATTCATTTTAACTGGTGGTTTTAATTAGTTTTCGTTCGTTTACCTCAACATCCCATTACATAGGCATCTCCCAACAGTCTAATTGCTAAAGTGCAGTCCATTACTTTTTACCCCACCCTTTGTTGCTACTTTGCTGAAATTATGTGTGTACATGTAGTGTAGTAGACCTACTGTAACTTAGCAGTAACGTCTGGTTACTAGGCAGAAAACCATTTATGTTCTTACATGGAGGAACCTAGCCATTAGGCAACACCAATGCAACATTTTGCAGGTTAAGGCTCAGGGCACACGTTGCAGAACAGCTGCATTTTTTTGTTGCCGATTTTGATGCACATTTGTGAGCCTAAGTCAAGTAGACGTCTCCCTTTTACTAAATACAGCTAAATCTACAACAAAAAAGAAAAGTTTTTCATAAGGTGTGGCCTCAGCTTGAAGGGGTTTTCTAGGGTTTTAAAGGGGTTGTCTGATGCCATCAATATCAGATTGGTGGAGTTCTGAAACCTGGGACCTCTGTCTGAAGGCACTGTTGCAACATATCAAACGTAACATTTAATAGTACTACTACTTAATACTACTTAAAACAGGTTCCATATAAAACAGTTGTCACCACAGCAGATAATGAAGTAAATATTCAAGAAGATAAGAAATGGAACAATCTTACAAACATTTATAGGCGGGAGTCCCACGGTGAGGGTGCATCACAAAGGGAGAACAGAGGTTCCCTCTTTAATGCTGACACTCAAACCCCAAAAGTGCTCCCGCCCTTACAAGAGCAATACCAAACTGACCCTAAATGTCCCTCCTCCCAGGGACCTCTACCATTCGGCTGTTCTCCCCATGACTATCCTAAGGATAGGGCATCAATATCATGAATCCATTAATATTGATGTCTTGTCCTAAGGAGAAGTGAAATGGATTTCCGATTCCCACTCAATTGAGCACAGCAACTTTTTCCTAACCAAGCACAGTGCCATCCATTCTGTAGGGGCTGTGCCTGGTGCTACTAGTAACTCTGTCCCACTCACTTGAATGGACCCATGCACAGCCATTGCAAAATGGACAGCACTGTGTCTCCTACACAATGAAGAGTTTGAGCATTTGCATCTCTTTAAAAATCTAGTTGTTAGGTTTAGAAGGACATTGTCTATTCTTCAATCTGATATTGATGGCCTATACTAAGGGAATACTGTCAATACTAAAGCATAACTAAACCTTCAAACAAGGTTACAAAACACAGAATTGTCGAAAAGCTGCCAAAAAGAAAAAAATTGTTCAGAAGTTTAGTTACGCTAAAGTTAGTTTAGTTAAAGTCTAGGAAAAGATCTGTTTTTCTTGCAGAGTTTCATGCATTTTTATAGTCAAAGCCTAAGTGGATTTAGCAGAATGGAGGAGTATAAGTGCCTCACTGATATTTCCCAATCCTTTTGGCTTTGGACTCCAAAAATGCAGCAAAATCTGAAGCAATAAAACACCGCTTTTACATAATGTGTGGTCTCAGCCATCGGCTCCATCAGTTATCTTTACCATCATGGAATTCGGATGATCCAGAGACAGGTAAAGCTAGAAATATGCAAAAAGTGATGTCGGGGGCCTTATAATTATGGCTCTGAACAAATGTGACATATAATTACTAAATACAGGTGAACTATTCATATAACATCAGACATTGAACACTCTTATAATTTGTTAAAATATTTTACTATTCCCTCAAGCATACATGATTTTTAACATTCATTCACTAATATAAGCAGTATCTGCCAATGGCGCTTTTTAGAGGAAGGCAACTTGAAATAGAATTTGAATACCACAACAAAACATTGCCTTGAGGCCAAATTACCATGAAGAATACTAGATTGCTTGTTTTACTTTATTTACATTGACTCCAACAATGTATCTCTTGTTATAATAAGATTGTATCTATGCAATATAGCTTAGTGAACCATATATGATATTATTGTGCAGTATTAGATATCACTATTATGTATTTACAGTACATGGGGTGTAGTGATAGGGTATGCTGTGGTAACCCCCCCTGTAGGGACCCCAAAGGTCCCTTCGCTACATAAAATATACCACTATTCTAAATGGTACACAGGATGTAGGGACTAGAGATGAACGAGTAGTACTCGATCGAGTAGGTATTCGATCGAATACTACGGTATTCAAAATACTCGTACTCGATCGAGTACCACTCGCTGTTCGAATGTAAAAGTTCGATGCAGAACCAGCATTGATTGGCCGAATGCTATACAGTCGGCCAATCAACGCTGGTTCTTCTCCTACCTTTAGAAGTCTTCTCCATGCAGCTTCCCCGTGGCGTCTTCTGGCTCTTCATTCACTCTGCCAGGCATCGGGCCTGGGCAGAGCCGACTGCACATGTCCGCTTGTTACACAGGCATGCACAGTCGGCTATACCCAGGCCCGATGCCTGGCAGAATGAATGAAGAGCCGGAAGACGCTGCGGGGACACTGCAAGGAGAAG
Organism: Leptodactylus fuscus; assembly: GCF_031893055.1. Classification (NCBI taxonomy): domain Eukaryota; kingdom Metazoa; phylum Chordata; class Amphibia; order Anura; family Leptodactylidae; genus Leptodactylus; species Leptodactylus fuscus. The sequence goes on from NC_134265.1 coordinate 302,116,440, forward strand.
ACTGCTTGGAGGATCCAGCCCGACCCTCACTCATGGACTTTGTAATTGTATAATTTGATCGAACGTTGCCTACCCCTGAAACGAGCATTTCCCCCCATAGACTATAATAGGGTTCGATATTCGATTCGAGTAGTTGAATATTGAGGGGCTACTCGAAACGAATATCGAACCTCGAACATTTTACTGTTCGCTCATCTCTAGTAGGGACCCATTTACAGATTTTGCATTGGGGTCAAGGAGCTTAAAATTAGGCCTCTGTACATAGAATATCATCTGTAACCAAAACCAAATGGATATGTATTTCTTTAAAATGGCGGATTGGTTAATAAAATTAAAGGGTTTGTTTGGGATAACATTAAATCCCTACACTAAACACCCTCCCCCGCCTACTTTCTAAATGGCATAATTAAGCAAAAATGTATATTTACCCATATCCCTGGAGCGGTCATGTGTTGAAGCCAACACTCTACCTCTATTGTGCAAGCGGTAGGATCCCAAAGTAGCTGCCCACGCCTGTGCTGTAGAGTTGGAGTGAAGGCTACAGTACAGTGCTGGGACTGCTGCACCCTGGCAGACTCACAAACGAGGTGAAGCCGTTTCCCACAGAAGGAAGCCTGGACAGGTAAGTATAATGGGGTCGGAATTGGGCTGAGTTAGTTGGAAAGGGGTACTAGTGGGTGGGAAAGCTAGGAAGACAGGGAAGAGATGTTAGAGACGTACAGGAGAAGAGTGAGAAGGAGATAGCGTGAGAGCCTACAACTACCAGAATGCATTGCAGCAGCTAAGGAAGCAGGAAGTTACACTCAGTAAACAAATGCAGAAGATGCTAGGTGCTTCCAGAGAAACCCAGAAATCACTCAAAACACTGCTAAAGGTATTTGGGTACACTTATTAACTAGAGATGAGCGAACAGTAAAGTGTTCGATATTCGATATTCGTTTTGAGTAGCCCCACAATATTCGACTACTGGAATTGAATATCGAATCCTATTATACTCTATGGGGGAAAAATGCTCGTTTCAGGGGTAGGCAACATTCGATCAAATTGAACTTACCAAGTCCATGGGTGAGGGTTGGGCTGGATTCTCTGAGAAGTCTTCTCTGTGCAGCATTCCCGCGGCGTCTTCCGGCTCTGAATTCACTCTGCCAGGCATTGGGCCTGGGCAGAGCCGACTGTGCATGCCCGCACTACAAGAAAATGGTCGCTTACAGCCATTTTCTTGTAACGCAGGCATGCACAGTCGGCTCTGCCCAGGCCCGATTCCTGGCAGAGTGAATTCAGAGCCGGAAGACGCCGGGGGGGCGCAGCGCGGAGAAGACTTCTAAAGGTAGGAGAAGAACCAGTGTTGATTGGTCGACTGTATAGCATTTGGCCAATCAACACTGGTTCTGCATCAAATTTTTCCATTCAAATAGCGAGTAGTATTTGATCGAGTACGAGTATTTTGAATACCGTAGTGTTCAATCGAATACCTACTCAATCGAATACTACTCGCTCATCTCTATTATTAACCCATTAATAACACTTTAAAAAATAAATAAATAAATAGATTTTTTTTGCAAAGGAAATCCCTATATTTCTTTCCTCCTTTCTTGTGATACTGAATACCAGCACGGTCTGGCTTCTCAGTTTGGTTGATGGCTGATTCTGTTATAATGCTGCTGCTTTTGAGCCATAAGAGTTCACCTTCTTAACAGAAGACCCTCATTTCTCTCTAATATGCCAAAGACCAACTAGACAAGGCACATTTTAGAGTGTAGAATATACATTTGGTATATTACATAGTTCTATGTATTGTACGGTGTGTGACTTTCTTTATTTTAAGGCTATATGAATCTCACTGCGTGCGATATTTCCATAATTTACACTAGTATGATAATAAATATAAAGCGATAATTAATTCTACAGTCGCATCCTGCAGAGTCAGCGTACAGAATTACCTCTCTTCAGCAAGTGAAGGATTAGTATTTGCTGGGATATTTCTCATTGCATTGCTAAATTAGAAGAATGTATTTATAGTACAATTAACAAGGAAGATTAGAAGGTAGCAGCTGAGGAGATCTCTGCTCAGATGGACCTACAATCTGTTAGAGCAGCGACGAAATACCAGGAGCTTCTACAGTAGGATGCTGTCAGCAATGACACAGAATGCCAATGTGAACCCATCATCATATTATTTCTATTCACAGAGAGGACAGGCCTACAAGTCAGGGGAACTAGTAAAAATCTTTTGAGGCATTGCTGCTTACCTCTTTGGAGAAATGGCAACACCCTGATTGCTCCAAAGAGCTAATTTTAATATTGATAACATAGGCTATATTTTGGCAATGGAAAGGCACTGATTTAGTGTTTGATTAAGGTGATCCCATATGAGGCACCAAAACTAACAGCATTGATTTCTCAGGAATGGTGGGGGCTAGAGAAAAACATTCCAACTTTTTCATATTTAGTGGAGCAGTGCCCATTAAATTATAAAAAGAACTAAACTTGATGGAGCGCTATGGACGAGTACTATCAGGAGGGGCGTTCCTCACAGCCCAGCTAGACTGTCTTCTGACAGTGGGCAGAGATTGTGCCGAAACTAATGGCACTAATATCTCCAGCCCCAGGGCAAAGAATGGGAAAGTTGACATTGTTCTGAATTCAGTGCGCTGTCGGTTTATAAAACATGAAGGGTCCACTTTAAATGGGTTTTATAATGAACAGAATTTATTTCCTATCCACCTATTCCCTAGCCACTTTATCCATAAGAATGGAGGTCACAAAGTCTTCTGTGTAAATAGGGTGCTCCCTCACTCCTATAAAATTGAAGGGAACGCACTACTGTTTCCTTCGCACAGGACTTTCAGGGATCCTGTTCTCATGATCCCCCTGTGGATTCAGCATTAATAGAATAACAATGTAGGGTACAAACATAGAATTTGACAAGTGAATTCTCATATCATGTTAACAAACGTCTGCGTTCATTCTTGCACTTTATATGACAGCAGTTATTTCATAACACACCATATCATGAAAGGTGCAATGAGTGCTCATTGGGTGAAAGCTACATCTGTATATCACTGTATATCTATTGTTCTAAGTCAGCCTACTTCTAGGTAATTCACTCATTCTCCATTAGATAAATATACCCCTGTGTCCTGTCATCTTGCACCTCTCCACTTTCAGTCCCTCCAACATATACACCGTGCCCCTTATTTAGCTAGTTCCACCATGATTTATGATCAGTGCCTTTGGGGACACAGCTCCTCTCATTGCTTGTCATACACATGTGCCTTATCGTCTGCATTCTCACCTTTATCTTATATTATATCCACCACAGATTCTCTGCTTTGTATATATAGACAGCTCGATGTTGTTCCGTATCTCTGTGTTAGTGACTTTTGTCCTTTTATACTTATGGAGCATATCGTTGATGTCTACTGCTTGCTGCATACTGTACCCTGTTATCTGTCGGCAGGTGAATGCCTACGGTTGGATGGAGATCTTGTCCTTTCGAATCTCCAATATATTGCTTAGTTTAGTTCACCTCTCATTTGTTTAGACACCTTGAATGCAATGAAGGGTTTACTTGTGCACTTCTTACTTTATGTGGAAGCTCATAATGACTGCAGGAGTAATTCACGAAGCAGTAAAGGCCATGGAGGTTTACCGCTGGAACACGCTGGCAGTAACCGTTCTTTGTTTATGCTCTATAAAAGACTTCGCTTGTCTCGGCAATCTCTGCCACAGTCCTATCTCCAACATCTTTTTTTTTTTTTCTTATATGAGCTCATCTTCAAGAGCCATATTGGTCTAATTTACATGAAAGATCCGAATTGGCTGCGAGTTTTGTCAGTGAATTATACGCAATGTTTTATTTTCATTTTGGGGATGATATTGATTTACATCAGAAAGAAATTATTGGCCGTATAGAATCTTGGCTCGGAGATGTGAGTCTGTTTTCAGCATTTAAGATGCAGATCCAGCGCTTATTACACTAACCACAAATGGGGCATGGATTTAACAACATGCTTTAGATTGCAATAAAGATGCAACACTTGGTCACGGAACATACCGGTTCACAGTTTTCTGCTTTGCAAATTGTAGATTTTTACTTTTGGTTTTATTTGCTTAACATCTGTATATAATTACAATATATGAGATGGTATGCTACTTGCTAAAGGCTCGGCATATCACAGTCATGATTCGTTCCAGAAATGGCTGTATTTCTTTGTCTAATCAGTTCTCTGCTCCACTTTGCCATTGTTTGCAGTTTAGCAGATACAGCAGATGTTCGAAACCTCTCCAACAGACCACCTATCCAGTCTAGATTTCCTATCGTGCCGTATATTACACATACAGGCCATCTTCTTTTAAGAGGCCACCCCCAAAGAGACCAATTTTCGATGTCTCAAAGAGGTGTAAGTTTTTAATTTAAAGTGGGACTGGATACAACGTTTCATGTTAGAAGGCATAGGCAGCCTATGAGCTTTAACCCTTACAATTCCCCCAAATCATGAGTCTAATGAATAATGATACCGTAGTGTACTTTGTTGGGGTTTTTTTTCTTCTATGGAGCTTTCCAAGATACATTGTGGCAGATTTATTAATATGGTCTTATTTAGACAGCTTAGAACAAGGCTAGCTGTGCCATATGTATCACAGTGGAGATAAACTTATTCCACATCTTGGATGACTTACTCTAGAACATCTGCCCCAGGGTGTTCAGTTGATTTAAATGGCCCATATGGGATGGCCTGCTAAAGTATCAAAGTCCTTTTATGTTAACTATTTGTTGACAGTCCATTGACTTTATAAGTGATGTTATATGTACTTGGCAATTAATGCTGCAATGACATATTGGTACATTATTGCAAAGGTTGCAGCTACATGATATATATGGTGCAGCTGCAGAAGTGGGGAGTAAACTGTCAGTGACAGCCGGACTCTCCATAGAGAAGAAAGGGGGGGGGGGTTATTACTGTCCCTGCCTTCCTGGTCATGTATACACAGCGCTCGATGAGCACTGTGTATACAGCTATGGAAGCAATTATGATGCAGCTTTCCTTTGGATCTGCTGATTTCGTGATCACTGAGTGTAGGGAAATTGCAGAAGCTGCTGGGTCCTAGCAAAGCCAAATCAGGTATGCAGTGCATGTTAGGAGGCTTTACTTCTCCTGTAAATGTGACTAATGTATCAACTCCAATTACATGGCAAATGAGTGCAACAAAAAAATGTTTAAATGCTCCCGAAAGATCTATTATGATCTTATTGGGGGCACATTGCATATTTTGGTACACAGGTTCTAGCCCCACTAGAAATTACCATAACAGACTTGGAATAAAATACAGTATATATGTTGCACCGATGAGTTATAAGTCTACATTCACATATGCATTTGGGGTCTCCATTGCAGTGTCTGTCAGAAATCCCTATAAGTACGACCTTTTTGGCTAGCAATTTAAGGGAAAAAAACAGAATTACAGGAGGCATTATAGACTATGGAGTCCATCAGAAGTCCATTGCTTGCTGTCTATCATTTGATGGTCCATTTTTCTTGGTTCTGCGACAAACTAGAAGAATGTCTAGGACAATATAATTGAGAACCACTGAGATAACCTTTTCAATATAGTATGTACTAAAACGTTGTCCAGTGATGAACCTGAAAAAAATGCCTGGTCATGAAGTGGTTAAGAATGGATGAGAATCTGTGCTCATGGGTCCGCAAAAAAATTAAGATTTTAGTGTATTTTCCCTTTAAACCAATGCCATCAATAAACGGATATAGTAGTCAGTTATTGTGCTATCTGGGGTGTCCTGTGTCCTTGGGGTGCCACCATGGTGGTGCATGAGCTGCTTTAAATATACCGTATATACTTGAGTATAAGCCAAGGCCCCTAATTTTACCACGAAAAACTTGAAAACTTATTGACTCGAGTACAAGCCGAGGGGGGATGCAGCAGCTACTGGGAAATTTCAAAAATTAAAATGGCCGGAGTTTCTGGGTGCAGTAGTTGCTGGGTGCTGGGGAAGGGGAGGGGGTGTTTTGGTTGTCTGTCTGCCCCTTCCCTGAGCTTGAGGACTGTTTTTTTTTTTTTTCCCACTTGTAATTCAGCCTGGCTGAATATAGGGTATCTGCAGTGCTCCTAGTAACCCCTTCCCGAAGGAACAGGAGCACTGCAGGTACCTTATATTCAGTAGACCGGGCACTTTCAGATACAGGGATACCTAATGTGTTTGTGTTTTACAGTCATTTTCTACTCTTATATGTATTCTAGGGAAAGGAGGGATTTAGAACTTTTATTTACTTTATTTTTTTATTATATTTTTTTTAAAGCTTCTTTTTTTTCACTAACTTATGGAAGATTCTATACATTACTATTGCAGCTGGTCATAGACACCCCCCCCCCCCCCTCTCCCAAAAAATAAATAAATATTATTTTTTTTTTTTTTTGCTGGACTCGAGTATAAGCCGAGCGGGGCTTTTTCAGCACAAAAACTTTGCTGAGAAACTAGGCTTATACTCGAGTATTAAATTAAAATGACCTTGTATTAAAATGAAAACTGATTTAATAATTTGTGTCTTCGACAAGACATAAACTACAATTTTCCATGTAGTATAACAAAGTATCCTCGTGCCTAATGCTGAAGCAATTTCAGTATATTTAACCAGTTATTTTCTAGTTTTGCTCGTGTTTATTCAGTGCTTTTTGTTTGGAAGAAGCCGCCAAGAAATAAGGTCACAGCATCTCTAACTGTTCCTGACGTCTTATCCTTTGAAGGCAGCCAAGATAAAAGCATGAAGTGCTACATGAAATATTAGTAGAAAATCTTTGCCGAGAGTCAGAAGATTAGAATAGACTGATGGCTGTAGTGATAGACAAGTAATTCCAAAAATGCAAATGCTGGGGAGATGTACCTACAAGGCAGAGGTCAGGACTGACCACGAGTTCGAGATGTGTTTATTTCAAAATTTATTCATATTCAAGCAGATGATGTGAAAAATGTATAGTACAAGTAAAAAGTACATTTAGTTGTATTAGCATCCTTATATATTCATGCATTACCCATGTACCTACTACCTATATGTAAGAAATCTAATTTATGATACTTTTATAAGGAGTTATGTTATTATGGTTAAGTTTAAGAACAAGACAATATAAAATGAGTGGTTAAGGTGTTCATGTACATACAGTACTGACATATTATTGCAAAGTTTACAGCTGCACAATATTGTGCAGCTGCAGGAGCCGGAAGGAGCCTGTCAGTGACTCCAAATAGAAGACAGGGAGGTTTTATGGGGATCAGTTGATACGGAGGAATTTGCTGCGAATCCAAAGCAGATTCCTCCAAAATTTGTCTTCCACTGTTTTCAATGGGAGGCAGAGATCGCAGCAGGACGCGGAAAAAAAAGAATCATGCTTGATCTTGGACACTGTGGGTGGAATCCACGGCTTGAGATTCATTGCTGATTAGGCCCATTCATCCAGGCCAAATCAGGAATGGTATGCCGCTATGGGATGCAGGATGCTGGTGCACTGCATCGGCATCCTGTTGCGGCTAGTCTGCGCAAAAATGCTGGCAGTGGAAAATGAAGGGGAATTTCCTATTCATTTTCCTCTATGTGAATAGACCCTTACTGTCACTGCCTTCCTGGTTGTTGTATACATTGCCATTTCAATTTTTTCCCATAAATCAAAAGTGACATTAAGCAACACTGTAATATATCTTATTAAGGAAAAATGCCTCTTTCGCCACAGACATACCCCTCCTCCGCTCTGCTTCCTAGTCCTAATCTGCCTAATGATAGATAATAATGGAGGGATCTCACTATGATAGAGTCCATTGGCATCTATCGTGTCATTAAAGAAAAATGCATGGAACATCCCCCAAAAAAACAAAAATAAAAGTTAAGCAAAACATTATATGTACCCCAAAATGGTGGCATAGAATAAGCTTACACATAGCTATGGGGACAGAAAAATGTAAAATGTATGAGTTTTGGATGATCGGAAATAACATTAACGTACAAACTACCCTGCGTGTTACAACATATTCAGTTCACAGGCTCCGTGGTGAAGAGCTCAGACAACAACTCCAAATAATGTTACCAAAGAGTAAGAATAAGACTTGTTCATTTTCCTTTAAAACATTGATCCAAAAGAGAGGAGGGCAGGAAGTATTGTCATAGGAGCACAGATACAGAAAGCCTAAAGGACATGTAATATCACTTTTCTTGTAGATCTTCTTAAAGAAGACCTCTCTCCGGAGCAGTAAAAGTTTTCTTCTGTGAACCTTTATCTAGTCACAAATGATTTGCAGATTGGAGATAAACATTGGAAATAAGACTCACAATCCTTCCGAGAACGTTCCTTATAAAAGTATATAAGAGTCCACAGTAGCCGTCACAATGAGATTCCACTGAAACAGAAAAGCGGATAATAGATAAGCAGCAAAATATTTGTCAGTATAGTTAGAAGAGTAATTTGCCAGCAGTAGAGTAAACAGATCTGTGGAATGGGGAGGTGAGAGCGCAGCTTGTAAGCCTCTTCTAAAATCCAGACACATCCCCATGCCTTCCATTTCTGCACTTATCTTGTTTATTGATGGTGACATCAGGGTCAGTTTGGTTGCAGCCATTTCTGCAAGGTTTACAGAACAACTCAGGAAGCAGATAGTTGATCATGATGTGATTATTTCAGATTTGCATAGCACTAATTCGCCGGTGATTCATAGCCGGCCTCGGCTGCAATTCAAGAAGTCTCTTTTATATGGTTTCTGAACCAGCACTTCATATTTTAAAGACGTGAAATGTTTTTGGCATTGTTGTATGTGATAATCATCTAGCAATTCACTTGAAGTATCCTAAAAACAGCAATGGCTCTAGGGTTTGTCTTTCACATTTCCATTCGATAATGCTGTTTCCCTGATAATTGAGATGGAGAGCTGCCATCACGGGCGATGTCATACACCCACTTAGACATTCACTGCCCGAAAACTATTTCAAAAATAATATTTTTTATCGTACATTGTTTAGTTGTGGGTTTCACATAATAGGTTCTTAAAGTGAATGTCTGGTTATGAGCTCAGGAGTGATGTGTAATGGCCAATATGAATTAATACTCACCTCTCCTGGCTCCTGACTCCTTCTATTTAGCCCAGCTTGCTCCTATACCTAAAGTCCTGATGCTGTCAGCATCTGGACATAATGTGCAGTAACTCTTGAAGTCACTCCATTATGGCAGTGCCAAGGACTTACAACTGATGTGGGGCAAATATGAGGACCACGAAGAAGGTAGTATACTGTGTGTCAGGCACTAAGGGGCAGTATACTATATGGGGGGCACCAGAGGTGTAACCTCAAGCTCCTGGGCCCCATGCAAACTATACAATGGAGTCCCTCCCCGCTTACCATGTCCTGTTTACACACTGGTGTCTTCTTAGGTCTGGTTCACATCTGAGTTCAGGTTTCCATGAGGGGAGTCTGTTTCGGAAACCTATATGCATTAAAAAGCAGTTACTTAAAGGGGTTGTCCCATCTGAAGGATCCTATCTATACTGGTAGCTTATGTAAATTTAAGCCTTTTTCTAAATATATTGCTTTATAAATTCTGCTTTCTTTGCCTGGTATGTGAATTTATTCCTCCATTGTTTACACATCATTGCTATAGCCACGGACCTAGGAGACAGGACAAGTTAGGTCACTTGATAATTGCACTTTGCTGATAAAGCCCGGTCTTTTATTTCTCTATGTAAACACACAGTTAACACTGAGTCCGTTCTGTACAAGAATATGCATATTATCTGACCTCCAGAAGAGTTGTTTGTCCTGTTCAGCAGGAAGGAGGGGGAGGGAGGGACATACAGGAAGTGAGAATCAGACACTGTATCCAGCCTGGCTGAAAGGCTGAGATGAGAAAACCCCTTTAAGGAACCCATACATTATAATGGGGTCCATGTGGTTTCTGTTCAATTTCCACATGAAACATGCAAAAACTCAACGCTTTTTAATACGTATATGTTTCCTTTTGGGGGGGGTCCCCAAACGGACTCTCTAAACGAAAACCTGAACGCAGATGTGAATAGTGACTTAGCATTGTAGACAGGCCTTTTGGCCCCTTCTGTCTTCGGAGCGTGTTAACAGTTGTTACCCTGCGTCCCCTATAGCTACGCTACTGGATGGCACTAAGTAAATATCACTGAGGGATTATCACTCTATAGAAAGTAGTTCACTGAAGGAGTAACTAAAATTTAACTTTTATTGGATCCGTTAAAACAATTATTTCAAGGATAAATTAAAACTAAAAACACCAAAATGTGGGTGGCTGGACCTTTCAATAGTATGTGTGGTCTAAATAGACACCACTTTAAATCCTCCCACAAGTCTCTGTCCAACCTCACATCAAATAGAAGCCTCAATACTAAAATTCCAAGGCTCCTTCAATAACAAGACATCTAATCAGAGTCCTATAGATTAAATGAGAACCCTGACTTAAAGGCAAACAGGACTACTCGCAAACTCCGCTGGGCCAAATTCATGAAAAATTCAGATATGAATAAGTGCAGAGAATCGGGTATAGATCAAGGAGACCTACCAGATCTAGCCATCCTCGAAACCCTATGGGATGAGGGCCAAGGAGGGGTTATTAAACATACGGATCTCAGACCAAAAAGTAAAAAGAATCCATCGTTGTTCGATACTAGATTCATCAATACATTTGAACAACTTGTCATGAGGGACCTCGCACATCTAGGGTCTCAGACTGTTCCAGTTAGAAACAACTTCACTAGGGGTCAGTTGGGTGCTCTAAAAAAATTGGAGCTGGATATATCTGTTGTAACAAAGTCTTCGGACAAGGGGGGGAACATCATGATCATGGATAGGAATCAATATAAAACCATTAGAGATGAGCGAACAGTGTTCTATCGAACACATGTTCGATCGGATATCAGGGTGTTCGCCATGTTCGAATCGAATCGAACACCACGTGGTAAAGTGCGCCAAAATTCGATTCCCCTCCCACCTTCCCTGGCGCCTTTTTTGCACCAATAACAGCGCAGGGGAGGTGGGACAGGAACTACGACACTGGGGGCATTGAAAAAAATTGGAAAAAGTCATTGGCTGCCGAAATCAGGTGACCTCCATTTTAGACGAATAGTGGATTTCAAATCCGGGTCATATGAGAATGTGAACTTTGTGACTATGAGACAGGGGTAGCTGTACAGGCAGGGATAGCTAGGGATAACCTTTATTTAGGGGGGAATGTTATTAAAAATAACTTTTTGGGGCTCTATCGGGTGTGTAATTGTGATTTTTGTGAGATAAACTTTTTCCCATAGGGATGCATTGGCCAGCGCTGATTGGCCGAATTCCGTACTCTGGCCAATCAGTGCTGGCCAATGCATTCTATTAGCTTGATGAAGCAGAGTGTGCACAAGGGTTCAAGCGCACCCTCGGCTCTGATGTAGCAGAGCCGAGGCTGCACAAGGGTTCAAGCGCACCCTCGGCTCTGATGTAGGAGAGCCGAGGGTGCACTTGAACCCTTGTGCACCCTCAGCTCTGCTACATCAGAGCCGAGGGTGCGCTTGAACCCTTGTGCACACTCTGCTTCATCAAGCTAATAGAATGCATTGGCCAGCGCTGATTGGCCAATGTATTCTATTAGCCTGATGAAGTAGAGCTGAATGTGTGTGCTAAGCACACACATTCAGCTCTACTTCATCGGGCTAATAGAATGCATTGGCCAGCGCTGATTGGCCAGAGTACGGAACTCGACCAATCAGCGCTGGCTCTGCTGGAGGAGGCGGAGTCTAAGATCGCTCCACACCAGTCTCCATTCAGGTCCGACCTTAGACTCCGCCTCCTCCGGCAGAGCCAGCGCTGATTGGCCGAAGGCTGGCCAATGCATTCCTATGCGAATGCAGAGACTTAGCAGTGCTGAGTCAGTTTTGCTCAACTACACATCTGATGCACACTCGGCACTGCTACATCAGATGTAGCAATCTGATGTAGCAGAGCCGAGGGTGCACTAGAACCCCTGTGCAAACTCAGTTCACGCTAATAGAATGCATTGGCCAGCGCTGATTGGCCAATGCATTCTATTAGCCCGATGAAGTAGAGCTGAATGTGTGTGCTAAGCACACACATTCAGCACTGCTTCATCACGCCAATACAATGCATTAGCCAGTGCTGATTGGCCAGAGTACGGAATTCGGCCAATCAGCGCTGGCTCTGCTGGAGGAGGCGGAGTCTAAGGTCGGACCTGAATGGAGACTGGTGTGGAGCGATCTTAGACTCCGCCTCCTCCAGCAGAGCCAGCGCTGATTGGTCGAGTTCCGTACTCTGGCCAATCAGCGCTGGCCAATGCATTCTATTAGCCCGATGAAGTAGAGCTGAATGTGTGTGCTTAGCACACACATTCAGCTCTACTTCATCAGGCTAATAGAATACATTGGCCAATCAGCGCTGGCCAATGCATTCTATTAGCTTGATGAAGCAGAGTGTGCACAAGGGTTCAAGCGCACCCTCGGCTCTGATGTAGCAGAGCCGAGGCTGCACAAGGGTTCAAGTGCACCCTCGGCTCTCCTACATCAGAGCCGAGGGTGCGCTTGAACCCTTGTGCAGCCTCGGCTCTGCTACATCAGAGCCGAGGGTGCGCTTGAACCCTTGTGCACACTCTGCTTCATCAAGCTAATAGAATGCATTGGCCAGCACTGATTGGCCAGAGTACGGAATTCGGCCAATCAGCGCTGGCCAATGCATTCTATTAGCCCGATGAAGTAGAGCTGAATGTGTGTGCTTAGCACACACATTCAGCTCTACTTCATCAGGCTAATAGAATACATTGGCCAATCAGCGCTGGCCAATGCATTCTATTAGCTTGATGAAGCAGAGTGTGCACAAGGGTTCAAGCGCACCCTCGGCTCTGATGTAGCAGAGCCGAGGCTGCACAAGGGTTCAAGTGCACCCTCGGCTCTCCTACATCAGAGCCGAGGGTGCGCTTGAACCCTTGTGCAGCCTCGGCTCTGCTACATCAGAGCCGAGGGTGCGCTTGAACCCTTGTGCACACTCTGCTTCATCAAGCTAATAGAATGCATTGGCCAGCACTGATTGGCCAGAGTACGGAATTCGGCCAATCAGCGCTGGCCAATGCATTCTATTAGCCCGATGAAGTAGAGCTGAATGTGTGTGCTAAGCACACACATTCAGCACTGCTTCATCAAGCCAATACAATGCATTAGCCAGTGCTGATTGGCCAGAGTACGGAATTCGGCCAATCAGCGCTGGCTCTGCTGGAGGAGGCGGAGTCTAAGATCGCTCCACACCAGTCTCCATTCAGGTCCGACCTTAGACTCCGCCTCCTCCAGCAGAGCCAGCGCTGATTGGCCGAATTCCGTACTCTGGCCAATCAGCACTGGCTAATGCATTGTATTGGCTTGATGAAGCAGTGCTGAATGTGTGTGCTTAGCACACACATTCAGCTCTACTTCATCGGGCTAATAGAATGCATTGGCCAGCGCTGATTGGCCGAATTCCGTACTCTGGCCAATCAGCACTGGCTAATGCATTGTATTGGCTTGATGAAGCAGTGCTGAATGTGTGTGCTTAGCACACACATTCAGCTCTACTTCATCGGGCTAATAGAATGCATTGGCCAATCAGCGCTGGCCAATGCATTCTATTAGCGTGAACTGAGTTTGCACAGGGGTTCTAGTGCACCCTCGGCTCTGCTACATCAGATTGCTACATCTGATGTAGCAGTGCCGAGTGTGCATCAGATGTGTAGTTGAGCAAAACTGACTCAGCACTGCTAAGTCTGCATTCGCATAGGAATGCATTGGCCAGCCTTCGGCCAATCAGCGCTGGCTCTGCCGGAGGAGGCGGAGTCTAAGGTCGGACCTGAATGGAGACTGGTGTGGAGCGATCTTAGACTCCGCCTCCTCCAGCAGAGCCAGCGCTGATTGGCCGAATTCCGTACTCTGGCCAATCAGCACTGGCTAATGCATTGTATTGGCTTGATGAAGCAGTGCTGAATGTGTGTGCTTAGCACACACATTCAGCTCTACTTCATCGGGCTAATAGAATGCATTGGCCAGCGCTGATTGGCCGAATTCCGTACTCTGGCCAATCAGCACTGGCTAATGCATTGTATTGGCTTGATGAAGCAGTGCTGAATGTGTGTGCTTAGCACACACATTCAGCTCTACTTCATCGGGCTAATAGAATGCATTGGCCAATCAGCGCTGGCCAATGCATTCTATTAGCGTGAACTGAGTTTGCACAGGGGTTCTAGTGCACCCTCGGCTCTGCTACATCAGATTGCTACATCTGATGTAGCAGTGCCGAGTGTGCATCAGATGTGTAGTTGAGCAAAACTGACTCAGCACTGCTAAGTCTGCATTCGCATAGGAATGCATTGGCCAGCCTTCGGCCAATCAGCGCTGGCTCTGCCGGAGGAGGCGGAGTCTAAGGTCGGACCTGAATGTAGACTGGTGTGGAGCTATCTTAGACTCCGCCTCCTCCAGCAGAGCCAGCGCTGATTGGTCGAGTTCCGTACTCTGGCCAATCAGCACTGGCCAATGCATTTCTATGGGGAAAAGTTAGCTTGCGAAAATCGCAAACTGACAGGGATTTCCATGAAATAAAGTGACTTTTATGCCCCCAGACATGCTTCCCCTGCTGTCCCAGTGTCATTCCAGGGTGTTGGTATCATTTCCTGGGGTGTCATAGTGGACTTGGTGACCCTCCAGACACGAATTTGGGTTTCCCCCTTAACGAGTTTATGTTCCCCATAGACTATAATGGGGTTCGAAACCCATTCGAACACTCGAACAGTGAGCGGCTGTTCGAATCGAATTTCGAACCTCGAACATTTTAGTGTTCGCTCATCTCTAAAAACCATGTGTTACGATGTTCTAAATTACCCAGGTGCATACCGCGTTTTGAATGAGGATCCAACAAATGTATTTACAGTGTTGGCCAAAAGTATTGGCACCCCTGTAATTCATTGCTGGTCACTTTAGAAGTCTCCAGTTCTTTCTCTCAAACCATTTTCTAGTGCTTTTTGAAGTGTGTTTTGGGTCATTGTCCTGCTGGAAGACCCATGACATCTGAGGGAGACCCAGCTTTCTCACACTGAGCCCTACATTATGCTGCAAAATTTGTTGGTAGTCTTCAGACTTCATAATGCCATGCACACAGTCAAGCAGTCCAGTGCCAGAGGCAGCAAAGCAACCCCAAAACATCAGGGAACCTCCACCATGTTTGACTGTAGGGACCGTGTTCTTTTCTTTGAAGGCCTCTTTTTTTCCCTGTAAACTCTATGTTGATGCCTTTTCCCCAAAAGCTCTACTTTTGTCTGATCTGACCAGAGAACATTCTTCCAAAACATTTTTGGCTTTCTCAGGTAAGTTTTGGCAAACTCCAGCCTGGCTTTTTTATGTCTCTGGGTAAGAAGTGGGGTCTTGCTGGGTATCCTACCATACAGTCCCTTTTAATTCAGATGCCGACGGATAGTACGGGTTGACACTGTTGTATCCTCGGACTGCAGGGCACCTTGAACTTGTTTGGATGTTAGTCGAGGTTCTTTATCCACCATCCGCACAATCATGCGTTGAAATCTCTCGTCAATTTTTCTTTTCCGTCCACATCTAGGGAGGTTAGCCACAGTGCCATGGGCTTTAAACTTCTTGACGACACTGCGCATGGTAGACACAGGAACATTCAGGTCTTTGGAGATGGACTTGTAGCCTTGAGATTGCTCATGCTTCCTCACAATTTTGCTTCTCAAGTCCTCAGACAGTTCTTTGGTCTTCTTTCTTTTCTCCATGCTCAATGTGGTACACACAAGGACAAAGGACAGAGGTTGAGTCAACTTTAATCCATTTCAACTGGCTGCAAGTGTGATTTAGTTATTGCCACCACCTGTTAGATGCCTCAGGTAAGTAACAGGTGCTGTTAATTACACAAATTAGAGAAGCAACACATGATTTTTCAAACAGTGCCAATACTTTTGCCCACCCCCTTTTTTATGTTTGGTGTGGAATTATATCCAATTTGGCTTTTTGACAATTCTTTTTATGGTTTTCCATTGAAGACAAATTAAATGAAGATAATAATACCAAATAATTTGTGATTGCAATCGTTTTCTGGAAGAAAATGAGTATTATCTGACAGAATTGTAGGGGTGCCAATACTTTTGGCCAATACTGTACATCTGAACTTGTCACCCTGCTGGATAAGGCCCTGAATGATGGGATTATTTCACATAATGAATGGGCTTTCATGTTAAGTTAAATTTTAGTTACGGGCGCAAAATAATGTGGCGTATACGCTTGTAACTCCCATTGAAATCAATGGGATCTTTTTGAGCGCTCAAACTCTGACACGCCATATACGTGCCAGATCACGCTCCATTTTACATCGTGTGAATGCACCCTTAATAGTAAATCCACCACTGTGTTGAGGTTATAGAGATCAGATTCTGATTAATTTCTCAGCAATGGCTTCCATTGTATTTAGAAAACGCTACTTTTGAAAACTTCTAAACTCTCTGACATTTGTTGCTTGGACTGTTACTATGAATGGTTCTGCTGACTACATAATGTTCTTTGCAGAAAAGCTGGAAAACATTTAGTTTTTTAGTGTAAGTGCTTTTTTATTTTACCATACCATTGTATATGTGCTGTAACCTATGGCCCTTGCAGTCATTTCAACAGTTGAAATGCATTTCTTCAAATTCTTCAAATTCCTTTAATGTCCTTGAGTCTTATGTTCTGAAGCTTCAATATTTAGGTATCATTTGTTGTTACTGACTATCCAGCCAATAATCTACTGGTATAAATTCTCTTCCGCTTCGGCACTGAATTTGCCTTGGCTCGCAAAGCATACCATCTACGGAATAAACCTACTTCTTACCGTTATATTACTCTAAATCCCACAATGTGCACTTACTAGGTTTATTCCTCAAATGTCCCGATAGCTTAAAATAAACAGATCTTGTGGATGCCCCCTCCCTGTTCTGACAGGGCTAGACTAGGAAAACACATCCCAGGAACACAACTGGTAGCAGCGCTGTGATCTGCATTGCATTGTCTCTCTGGCAGCCAGAAGGATACAAGTTCCAGAATGCTACCAGAACAATAAAACAGCAGGATTGGCTTTATTTGTTTCCATTTATTAGTTTTTACTGTTACCACAAGTCAGAGGGAATTGTGGTGGGTAATTTACTAAGCCCCCCTCTTCCCCCGATTCTTCTCTGGGAAATATTATCTCCTCTCTCGCTTCCACAGTTGTTTACTTTGTATATCAATCAAAGATAAAATGCCATCGGCATGAATGACTGAGTTAAGGGCTTGGGATATTCAGCACTACTCTATGGAATCTCTGAACTTAGCCTCTCCATCCATCATAAGAATCTTTTAGGCTGTGATATCCATGGCAGTCATAAAACTGTCTAGATAATGAATAGACAAGGATAACATGCTGGATAAAATATGCTATCCCGTGCTCCCTGCTGCTGTCTGTCCACTTCACCTGGTTGCTGACTACCTATGCAGCAGCTGATGCTATCTGTGTATCACTGTGCTTACAAACGGAGTATTGTCGGGGACGATATAGGAATGTACCTCTGCTTTTATCCCCATCTTACTATAGTATCTTTAAATCAGCTCATACACTTCCAATAGCTGTCAGCTATTGCCCCCATTATCCCATACATATGAGATAATACTCTCACTTTGGCCGCACATGTTATTGACGGGGAGAGAAGAGTAAGCCACAGACAGATGCCTTTCATAAAATTCAAAATGCTTCATCCATCTTTATCCATTGTCTTTAGATGTTCAGCTGACCCTGCCAAAATTGGAAGATTTGCACAATTTTCGTCTTTTTGTGACTTCAATATAAATCAGTATAAATAGAATAAATACACATTTTAGAGCAACTTTGTAAAGTATTGATATTTAAAAAATATTTCCTTGCAGAAATATTGGTATCATTTGCACATAATGGTGCTCCTGTTTAGAATATATAGGTTCAGCTTCTACTGTATCTTCATCCTCCTCTCCTTAACAAGGTCATAGATAAGAACAGTCATTCAGAATGAAGCAGCATGGCTGGTATCAAGGTTATCTAATGACTTCTCTCCTCATCTGAGCTTAAGTCTATGATCAGCCTTAAAGAGGACCTTTCATGGATTTGGGCACATGTGGTGTTCTATACCACTGGAAAGCCGACAGTACGCTGAATTCAGTGCACTGTCGGCTTTCCCGATCTGTGCCCCGGGTGAAGAGCTATCGGTGCCGGTACTGTAGCTCTTCATTGTCATAAGGGCGTTTCTGACAGTCTGTCAGGAGCGTCCTTCTGCACAGCAGCGCCTATAGCGCTGTGCTGTGCGAGCAGGGAGGAACGCCCCACTCCTACGTCCATAGACAAGTATTATCAGGAGGGGAGGGGGCATTCCTCCCCGCTCACACAAAAAAGCGCGATAGGCGCTGCTGTGCAGAAGGACGCTCCTGACAGACTGTCAGAAATGCCCTTCTGACAATGAAGAGCTACCGATAGCTTTTCACCCGGGTCACAGATCAGGAAAGCCGACAGTGCACTGAATTCAGCACACTGTCGTCTTTCCAGCGGTATATAACACTGAATGTGCCCAAATCCATGAAAGGTCATCTTTAAAAATATAGCATGGCTACTGAAGGTACAGCGGGAGCTGTAATGTATTCTAATGGTGAGGCATGTCTAACCAAACATCATTAGAGTAATGTGCACAGGTCTATATATATAGGAACATCAAGGGGTGCCATTGTGATATTTCTAAAAGGAATTTTTTCAAGACTAATACTTTATAAAGTTGCTTTAAAATGCATGTCAAATGTACAAATTGCTATTTGTGTTGATGATATAACCCTATTAAGGCTAGCACTACAAGGTAAAGCAATTGCCCTGACAAGAAGCAATAGCAATGGTGCAGCATGGCACAATAGATGGACAGCCTGGCAATCGATTGAACCATTGCAGTCAACTAAAACCATACATCTACAATTCAGTGCAGATGCCAGTCTGATTATATCAGCAACATACAAATTTATGATAGATAAGGAATTGCCACATATATAACATTAATAAAAGCATGTAAGATAGATAATGTTGGATCCGTGTTTCCCCAACAGCAGCCCTCAGATGAGGATCCGTTCATTTAGAGTGTTGGCCAAAAATCTAAAGTCTATTGCCAGCTAATCTAATATCTATTGGTGGCTTGCTTTAGATGGCTTGAATGTCATACAAATCAAATATGTGTCATAATAATGGCCCTGTTTTACAAGAATTCATATCAGCTAATATCCAAAAGTGGCTGTCCAGACTTTTGTCAAAGTCAAGGATTTCTCCCCTCAATGTTATACATACAGGGTCATGATTAAAAAAAATCTTTCGATTAACACAAACATTTATTCTGTCCTAGCATTCACAGAAAACCATGTATATTGTCATATATCATAAAATAAACATATTAGGGTACATTCATATAGAGAAAAATGGTGCTGAATTTGGTGTGGAATTTCAGAGCTGAAAAAAAGCCTCCTATTGACTTCAATGGGTTCCTTTTTCTGCTAGCAGAAAAAGAAACTCATTGAAGTCAATGGGAGACGTTTTTTTCAGCGCTGAAATTCCACACCAAATTCCTCACCATTTTCCTCCGTGTGAATGGACCATAAGTCCAGTTAGAAATATCCATCCTTTGTCCTATGTACACCCCTACTGTGGAGTGACCAACTAAGCATGTCGTAAGATAAGACGGAAAGTGTGGTTGATACTGCACAGATAACAGGATTTGGTTATCATACAATGCTGGCAATGCAGACTTGTCAAATCTGAGATATAAATGAACTAGGAACTCTGCATCAAATAAAAAACACCTTGGTGTTGTTGCTGAGGTAGCTAAATCAGTCTCCTTCCCCCTCTATCAGCTGATAGTACAGTCCCTTCCTTATTTGTCTCCTTCCCTTCTACTCCTGAAGACATAAATCAGCTATACCTCTATGAAGCTGAATAGACTTTGCTTCTTATCTGACAAGATGAGTATATAGCTATTGAATTATTTTTTGTTGACTTCTCCATAGTAAACACAGAATCAGTGAGTAAATACAGAGACATGACTGAGCATGCATATTCACCTGCGCTTAGCTCACTGGCTGGGTGTGCACACTACTGTATGAACTTCCATGCAAAACTTAAGTCAGCCTGACAAACTGAGAAAGAAACACATTTCCTTAATAAGATATATTACAAAGTTTCTTATATCTGCCTGTACTAGTCATTCATCTGATGGCACCATACAGGATTATATTAATTGCATCATTTTAACAAATGGAGAACCTTGTTCATTTTTATGATTTATTCAGTAAATATGATATTTATTAATGGAACAACACTTGTATCTCATCAACTACTTAGTGTATCTCCAGTTATAAAGCCACTTTGCATAAATTAAGAAATCTGTTTCCCTCTTCACTTATTTGGCCACTCTCCTACTCCTTCCCTTCTATCAGACTGTTTATCTGTATACTATCTGTCTCCATATTCATCCTCACACCAGAAGTCTTTGGAGAGGGGAGGGGGAGGAGGAGGCTGACGGTGGCTAGTTAATTTCTTCCTTCATTGCAGTGGTAGAGCAGTATTTCACTTGATACAATAGTGACAGCTCTCTCACTGTCTAGAAGAGAGTATAAGCTGCAGTTAAACCCACCTCCCCTCTCCATAGACTTCTTATCAACCTGATAAGTGGAGAAGGAAACTGATTTTTCTAATAAGATGTATTGTAAAACGCTTCACATAATAACCAGTACTATTAATTTAGAAGTAGTTTTATAATTGGAGTTAGACTTCACACAAGCAGGGCGTCCACCTTTATCAAGAGCTTAGCAATATATGACAGTTCATTAGACGTTGGAGAAGCGACCATCCCAATGGAGGCATTTTAATGTGGTATTTTTATGACACTGCAGAAATACCAAAATGAAGCCAAACACAGTCATCTTCCAATTCCATTTGTTGCATGTTCATTAATACCCCATTAGATCTTCCTTGGATTGTTTCCGGAACTTTTGAGGACCCCACCTGTTACTGTATTTGTCATTTCCCAAAATGTCCACAAATAGATCCCGATCATCATCACCATCGACATAAGTTATACTGCCAACAGCTAATATGGTAATAGTTCTTTCTTTTATAGTAAGTCATAAGAAAAAAGTGAACATCTTTCGACTTCTTATCCCCCATTGTCCCTTTTAAGATGGATTAGAAGAATAAAAGATTCTCTGCATATTATTTTGGGTTAATAAAGCGTAGCTGTATGTAAATATTTCACACCATTTGTGCTATCTCCGCCCCACCCCAGGTTTTTTTTTTACACTGTCTTCACAGCATATGTTAGAGATCAGTTCCCTTGAATTCAATACTTAGTGCTTAATTCCAGGGCTCATCATGTTTTAATTACACCGTGGCTCGATCAAAACGAGAGAGGTCTTTTCTCCAGGCTGATGGTGGCAAGGAATTATTGCATCTGTTTAACCCCATGATGTGTAACAAGTCATAAATCAATAATCCTCTTCCAAGGCACTCCTGCCTAACAGCTGATGTATCTGTTATTAATATAACAATATGGTTGGATGCAGAAGCTCAAAGCGAAATTTGCTTTCCGCACAAACATCTTGTTTTCATGCCTTGAATGTAGCAGTAGGAATTGAAAGGAATAAGTGGAACCAACATCAAGTCATTAGTTAAAATATTAAAAACATATGTGGCGGTTACAGCTGCGTTTGCGATGTAACCTGGCAGCCCACACACCTCGCGGATTGTTAATTAACTGGAGGTGATGGGGCATACTGTTGAATTTTTTGCCTCGGGCAGAATAAAAACAAGTATATTGTAATATTGATTTGGAGCTGCCAAATCCACTATATTAAACAAATGACCTCATTTTTTCGGTGCTAACTATAGGTATAATGGGAATACATTCATAACTAGGGCTTTTCAAAATAGCATAGAAAAGAGGTGTGCCGTTACGTTGCAGGAAGTTTGGGTTCAACTTTTCTCCTAGGGTTATCCCTTTTAAAGAAAACTTTTATCCTAAATTAAAGCAATACAAAGCAATGATGATGAGCAGATATCCTAGACCATAAATACATAAGACCTTCAGAAATGTGTTACTATAACATATATACAACAATAACCAGCCACAACCAATGTATTAACTCCAAAACTGTGTAGCACTGTGGATGGAAATGTATTGTCTTCATGGCTTGAGTTAAGGTGATCCATCCTAACACGCCTAGATTCCTGTCTTAAAAAGTGGCAAGAAGAGAGAGAAACCATTTGGCACAACTTAGGCCTGTTCACATCTGCGTTCAGGTTTCTGTTTGGGGACTCCACTTGGGGACCCCCAAGCGAAAAACTATCCACATTAAAAAGCGGTTACCTAAGGAAACCCGCGGACCCCATAGAGTATACGCAGAGAGAAAAGTGCTGCCTGCAGGACATTTCTCTTCGCATATTTCATGTGGATAGGGGAACGGAATGGCCGAATGCAGATGGGAATCGGGCCTTAGGATAAAATCAGGTCCATGCACTAAGAGGTGCCACTGCTATGCCCATTTTTTTTCATAGCAACACTAGTAAATTTCCCTCTATGTTTTCTGGTACCTTTCAATCATTGCCAAAATTAACTATTTCAGCAATTTATGTTACGATAGCGATGCAGTGCATAAGGACCAGGCGAGTTAGCTTTCCCTGCCTACAAACCACAGTCAGGCTTTGTTACCCATGAGCCTCTCACTAGTAAACCAGCTGTCCTTCCTTGTACCCCTTTTGGTAGGTACTAGAGATGAGCGAACACAGTTCGGATCAGCCGTTCCGAACAGCACACTCCCATAGAAATGAACGGAGGCATGTACACTTTGCCGGCGGCCGGTCGCCGTGCCAGGTGCTTCTATTCATTTCTATGGGAGCGTGCTGTTCGGAACGGCTGATCCGAACAGTGTTCGCTCATCTCTAGTAGGTACCTACCATTGCCTAGAAGGAACACCCTACAAAACCTGCTGCCTTGAAGATGCTCTCACCTAATTGGCTAGCCATCCCGATTTGGTCATCGCAATAAGGGGGCCCATTTTCACTAACACCTAGGGTGTAATTATTGAGAATTATGGATGTTAGAACTGGATGTAGAAAACCGAATGCGTCTTTACTTTACTGGTACATTATAATACCTGCATGTGACTTCAGGGTAATTGTTTATTTTATATGGAGTAATGTGACAGTGTTCACACTGTAATAACATATAATAGAAGGAATTATCCCTGTACTGTACCATCACCGTGTGCATTATCCCTGTATGGTTAACAGCACTGTGTTTATTATTCTTGCAATGTGATATCACTGTGTGTGTTATACCCTAACTATGATATCACAAGGTATATTATCACACTACTCTGACAGCACTTGTGTGCATTATCCCAGTCCTGTGACATCACTGTGTACATTATTACTGTACTGTAAAATCATGTAAAACTATTCTGTATATAAAGGAGTCCATAATAATTGTACAGTTTTCAAGTTCTGAACTTGCTGCTTAAGGAGGTCATTATGGCAAGGGGCCCCATTACAAGTTTTGT
Organism: Leptodactylus fuscus; assembly: GCF_031893055.1. NCBI lineage: Eukaryota > Metazoa > Chordata > Amphibia > Anura > Leptodactylidae > Leptodactylus > Leptodactylus fuscus. The sequence goes on from NC_134265.1 coordinate 302,140,096, forward strand.
TGTGGGCTCCATGATTACTTTTGACACCCCTGAGTTAAACTATTACACCTGACTGAACCTGTCCTTTAGATATGTGGCACCTCATATTATAACAGCTGAGAAGTAGGTTTGTATCTGACGAGATAGGAGGAATGGCTACGCACCTCACACCGTGCAGGAATCCTGTTCCAGCCATTAACTCTGTTCGGAATTTTTGACAATAGTAAATGTACTTTGTTCTTGAAGCTGTTATTTTTAACATGGCATCAGAGATAAAAGGATTACATTTGCACAGATAACTATGTATTCAATGATTTGCCACTTTTAAGGGATTGTTCTTGAGAATCTTGTCATTTGTTTAAGGCAGCAACAACACAACAATTTAATGAGCACTACAGTCAGTCTTACCATTGGCCAAATGGTTATGCAATATCCATTTATCTAAAAGCTTTGCATTATTTTTGCTGTCTGGCGAAGTCATTTTTCTCACGCTGACAGCTCTTTATTTCCCCTTTTATTTTTCATCGTCGTTTATTACTTTCCTGACACAATTTTTGTTTCTCGCACCCTCTCCATCTGCTCCCGTGATCTCATATCATGCCTTGATCTTGGTTTGCAAGGGGGTAATTTTTGGAACCTTCTCAGCGTCCAGCAATCTAATGTGTCAGCAAAGGAGTGCTAGTGATAGACTCCCAAATTATAAGAGGTGTTTGAAGTTCAAAGTCCAAAGGCAGCTGGTTCTTAGGGTGTGCCGCCTGCTCCGCGTGCCAATAGCATGCATTTGAATTGACGCTTCAGGCTTCATGTCTTCTTATAGGTCAAGGTTACAAAAAGGGCATTGCACTGGGTTCTAGAAATTATAGGTGATGGATTGAAATATCTCTATCTATCTATCTATCATCAGCACATAAGTTAGCTGTGTATCTAAAGCTAGCTATTATTATTATTATTATTATTATTATTATTATTATTATTTATATTATTAGATTTATTAATAGTTTGGCTATGCCTTACATATTAATAATGACCACTGGCAGAGAAAGCAACTACAAAATAACTTATAATGGTGTCCTATAAAATAAATATGTCATTCCAGTGCTAGAAGTGATAGAAGGGGTGAATTAAATTGATAGACTATCTTTGGCTTATTGAGTGATCCTCTTACATCAGGACTTGTGCACATGGATCTAAAATATGGAACCTTAAAATGATATAATTCTATAATATACTTCTGTTTGTTTCCTACTATAAAGTGCACAGGTATTATTATTATTATTATTATTATTATTATTATTATTATTATTACTACAAATAAAAATGGTAGCATGTTAGAATAGTAGATTAATGGAAGTTCCTGGGTTAAAAATATTCATAGGATAGGTCATCTATGTCAGATCAGTGAGGGTCTGAAACCTAACACCCTCATGAGTCAGCAGACAGCCCCATTCTCTGTGTGGTGGCCAGACACTGCAGATCAGCTCTCATTTACTTGAATAGAAGATAAGCAACAGTGTCGTCGCTGTCTGCTTCCTGCTCAATTTTCTGTGTATCTGCTGCTGAGAACAGTTGGGGGGTGACAATTGTCAGACCCATAATAATTTAATTTTGATAGCATATCCTAGAATACAGTGTATTACAAAAAGTACACAAAACAGTTCTGCAGGAGTCACGTTTGTTACAAACTTTTTCAAAAACTTAGGATTTTAGCAAATCCAAAATTTGGGTGATTTGTCCTTCGCAAATTGCTCAAAATGTTAGAAGAAAACAGAAAAGAAGGATGACGTAACCTCCGGCGGTGACCAACAGAATTCTCCATTATGCCTTGCAGGTAGTCCTCCCTTTAGTACAGCCATGAGGATTTATAGGTAGGAGTCAATGGTGGGAGTCATAGTCACTATAACAAAATCCAAAGAGGAAATGCTGCTGCTTTCTGGGGATAAAGATAGGAGAGAAAGGACATTGGACAAAGTATGAGAGATTTTCAATTCAGACCAAAGGAAAGCTATTGGATGATTCAATCGAGTCAGACTCCAAACGAATTTTGGGTAACTCATGCATGTCTATGCACTACTTATGAGTCCAGATTTCAGATGTTTTGTGCAGTCCATAGACCACCATATGGGTCCATACAAACATTTCTGGCTTATCTTGAAGGACATATGTATTTATTCCACCATACTAACTATGTAACGATAATGGATTGGGTTTTCTTGAAATCAGTGCATTTATTTTCTGGTATGTAGCCCTTCACATACTGTATATTTGTGTCCCTAATCTAATCTCCCTATGTCAGACACACACACTAGAGACAATTTTATAGGAGCCAGTTAACCTATTATTATAGATCCTAAAATGAACAACAATGGCTTTTTCTATAAAATAGACAAGTACACATGTATACATAGTATACTACATTTAATATTATATACAATGGTGGAAATGTATATAAAACTGAAAGATAAAGCGGAGTAGTTGCCTATGACAATCAGGTTGTGTCCTATATTTTCTAGTATCTAGTATTGGTTGCTATGAGAACAAGTCCACTTTTTCTTTGCACTAATTTTGGTAAATCCTTCTATCTATCTATCTATCTATCTATCTATCTATCTATCTATCTCCTATCTATCTATCTATCTATCTATCTATCTATCTATCTCCTATCTATCTATCTATCTATCTATCTATCTGTTTAATATATATATATATATATATATATATATATATATATATATATGTATATATATATATTATTTTTTGTGACATCACATATATTATTTCTTCATATCTACGTTGTACAGGGATAGCCATATTTTGCTTGTGTCACATTCTGTCTGGAAAGCATTATGGGACACTTTGCAGAACAATTTAATCCTGAAGAAGATAAATCATGAGGATTTTTATATCTTTTCTATAAACCAGGACATGGTAGTCTGTAAGTGATACTGTGCTTCCATATTGTATTTGTGGGCAATGTGTGACAGATTTGTACTTGCAGGCAAGCAATGCCCTCATATCCCAATAACTTCCATTAAGACGAGATGAGAATGTCTTTTGGTATCTCTCATAAGTCCAGACAATTGGTCAGTATGATTAATATCTGTCCTTCTTGCCGCCGATGCTGTCAAGGACACGCTGCTATGTATCTGTCCAAGCTTCCGTACAAAGAGCAAAACGCATTTTCTTAAACGTTTGCAAAGACTCTCTGTGTTCTCAGCTGAACTCTCCAAATGAGTTGATCAATTTCCATTTTTTATGGCGTATGTAAACAAAATATTATATTCTTTTGGAAGTGCTGATTTACATTTTAACAGCTTTAGAGCCCTCTAATGGAATAAGGATTTAATTCATATATCAGAGCAATCAATAAAAACGGAGAAGGACACTTAAACAGCTTCACCCATCTGGGTCTGGCATCGTCTTCAGCGCCTAGAAAGTCCTTGACAGGCAGTTTATGATGCCTGCTTTATTGTAAATCACATGCAGTCCATTTGTGATAGTGTTATTTCGGTTTACATATGTATATTTTTAATTTCTCTGATGCATACTTAAGTAAATGCTCTGGACGCTATTCATACATAATACATTTCATCTAATTAACACAAAGTAAAACCTTTATATCCTATGATAACTCTACCAATTTTACTCCCTTGACACTGACTACCTCCTATCAACACAAACAACAACAAAGCAAATCCATGCACAAAAAGTTCACCAAAGTAACTTTTGGGAGAACGTAAGAGGTGCAAAAAAAAAAAACAAACCCTCCATAGATATTGTATATGGGCAAAGGATAGCCATAGGCGGTTTACATTTGGACCATACATATACATAAACGGTTCAGCCAAGAGTGCAAATGTTTTCCATGGGGAGAAGAAAGTAAAATCCTGGCAGACTCCGGGGAGATTCTTAAGGGTGGTGTTTTTCACTCTGGTCTTCTTATCTTCTCCACCAGCAGATAATGTACTTGATCTAAGAGGTACTTAATCAGGTGCAAACTCTTCCAAGCCATGAACCTGCATTGAAATCTATGCCATCTCAAGGCTGACATAGATTATAGGAACCATTTATGCCAGTTTTTAAGCATAAATTGTCGGGGACAATTTGTTTCAGCGATTTTTATCGCAATTGAATCTTTATCACCATTTTTTATTGAAAGAAGTGGTTTAGAAGATTAGTAAATATTCCTCTTTAAGTAAAAAAAAATAATCTGTCTACAGTAACTGATATGATTAAGTCGTTATAAAAAAGTTTTTAGGTTCTCTAGACATTATTGACTGGTAGACACAGGTCCCATTTCTAGGCTTAAACCTATGGTGTCTCAAGAATGGAGGTCCTATTGTTACTGTGGGACATTATACATTATACTGTGTGGAGGGAGCCATATGGGACATTATGTTATACAAAGGAGTGCTTTGTGACATTATCCTGTATGGAGGTCAATATGAGATATTATACTGTGTGAAGGGGCCACTGTGGACATTAAATTGAGTGAAAGGGACACTGTGGGACATTATGACATGTGGAAGGCTGCTTGGGGAACATTACACTGTATGGAGGGGCTACTATGGAACATTATACTGTGTACTAAAGGACATTATTCTTAAAGGGGATGTCCAGGAATTGGACAAACTCCATAGAGCCCAGGGCAAGTGGAAGCCTAAAGTTACTAGCACTAGTACTATATGGGGGTACTATTGCATGGAGGACAATAAAAGGACAGCGTACTGTGTGAGGGCCAGTAAACAGAGAATTTAATGTGTCAATGCCAATAAAGGAGGCAGCAAATTGTATGGGGGCCAATAGGGAAGCAATATACATTATGAGGGTTAAATGGGGGCTTTATATTATGTGGGGTCAGAAAAAGTGATATAATGTGGGGGCCAATAATGCAAGTGTTATAGCATCTGGGGGCCATCTGTGTAGTAAATGGGGCATTATATTATGTGAGGATCAGTAAATGGGGCATAATACTGTGTGGGTGTCAGTAAAGAGAACATTATACCATGTGGTTACCAGGAAAGGGGAAACTATGCCATGTGGGGATAGGAAACCAGTCAGATGTTTGCTATGGGACCCTGAAGCCATGGAGACCGTATAGCATTCTTGCTCAGCTTCTATGGGAGGTATCCCATAGAAGTGAATGGACAGGGACTCACATGCTGCCACCTATACGTTCCATTTTCTGCATTTTCCAGGTAGGATAGCAACCGAGGGAGCCTAGATATGTGTGGTTCCCAGATGTGGGATTTGCACCTATCAGACATTTTTGTATAATCAACATGTCCAATGGAGTAATACCCCTCATTTCTCATAATAACAAGAATAATAATTTCATGGTATTGACTGACAGGACCAAAAGAAGGTGAAAACTAAAAGTTAATTAAAGGAAGTGAAGCCTCTGCAGGATTTAGGTTAAAGCCTGGAACAGGAATTGCATTATAGGTTCGCTCAGTGTTTCCATTAAAGAAATCCAGGGGGAAAATGCCCAGTAGCTGTTGCACGGTCTAACATCTGGCCAGCGACTCCTGGGATCTGTGTGTGACATTGAGCATGCACAGTGGATACTTAACATGTAGCGCACATGCCTTTTTAATGAATGAAACATTTTAATGCAATTCTGAACATTTTGCTAATATTTGTTCATGTTATAAATGAAATATTTCATTATCTGACAGTTCCAGTAACAAAAATGCCTTAGATCGAAGTGCACTGTATTACTTGACATTGAAGCAAGCGTTTTATCCACTAAACTGAGTAAGTCTGGAGCAAGGACTGTGGGTGATAATAAGGGAATAATATAATTCTACATAACAACCTGTATTTTTCTGTCATTATGTTTATATAATGTTGTGATGATAGAATAAGGAATGTGGTTTTATTGAAAGCTTTCTCGGCTGCATCGTAGGCTACACTTTAACTCCTTTCAGAATCCTGGAAGTGAGAGCCTATTGACTGTGAATGGGAGGCATATGCTATTTACAGCACTGTCAAGGTAGAAACTTTTTCATTTGCTGGAAACCGGCACCTGCTGTTGTGGGAAAGAGGGTCAGGCTGAGCAGAGAGAAGGTGTAGAGAAATCTTTTCGAGAACAGAAGATTTATAGGTTCTTAAATGACTTCTTATAACATTATAAAGGTTGCTTTCAAAAACATTTTTCCATGAAGCTATAATTTTGGGAAAACCGAGTAGAAGAAAAGCCGAAACACCATAAAGGAGACAAATCACAAGACAAATGGACTGAACAGGGCGTATATTCTATGTCTGGATGTGTCTCTACCATGTAAACGTACGATCATCCATTATTTACCATTCTACTCCATAGCAGAGGCTGGTGTAAATCCTAAAGAATATTCCTGATTTTTACTATAACCATTTAGCAGTGCCATTTAATGGATGAAAACAGATGACGATCCATCGATACAGGGATCAATGGACATAGAAACTTAGTTTAGCATAGTTTTATGTCAGTCAGAAGAAGCGGACAGAAACGTATCATTTTTTGTTTTGTTTTTAACATTGATCTCTATGTAAACTGATGACCATCCTTTTGCATCCATTTGCTAAAACAATTGATATGAATGGACCCTCACCCAAAAAGTAGTCCTCATTTATTAAAACAGTCTGAAGGTAAGGTTCCATGCAACGGGCCACAGTCAAAACCACAGTGGAAATGCATTTCTGTCTTACCTGCAGTGCTTTTCACAGAAAGTCGACAGTTTTACTCTATGGACTTTCAGCTTCAATTATACTTATATGGAAACCGCCTGTGGTTTTGGAAATTGCAGCATTTCTGCTGCGGGTATTTTTCTGCAATGTGAATCCCATCCACTTTGCAGGGACTGTAAAACTCCATTTTTTATTTATTTATATGTAGATTGTGAGCCCCATATAGGGATCACAATGTACATTTTTTTTCCTATCAGTATGTATTTGTAGAATGAGAGGAAATCCACACAAACACGGGGAGAACATACAAACTCCTTGCAGATGTTGTTCCTGGCGGGATTCGAACACAGGACTCCAGCGCTGCAATGCTAACCAATGAGCCACCGTGTTGCCTTCACTGAGCCACCGTGTTGCCCAAAACTCCATGGTTTTTGTTGGGGCATTTCTGACGCAGCCTACAAGACTATCTAAAATTTTTTGATTACCAAAGCACCAGTACAGCTTTAATCTCTTAAGGTATGTTCACACGGCAGAAATGAAGAGGAATTCCTCTTCATTTTCCTCCACCAGCATTTTCACCGTAGTCTAGCCATGACAGGATGCCGATGCAGTGCATCCGCATTTTGTCGCTGCATCCCACTACTCATTAGGCCTGGATGACCGGGCTTAATCAACAGGGAGTCTTGACCCATGACAAAATGGCTGAATCAGCCCCAAAATCCATGGCAATATCAGGCAGGATGATTCAGAAGCCTCCCGAAAAGTAGCTCCCCATGAACATGTCTTTTGTGCATATGATGAACACTACATGATCAGACTCCAACCACTCATTCAGGAGATGGAGTCACATCCATGTTAAGGAGACCAAGCCTATAATAGAGGTGGGGTGAGTATTTGTGCCTGACAATAAATTTGCTGCGTCCGCTGTCCAGACAGTGACATATTAAAGTTGGAAAGTATGTATATACAGTACTTTGTGTAGTTTGGGTGACCCAGTAACCAAATAAAATTCTTTACATCCCCCCACCTGAAAATACCTTCCATTATTCCTGTCTCAGAGAATCCTTAGATCTAATAAAATTACTTGAGATTTTTATCATTCCAGCCAGCATGTATCCATAATGTATCTCAGAGAGGACAAGGACAAATTCTTTTAAAACACCTCCTTGCAACTGGAATCCATAATCTTATAGCACTGGGATTTGTAGAGCTTCTAAGACACCTCAAAGTATCGTTCTGACTCGCTCGTCATTGCATTTGTATGGGGAACAAACACATTCAGATTTATCTGTCCAACAATAGGAAACTAAAAAGGGTCATCTGCCGTAAAAATGGGTCAAATGCATATTTTAAACAAGGCAAATTCCTTTTCCGGCCATGAAATCCAATATTTCTGCCAAATACTAGTGTGCTTGTTATATTCTGGGTTTCTGTTCACCCTTTTATCTCTGCATGTACGGACATCGCTGTATAAAAGTAACGTAATTTGATGCTATTTAACAGACTCTCATTTCGGGCAACATATTAATGTACAAATCAGTGACAGAGCTAATATCATTGCATAGCGAGTGCGTTGTGAAGTGAAGGCCTGACATCCGTCAGGGCTCACAGTCAAAGTCATTTTGATGAATCTGCCACACTAAATCACAGCATGAATTTTACTAACACATAGCCCGGCACATATTTCTTTTAAAGGCCTGGGTCCTGATACATGTGAAACGAGATGCGGCAGGTTCTGACATAAAGAATAAAGATCAAACCGTCTAGACTTCCTACGGTGATGACATTGATGCAGAAATCATTAACACTCTAAGCTTTTTGCAGTCGTGATAAAATATTTAGAAACCATTCTGCTTTTGCCAACTGCACCACTCTTTACAGTACACCATGGCTGGCGTATTACCGCCTTCAAATATTTAATAATCTTAGTAAGGTCATGTAAATGTGCTTACTTGGGGAACCTGTGTGAAGCAGATTTGTTGTTTGATGTCACAGCCAAGCAGCAACAGGTGTGGAAATGCTATACACAGCAATTACCTATTGCTTCCCCCTGGGTGACCGGATGTTACTCTTGTAATGCTGTCCTCTCCACATGAGTGGAAGAGACTCAAAAAATTGGAAGAACAAGTTATTCTGTTTTATTTCATGCCTCATGCTGATGGCTTAAATTGGGTATTCCATAAAATCGAATGGGTTATAAACAGGGTTGAGCGATCGGGATCAGAAAAGGTCGGATTCCGATCAGCGATCAAGTAAATTTCACGATCACGATCGGAATTCCAATCCCGATCTTTTCCAGCGGGATCGAGGTCGGAATTATCTCAAGATTGGCTCAACCCCAAAAGTGACTTTTCCCATAGAAAAGCATTGATTACGGTTGAGGATCGGGATCTGAAAAGATCGGATTCCGATCGGTGATCAAGCAAATTTCATGATCGGGATCGAGATCGGCTGGAAAATGATCGGAAATCAGATTTTAAAATCAATCTTGAAATCTCAAGATCGGCTCAACCCTAGTTACAAATGTATGATGGCCGGAGGGTCCTTTCCTGGGCCACTGAATGATTACTAAAATAGAGTCCTGAGCAAAGTTTGGGGGAGTTAGAATGAAATGATGGTGACATATGTGCCCTGCACTGCACTCATTGGCCCAAATTTACGATTGTGGTTAAGACTAGACACTGTCGTAAACATGGCACATCTTTGGTGCAATGTAGTGCATCTAGTTTGGGCTAATATTGTTCGATATGCCATAGATGCAGGTGTGATTTCTTAGAAAATAGAGGTGGCTTAAATGCTCGGCACCAAATACACCAAAATAGTGTTGAAAAATTCTGGCTAAAAGTAAACCAACTAAAGCGTGGTATAAATGTAGACTGGCCAGTCTAAAAATACTACAGACTTATCATCTAGCATCAGACACTGTAATTAATCTGGTGAATGTTTAGGTTGCCTGTCCAAGTTTTCACTAACTATTAGTAAATCCAGTCCAATGTCTGACAAATTTTGTAAACTTCTTTGGACTGATTAAAGATATCAAAATGCTGTATTCAGGTATCTCTGTCAGTCGTAGTCATCTGTGGATAAGTGTTAAATGTGATTTTTTTTTTTTTTTTAACCCCTTGGAAAGAGAAAAAAAAATTAATTTTGTATGGACCACAGATGTAGCCAAGTCTAACTTGCCACTTTTATCTTCCACCTTCCAATGTTAGCACATGACAAGTCATAGACATGGAAAATGGAGGCTGCTTTGCCTTTGCCTGGGATGTAGAGTCGGATAGGACACAATCACATTGCCTGCAATTGATACCAAGCATATTAAGGCACTTTTCTCACTTTCTTTAAGGACAAGCTTTCTAACATGTTTGATAAGACAGACTACTGCAGTTTACAGACCTATTGTTGTGGTCATATATATATCGGAAGATCACTAGAACCCCAAGTCAATAAGGTCAATAGGGTCAAAGAGTGTTCACTTATATCAGCTGAGAAATAGAATTGTCAGCGGCTATGGTTTCATGATAAATTATGATACTAGTGTGAACAGAATCTCAATACTTCCTTCTTAAGTGAAGCCAGTCTCCTCAGTGGTTTCCCTGATTAAAGAAGATGGGAAACGGGAAGAAACAGAGTTCTATAAGATTATTTAGTTTTTTATTGTAGAAAGTTGTGCAATGACAAATGTCTTATTTCCATTTTTATTTTGTCTGGTTCATTTCTAGACTTGCTGTCCCTTTAAAGTAATCCTGGTAATGGTATAGGTCTACGATTACAGTTTAGTCACGGCGCTCCACTCAGCCCCACCACAGAGCTGTTGTCAGGATATGACCCTTATATGCGGGGCATTTATTGCAACACAGCTGTGCTTTAAAAGACGTATAGACATTTTAGTGTTATCTATAGGAAATATAATTTTCTGAAGAAAAATCCTTGGCGTCCAACTAGCTGCTCTTTAAACGTTCTCAAGGTCACTTGGGAAGCTTGAACAGATCTATTGAACAGACAATAAATCTTTCTAAACCTCACTTAAACTGAGCTTATTGACAAGCTTATAGTCATTTCTATATAAAGCCTCAGACACATTTTATGTTCCCACCTTGTGGAAGATTCATCTGCCTTTAACATGGCATAACACAGAATGGTGGCTTGTTAAAGGACTTCACATCAGCGATGAGAGGGGGCACTAGACCATTGTCCTATACGGAAAGTTTACTTTGGGATAAAAATCTATAAATTGAATTAAAAGCAAAGTTTTCCCCTCCAGTCTTTATAATCCCTGAGACAGAGGGCAGTCTTGTTCCCAAGGCTAAAACCCAAATTGCCCTTTTTGTATTCCTCCTTAGTGGGCACTAATAGCTGGCCCCTGCACAGATCAGCCTTTCAGATTTGTGTTTGATTTGTGTATTTGTGCAGCTCAATTCCTATTGATTTAACTACACTCACCGGCCACTTTATTAGGTACACCTGTCCAACTGCTCGTTAACACTTAATTTCTAATCAGCCAATCACATGGCGGCAACTCAGTGCATTTAGGCATGTAGACATGGTCAAGACAATCTCCTGCAGTTCAAACCGAGCATCAGTATGGGGAAGAAAGGTGATTTGAGTGCCTTTGAACGTGGCATGGTTGTTGGTGCCAGAAGGGCTGGTCTGAGTATTTCAGAAACTGCTGATCTACTGGGATTTTCACGCACAACCATCTCTAGGGTTTACAGAGAATGGTCCGAAAAAGAAAAAACATCCAGTGAGCGGCAGTTCTGTGGGCGGAAATGCGTTGTTGATGCCAGAGGTCAGAGGAGAATGGCCAGACTGGTTCGAGCTGATAGAAAGGCAACAGTGACTCAAATAGCCACCCGTTACAACCAAGGTAGCCAGAAGAGCATCTCTGAATGCACAGTACGTCAAACTTTGAGGCAGATGGGCTACAGCAGCAGAAGACCACACCGGGTGCCACTCCTTTCAGCTAAGAACAGGAAACTGAGGCTACAATTTGCACAAGCTCATCGAAATTGGACAATTGAAGATTGGAAAAACGTTGCCTGGTCTGATGAGTCTCGATTTCTGCTGCGACATTCGGATGGTAGGGTCAGAATTTGGCGTCAACAACATGAAAGCATGGATCCATCCTGCCTTGTATCAACGGTTCAGGCTGGTGGTGGTGGTGTCATGGTGTGGGGAATATTTTCTTGGCACTCTTTGGGCCCCTTGGTACCAATTGAGCATCGTTGCAATGCCAAAGCCTACCTGAGTATTGTTGCTGACCATGTCCATCCCTTTATGACCACAATGTACCCAACATCTGATGGCTACTTTCAGCAGGATAATGCGCCATGTCATAAAGCTGGAATCATCTCAGACTGGTTTCTTGAACATGACAATGAGTTCACTGTACTCCAATGGCCTCCACAGTCACCAGATCTCAATCCAATAGAGCATCTTTGGGATGTGGTGGAACGGGAGATTCGCATCATGGATGTGCAGCCGACAAATCTGCGGCAACTGTGTGATGCCATCATGTCAATATAGACCAAAATCTCTGAGGAATGCTTCCAGCACCTTGCTGAATCTATGCCACGAAGAATTGAGGCAGTTCTGAAGGCAAAAGGGGGTCCAACCTGTTACTAGCATGGTGTACCTAATAAAGTGGCCGGTGAGTGTATATTGCTTGTGACTCCATGCAATGTGTAGTACATAGAGAGCCCTCATCTCCAAACAGCTAATCTTGGGTTAGTCCCACACTAACCATATATTTATGGTCTATCCAGATATTTATGGCCTATCCATAAATTTAAAAAAGAACATAGACAAGTCCTTTAAGTAACACTAATGACTGCCATAGCCTATGGGGAAACTGATAGATATCTTTTTTGCCTTTGACGTCTGTTTCTCCGAAGCGCACATCTGCCACTATATTTCATCATGTAACAATGATTTATTGGCTCGACTATTATTATTAAACTAGGTTTAATAACAGCCACTGTATAGGAAGTTCTTCTCATAAGAGTTGTATGCCTATAAATTCTTACCACTAATACGCCTTGGAAATTCCACTGTTCTTTCACCGCCTATCAATAGACATTATATAGAGGTTTTTTCTCCCTGACCCTATGTAATCTACAAGTAGATTTACATGTCTAAATGAAGAGACAATGGATGCTTAAGAATGTCAAGAATGGATAATTTCTATATTTTACCCAACACCTAAGAAGAAATTTGTGCTAAATAGTTTTCACGTTTCTCTTTCTTTCTTCTGACACCTAAATACCACATCAACTAAGTTTTTAAATTTGCCTATAGCAGCAAAGGGATTTTATTTCCCGGATTTCCTTTATGTAATTATTCCTGATATACCTAGTAGACACGATCGTCTGCTGATAAAAGAGACTAGAAAATGCACAGATATTGCTGGTTTAGCTGGGAGCACGCAGAACTGTCCAAATGTTTTGCCTAAAGCCCAGAAGCAATTAGGAAACATCCTGACAACAAATCCAGACAGACTCATTACTCATGATTTACAAATACTTTCCTGAGGACTAAAAAACACGTTTCGGACGTGTGTTTGGAAGCCTAAGGGCATAACTGGGGCACGCAACATTTCTCTAAATTAAATGGTAAGTGGTTGGTTTTAGAACACACAGAGATATGCAGGAAATTTAATAGGTTCCACAGTGCACAGATTTGCACCCATTTTGGCCATTTCATATATATATATACGATAACGATATTAATTATACTCTTTTTGACAAGCAGTATTGCGTGTTACTGGAGGTTTCTGATAAGAAAGAACTCTTCTCCCCAAGTTGAGGTGCTGCAATTCATGTCCCGAAAATTCTTGGCCTTGGGTTCGTACCAATCATGAGACTTATAATTACCTATGGGCTTGCTAGTGGGTATAAAGTATAGAAAGAATAGTGACTTCCATTGCCATGGGTATAAGACATGATAGTTGAGCCTGAATGGGAAGTTTTGATGTCTCCATGCAAATTACTGTAATTTAAGTATTGGCTACAGTAGTTTATTGTCTAAAATCTAACACTTTGTTGATTTAACCACACTAGTTACCCATACAAGACATTAAAGCCTAACTACATTAAAGACAAACCACTTATATTCTCAAGTTAATATAATATATCTTTATTTTATTTTTTTTTAAATCAGTTTTTTTTCACCAAATATTTAGCTTGTATCCTCTCCCTTATCTTCATAGCCTGTTATATAGTATATATGAAATCTATCTCTATATTCACCTCGCAGATAGACATCTATAAACTGTGTGGGATGGGGTAACAGATTTATTGCCTCATTCTGTGCAGTAGTAGAGTCTTATATTGAAAGATAGCAGTGTTGAAATAGCTTTTTCACTTACAGTCTACTGTCCAGCAGCCGCCTCCTCTCTATCCTCTTTCCATAGACTTTTATGTAAAAAGTAGCACAACTTGAGAAATAGAGAAGGAAACCTATTTATTTAATAAGATATATTGCAAAGCTCCTTATGTTGGCCTGCACTATTCCTTTATGAAAAGTTGGTTTCTAATTAGAGGTACTCTTTAAGGACCCCATAAACGTAAGAGCTGAACCCAGTAGTTTTGGTGGGACAATCCAGATTTGGATCCAATCCATCACATGGAGGAAGAAGGAATGGACATTTTGAATCTCTATAAGGTAGCAGCTTATTCCCTTCTCCTTATTGACAACACATGCACACTTATCTGAACTAAGACTACTTGTATAAGGAGTTAGAAGGAATAGTTTTTGGCTGAACAAGCATACTGCTCACAACCATTGAGGGGCAATAATAGCCAGTAATGCAAAACCCATAGCTCCATGCCAAAAATCTGTTTTCCACTTGACACTTCTGCCCCTAGCTGGCAGTGCTTGACTTCCCAGCATATATATGTGACCTTCTTATTCATTGATATTATGGGCAGTCCTGGACTACTGGTGACCACAGCTATTGTTTCTATTATGTATAGACAGCGTGGTCACGATACAAGAAGTCATTGACAGCTGGGGAGAAGGAAGCCATGAGAACAAACAGAAGGGAGAATATGAGTGGAAAACGCACAGCAACTTAATGCAAGGTATTTGACTGTTATTAGATTATAGATAACTGGTTTTGCTGGTAGTAATAGGCTTTAAAATGGTGTATTCACGCCTCAGTCAAATATGGCTGAGATGAGAAAACATGGCTTCTTCTCCCATCCACAAGCTGGGCTGTTCCCTGGAATAGCCAATTGTAGCTGTTCTATGTTCTTTTTGTAACTCCTATTTACCTTTAGGAGTGGAACAGCCATGTTGCCTATCTTCATAATGCCTGACTTCCTCTGGGAGGTGGGATTTGGGCTATTTCCATCTCAGCTATGGGACTAATGCTTCAATGTACAAATGCATGTTGGATAATTTTGCATGAACCTACAGCTTTAAACTGTTAAAGGGGTTGTCCCATAAATATCTGATTGGTGAAGGATCAATGGCCAGTCCCTGCATAGATGAGCTGTTTCGGGGTATGTTCAACCTCTCTACTATACAGTGCATGGAGCCAGAGGCAGATAGCACTGTACACTGTATAGTAGGCCAGTGGTTTTATCGCAGCTCATTTTTGTTGATCAGATATTTATAGACTATTCTAAGTATAGATAGTAATTAAAGAGGTAGCCCAGGTTTTTCATCTATGTATATTTGTACAACTACTAATTCCATAATTTTAGGAAAGAATTTTTATAAGGTAGAAAGGGGACTTCAACTTCTACATCAAGATCGTCTATATAACTGAGTTAAAGTTTGGGGGATTCCTTGCTAGAGAACTCTTCTTGTCTCATTGTCACATTCACTCTCAGGTAAGATATAGTTGCAGTTTATCTCTCTAGTCTTGTCTTTGAGATTGATGTTATTAAAGGAGAGGGATCAGGAATGGCGAAATATCTGACACAACACACAGTGTAGAACTAATATCACACCACACTCCCAGAAAGCGTGAAGGAAAAAAATATCCACTTCCGAAAGGCTTACAGATGGATATAAAGGTTACATATAATTCCTGTCTGCTCTTTAACAATATACATCTACAACAGTCTCCAGTGATTTTATTCCTCTATGTTTTAATAATATACGAAGCAGGTGGCCTATTTTTATAAGCCGTCACATATTTAATATCATAGTTGTGTGCCGTTACCCGGATCTGTGGACTACTTGTGGTCCATATTATAGATGAGCGAATACTATTTAAAACTCCAGTTTCGAATACCTTGCTCCCATAGGAATGAATGGAAGTGGGCGAACTACAAGGGGTTAATGCTCTGTCACTGAGTTAGACCACTGGGGGATCTTGTGCTATCCATGAACTCAATTTTTAATTACCTAGTGTGCAATAGAGCTGTTGCCATTTTCCCCCAAGTAAAACATTTAGTCCTTCGATTTGTACTTTGCAATTGAGGGTTTTATCTCATATCCATGATATGTTGTCTCTGGATGTGGAGCTTAATCCTTAAAAGGACCATACACATTAGATTAATGTCAACCAATCCTTTTGATTTCATTAAGCCATCTAATGAATGACCATCTAATGCTGTATCTGGGTGTCTCACCATTCACTTGACAACAGATTTTAGGAGGGATTAGAATTGGGGTGTTGGATTTCATATTTTTGACCCCCTTTTGTTCTCATGGGAGGTGTCTGGCACAGGCTTCCCATTTAGGACACATACGGTATATGCTCAGGTATGGTGGTGGCAAAAGAATAGCTGTTAACTAAACAGGCCACATAAGGCTGTGTTCTCATCTGCATTTATAACAAACTCCACATCTGCATTCCAGTCCAGAACCATTACATGGCAATGGTGCATGATGGGAATCTTTACGTTTAATGAGGTCAGTTGGGTTCCACCGAGGTATCTCTTATTATAGCACTGTATGCAGCAATGTTTATTTCCCATCCAATATGAATATGTGGCGGAGGATCCTGACTGAGCTTTTGAAGGCGATGTAAACAGATCCTGTATGGGGAACTTAAAGAGGTTATCCACCTTCTCAAAATTGAGCAGTGCAGCACCTGGCATGTGAGCAACGACGGGAGCTGCACGCCCGAGGAACCATCTGATCTGCAAGGTTCCCGATAGTCCTTAGAATAGGCCATCAGTTTTGAAGAGGTGGATAACCCCTTCAGTTGGGCTTGTAATTGCACGGCTTCCATATAACAGTATTTCTACAAATAAAATAAGAGAAATTCTACATGCATGTAGCCGCTGTGAGATATAAATGAATAAAGATGGAGCTAGCTTTTTTTCCCTCCATGAACAAGTGTTAGAATGAAAGGGTTAGCTCTAATAAGAAAGGTGTAAATCACATGTAGGTCTTTACGTTTCCAGTTTGCTGCCTTTCCAATGTGTTGTCAAACAGCTGTTAACAGGTTACGCTATAGAGAAGTATGAGAGACGCTCTGTAACGTGAGCCGGCCAGCTGTAAAAATGGGAGCTGAAGTCAGATAATTAGAGGAAAAGACACGTACTTAATGTACATTTTCTCCCAGTGTATATGTCATTCTCTCTCGGCTTTAGGAAGCTGGCCTTTAAACGTTCTGTGAACCTGGATTTTTTTCTTGATTGAACACAAGTCTTTCTTATTATCTAGCTCTGCATTTTTCTGCAGCCATTTGGGTCTTTCTTAAATCCCTTTGCTGCCACAGAAGTAGCGAGGCCAGTCTGTCTAAAGCCATGTGACAAAGTAGAGGCTCAGGCAATCAGCATTAATTATGGGCTGACTTGTGCTAAAATGACAGGTCTGAAGTCACATATTACAAAGATGCTGTAAGCTTCACTACTTTCTATTGAATCAGCCATTCAGGGTCAAGTGGAATAAAGAAGCTCTCCGCCACTCCCTTTCCTGAAATGAAAAGCCTGCATTAGTCTGCGAGACAGCAATCACTGGATGTGTTTTTGTTTCAAAAACTAAATGCAGTATCAGTTCCAGATCACGTGGCCCGGCCAATAGCTCCTACGGGGATCGGAGGAAGTCTGCTCTCAAGGCCATAAAATTAAAGCAATTTCAGTGCAACTAATTGTACATCAATAAATCAAATCCGGGAGCCTGTCTGTATAGCTGTAGCATTCTGTGTTTTATGGTTGTACTCTAGTAGGTATACAGTATATCCTATACCAGGTTGTATGAGAACCAAACATAGTCATCTGACCTCAAAGACAATACCAGATGTCACACATTGATATTTTGCTGCTATTCTATTACACAATCCAGTCGATAAAATAATATGTAAAGGTGTCACCTTTTTGAGTAGCTATTGCAGATCTCTACACAATACAAAAAGAGTCTAGTAAGTGTTTCCCAGACTCTTATCGAATTACTTATTTAGCAATGATCTATCCCTTGTGCAGTTTTTGGATCAGGGAAGTACAAATGCATTGATGATGGATAGGCACTGACCTCATTGAGATTTCATCTCAAATATAGACTTCATCTATGGATTTCTGAGTTATACCAATATATTCACGAAGCCAGAAGCCAGTGTATAAGCTAAATTCACATGGCAGTGCTGTGCACTCGGCCGAGTGTACACCAATAATCTGCTTTCACACTTCCCTCATGGACATGTCTCCATTGAGAGATCTGTGAAATCGGCCCTTGAAATAGCATGTTCTATTTTCACTCCGGTCATTCACGTGGACCATCAAAACAATGGTTGTGTGAACAGACCTTTAAAGTCTATGAAACCATGTGCTTTTGAATCCATCTGTGTGAATGAGCATAATGCATGAAATCTTTATACAGATAAGTGATGTGAATGCAATGTGATGGCCACATAGTACGCAGGGTCATCATGGGCAAGAGAATCTAAAGCAACCAGTAGATCACCCTACTGCTATAGTGGCATTATTTCTGTGCAGCTCTAGTCATATACACATTACAAGGAAATCGGCCATCAGAACCTAGCATATCAACCCTACCCCTCGGATACATAGGTTAGGGTCACATGAATGAAACAGTGCTTGCCCTTGTAAATCAGTGCCTCAGTTGCACAGATATCACATTTTTCAACAACAAGGACATTGCTGCTTACATCGTTGGCGTAATGGTGATACTATCTTTCCTCCAGATAGCTCATTTACATATTTGCAATATCTCAGCAACCTGGGCACTAATTCACAAGAGGAAGACAATCTTTAATTAAAGTGACCATAACCTATATATATGAAAACAATATTGTGATGTAAAGTCAAATGTATGCCAGTGAAGCAGTTCATACACCTGTGCAATAGAAGCCTATGGGAATTCTAGAATAAAGGATTGCATACGTTTATTTGTTGTCAAGACTTAGATGTCTGATGTAGGCCTAAACATGGTATGAGAAAAGCTCTTCTGAATAATATACTAAAGGCAATGTGTCACCAAAATGGGCTACTTTTTAAACCAAGTTTTTAATGTGAATTTTTGCTGATTTTAATTTTTACATTTTTTCTCTATATTTCAGAAAAGTACTATATCCTACAGTTTTCACTCTAGTCACTAAGCCTAATAGATCAGTTTATCAGATGTAGTCAGTAACAGGACAACCAAGGTCTGGGAGTGCTGGTCCTTTTCAGCTACCCTATTTCACCATAACTTATTCTGCTGCTTATTCCTGACTACATAACTAAAGCCCGGTTTACATCTGTGTTCAATAATCCATTCAGGGAGTCCACATGGGGACTCTCAGAAAGGCCTACCGAACACATTGACAAGCAGTGCGCAGTGAAAGCACACGGACCCCATAGACTATAATGGGTCTGTGTGCTTTGCGCGTGGTCTCTGCACAAGTCATGCAGACAAGAAAGTAGTTCATGAAGTAGTTTTCTGTCCTCACGTTCCGTGCGGACACTATGCGGAAAGCACACGGACCCCATTATAGTCTATGGGGTCCGTGTGCTTTCACTGCACACCGCTTGCCAATGTGTTTGGTAGTCCATTCGGGGGAGTTGCGCAGATGTGAACCAGGCCTGACTCTCTGCAAAGAGAGTGCCAGAGTTTTCTTTATACAGTGTAACACGGATTAAGTCTCTGTCTGAGTACTTAGAACAGAATTCCAGCATTCACGGACAAGAAGATAATACAAAATCTTTTTCTTTATTTCTTCATATAAAACATATTCATTCCATATTCCTAGAGGTGCTGTATCGGCAGATCCAGCGTATCGCTACTAACAAATGCTACGCGTTTCAGGACATAGTCCCTTCCTCATGGCATTTTTTTGATTTTTCTGTCTGAGTACCTTTGGACTACTGAGTTCTGTGTTTACTACAATTATCATATTTACATTACAGACAAGACAGACAAAATCACAATAGATGTTCACACCTCTAGAGGTCACATCCATAGTATACCATCATTGCATGCACTACTGACAATAGATGATGTCACAGTTTATCTACTCCCTGAATATGCTTAGAAAACTTTCCCATAAACCTCAATGAGTCAGTTCTAGTTGGCTCCTAAGGCCATGACTTTGCTGTAAAACAAAACTCAAAATGTTGTTAACAGAAGAAAGGAGAAGCTCAGTCAAGATGACAGGCTCCATAAATACATACAGAAAACAGAATAAAAAATACACAATCTGAAAATAAAAAATATTACAAAAATGTGATATAATAGTAGGTATTAATAAACAAATTAAAAAAACGTTGGTGACACATTCCTTTTGCTCCACTCTTTAATAAATCGATATAACTGCAATATTTCAGAAACAATGCTGTATGTCCACGTGTTGTACAAGATGTGGAAGTTTAGGCCAATGTACTTCATTGAGGATGGGCTGTAATTTTAGGCACAGATGTAGTATTACTTATATGAAAGAACAGCCATTTTTTCTAATTTTTAGGCTTAATGTTTACCATATTAGTGGTCAAGATCAGATACTGTATGTTGTTGAAGTGATGCGATTTGTTTTTATAAGGTTGTAAAACGGCAGACTGTAGCAAACCATGAAAACTATAGACTTATCAAACAATCGATGAATACAATTACACTAATATGAATGGTTTGCATAATTTACATAACAGGATCAGGTTAGAAGGTCACAGAAAACATATTTTTAAAGAATGAACTATGAGTGTGTCATCCTTGACTGCTTAGACATTACAATTGACTTGCATCAATCCTAAGTTTTTGATTTTATTTGCTGTATTCACCTTGGTAAAGACTGTCTGAATCAGTAGTTGGATCAACTACCTAATTACCCATATACTTTCAATAGCTCTAAGGAAAAAAAGCATGTTCAGCCAACAGCTGTTCTTTCCAACTCTTCTACCAACAATATATGGCTAAGCATGTCTGTGTTTTCAATAGGCAGAGAGGTAGAGAGGCAGCAGATTATATTCCCAGAGAATAAAAGGGTTGGACATTGGAAGTCAACATATCCCTACACACTTAAAGGGTACCTTGGTTTTCATCAGAAGTTGAAATACATGATGTCCTACCTGTTTTTCTGCTGTTGAAAGCCCCGTTATGAATGCAGAACTTTTTACTTGGCTCGCTGTGGCAGGGGGCATCTACAGAACCGAGCACTCTGCTCCCCTCCACATCCATTGATTTTTTGTTCATTTGGTTTTTTTGTACATTTAATTCTGCTAGGAATAACTGTAAAATAGAAAACATATAGCTGAGAAAACACAAGTGACCATAATATAGGAGAGCCAGGGACACTGGACTACAAATCCATGTCATGATGCAGCTAAAAAGATCCTTAACACAGAAAAGGAAATCTACTTGTCTGTGACTAACATCCCATCAGTGATAACATAACCAGCCAGTCAAAAATACATTTGCTCACTTTGATCTTTGAGAAACTTTATTTGTTTTTACCTTTATGTTGATGCATCAGCAGTCCTCTTTATGAAGAATAGTTGGGGCAACTGTAATACTTAAGCTGAGGCCCCACATTGTAGAAATGCATTTTTTTGTTGTTGCGGTTTTTTGAGCCAAAGTCAAGAGTGGATTGAGCAGAAGGGAGAAGTATAAGAACTTTTTATAGAGTTCCCATTCCTTTTGTAACCATTTTTGGCTTTGACTCAAAAAAGGATAAGATGGGAATAACCCTTAAATACTGGTTATACTGATGTGCCTAGCAAAAAAAGGTGAGATTAATCTGTATTGACCCTTTAACAAAAATATATTATCCAGTGCTCCAAATAAATTCCAACTTGTCTGACTGAGACTGCTCCAAACTAATATACATCACCGGTCCCAACCACAAACCAGTATGTCTGTTTAGAGTTGCCTCAATATAGAAAGCTGGATTTTATTTGGAAACCATTCAACAGTATCTGTGTAACCTACTACGGAAGCAGTGCAACCTGTCATTGTGATCAGTGGGTCTCTGTATCTGTTTTCTAGAAATTGTATGATATTGGCCCTATGCCGGCAACATCTCACTCATAGTATAAAGCTTACTTATAGTCACAAACATTCTGATAATTCAAGAAACACTAGTCTCAATCCCATGCCTCAAGATATATTTACAGGGGTCCAAGAAGCACACATCAAGACTACAGCTTACAAGGTCCTCATGCTGTATGCTTGTTTTTATCTATATCCAAAAATTCACCATCCACAAGCCAAGGTAAGAACTTTGCCTGAGGCAGCATCCTTCCCTGGCTGCAATGGGGCAGCATTTTGGCAAAGGTACAATCCTTGCCTCCACTTTCCCATCACCGGTTTGTACAAGAAGGGAAGGGAGGGAAGAACATTTTACTTTCTACCTTAGCAAGTCTGGATATCAGCTGTCATAGCAATGCAGCTCTTTCGCTGACAGTGAAGACATAGACAAAAAGGGAATCTAAGGGCTACTACCAAAACAGTTATATTAGCAAGCCCATTTACTGAGAAATATACATATAATTTCATGAAAACCGTGCTCAAAGGCCTGATTTTGAAATGTTATTAGGCAAATTCTACTTTATACAATACAATTCAGGAGGTTTGAAGATGTTCTTTAATTGGATCTCATGTCCGTGGTTTTAATTAGAATTGCAAAGTTCTCTTTATTTCAGCCAGAGGGTCTTACATCGGTATGCAGAAGTGGCTGGAGTGAACGGATATTGTGCAAGTTAATATTGTAAATGTCCCTCCGTTATTATCACCTGCTAAGCCTCAGCGTGAGCTCCTCACTTGTTCTACTGTCCAGTAATAAATTGAAGAAAAAGCTAATTTACCACATTCAGGGCAATCATAGCTAAATCTATGACATGACTGTTAGGGGATGTACATTTTGACATCTAAACTTGTCATTATTGTACATCTCAACTTGATACATGAATATTATAGCTCATCTAGGAGAACCACCAGGTCTTCTCAGTGGAAGCTTGGGGTAAAATGCCCAACTACACATTATTATAACTACTATACTAGTACTATGTATTAGTTTTACAGCCATATTTAATTCTCTTGCCCATATAATGCTAATATATTGCACAGTGCTTTTACAGATGTTGCCATCACCCACTGTTCGCTGTAGTTCTCAAAACAATGTGAAGTGTGGAAGTAAATCAGAGTACCTTAGGGAAACCCATGCAGAACATGCAATCTCCATGGTCATGTTGCTATTGGTTGGATTTAAAGGGAGTCTATCATTTCCCTCAGCTACGTTAAATAGTGCTGTAGATGCTGTTAGCAGAATAAAAAACATACCTTTCTTAAGTTTCAGAGCCCCAGAGATGTGTAGAAAAAGCAAAAAGGGAGTGTTATTCTATTACTGAGCACTGCTACATCATCACAATGCCCAGGGAGAGGAGCTGAATGCAGGATGGGTGTGTCTAGTGATGATGCAGCAGTGCTCAGTGCCTGAAGAAATCTCCTCCTGTGCTCCAAGATCC
Organism: Leptodactylus fuscus; assembly: GCF_031893055.1. Lineage (NCBI taxonomy): Eukaryota > Metazoa > Chordata > Amphibia > Anura > Leptodactylidae > Leptodactylus > Leptodactylus fuscus. The sequence goes on from NC_134265.1 coordinate 302,163,594, forward strand.
TCATCTGAATAAAAAATAAAAGTGCTTTTTCTCACCATCCCTGGTGTTTTATTCTGCTAACAGCATCTGTGCACTATGGGAGTGGTTTAAAGTAGCCGGAAGCAGTGATAGACTCCATTTAAGCCCAATTTCCCATCACTGGAAGGCAGCAGTGCTAACCCCTGAGCTACCATGATGCCTCAAAAGCTAAAAAATGTAATCGCAAAATGTATTATTGTATTTAGGAATCCATGCTCATATTTTGAGCAAAATCAAAACAAAAACAGAAATGAAAGTAATTAGGGGTTAAAAGTGGGCATCCAGTGACAGAAAACTATAATGTATTCTTTATGAAACTAAAAGGAATTAAACTTGCTATTGTTACTTTATTATCCAAAAAGGGTAAAAATCCAGTGTCAACCGAGTAAAGATCTTCAGTAAAATGTAACTTTTATTTTACAACCATTAAAATGTTACATAGTAACAAAGGGTAGACAAAGAAGGAGAAATACACATGCGGTAGCTATGTGTTTCAGGACAAACGTCCCTTCCTCATGGCAACAATTGTTACTTTATTGTTCAGGCTTGCTTAGACCTTTTCAAGTGACCTCTCCTGATTCCAAAAACAAGGATTCTCTACTGTTTTTTGAGCTCCCATAGCCATGAATAGATAGAACCACATATGTGTGACCACCTTTCCATTCATAGCAGCTTCATCAATACAAGCAGCAGGCCAGAGCGCCCTCCCCTGGAGGCAAGCCTTGTTCCTTGGGGTAGGTCATACAGGAATCAAACATTTATGACATATCCAACATTGGGAATACCCCTTTACTACAAAGTATGGATGAGACATGACATAACAGATCAAGACAAGGAAATGGAGAAGAGGATCCGCGCTCTAGGTCGTATGGATATACCAAGAATCCAGTAGTAGATAGGACAAACTTTAATAAAATTCACACAGATCTGGCCCGGCGTGACTTAGTGACTCTCCATTTGAGAAAGGGTTTTTGTTATAACCAGAAACGCATTGTGCTTTACTGTGTGAATTTTATTAAAGTTTGTCCTATCTACTACTGGATTCTTGGTATATCCATACGACCTAGAGCGCGGATCCTCTTCTCCGTTTCCTTGTCTTGATCTGCTTCCCGGTTTTCCGGTGTATGCTGATTGAACCGCTGCCACTGTCACCAGGATCACCAACTATACAATTGTGAATTAGGGTGTTGTGATCCTCTCACAACCCCACCAGGTGAGAGGCCAATCGATCGTTCTTCATTATCTCTCCGATTTATTCCAAAAGTTTTATTGTATAATACTACACTTAGTGCGCTCGGTGTCTCTCTCCTTTTTCTTGCATGATATAACAGATTTCCAGTTTCATTAAAGATTCTGATTTGCCATGAAACCAATTCAATATCATATCAGAACATGCTAACAAAATCCTTGAAAGGATTCACCCTCCCCTATTGAGTGGTCACTCATAGCCATAAATAGGATAGTTAGCCTATCATTTTGTCATTAAGTCATCATGTCGTGTTGAGTAAAGTAGCTTGATGCACAAATCTGGACATCCAGTGAAGAGGATGAGTAAATGAGGATACATCAGTATGTAAGTATCTGAGCGTTATAGTAAAATGTACAGTGAGAGTTATAGAAGTGTATAAAAGTAATAAGCATATTATAGATGTACTTATTAAATAAATATTGTTTTAATTAAGCTTTAGCTTCATCCCATTACCAAACGTTCAACCTTTGCCCAGAGATTATAGTCGTAAACTTTCCCTGACTTTCAGCATGGTATAAAAGAAAGCACTCACTCATTTCCAGCATCAGTGCTTTCATGCTGAACTTAAAGTCTAACTTATTAAACACTATACTTTTTCATTAAGGTGCCATTTTCAGGTCCAAATTTCTCATATCTCATTGAGTTAGGTCCCCTGAGCACCTAATATGGCATTTCGGCCCCATCAAGGACCAGATGACAGAATAGCTGTGAAAGCTTTACTGCGCTGACCGCTAGATGCAATATTACACTTGGCCAAGCATCTTGACTGCACACAAAACTTCACACAGCGCTCCTACTTATTGAAGTCCTTTGTGTCTCGTACAAAAATAATATTGAACTGAAAAAACATCTTTTCTTTCCTTCTTTTATTGTGCACTGTGTTCTGCACCATGATAATACTTTTTGATTTACTGGGATTGTGCTACATGATGAGTCCTCTTAATATTGACTAGCAGTGCCTGACTTTATTGGGAATCCTGGATGGTCATTTGTGGTAGGCATTTTTATACCAACAACAATACAAGAGTACAGTGTAATAAAAGAAAGATCACTTGGAGGAGTTTTAGATGTACATGGAATCACCAGATTATTTTCTTCATATTTAAAGTGGTGTGAAGTGTATCAGGTTTGATCATAGTGTTCCTTTCACATGTGCAGTCATATAACTTTGTACATCTGTTTCTATTATATGGTAATATGCAGTCAGAAAAGCTGACTGAGGCCCGGTTCACATCTGCGTTCGGTATTCCGTTCGGGGAGTCCTCATGGGGACACTCCAAACGGAATACAGAACGCCTTGACAAGTGGTGAGCTTATGAAAGCACACGGACCCCATAGATTATAATAGGGTCCATGTGTTTTCTGAGTGCTGTCCGCAGTAATGCAGAGAGAAAAGTACTTCATGGACTACTTTCCTCCCCACATGATTCAAAACAGAAAAACAAAGGAACCCCATTATAGTCTAGGGGTATGTGTACTTTCAGTGCTCACCACTTGTCAATGCATTCAGTATTCGGTTCGAAGGGTCCCCAAAGCAGACTCCCCAAATGGAATACAGATGTGAGTCGGGCTTGACTCTTGAATATCATTCCTACATACAAAGTATTCTGCAAAACAATGGAAGAAGAGATTATTTTCAGAGTAATGCTTGGTTTTGTTTACCACTGACCAATGGACAAAAAAAAATGCCACCTACAGTTTACCCATTCACCTTTATATTCTTACAAGATCACTGCAGATAGATAGGTTAGCATCATCTGACTCAATCTGTTTAATCCCTTGTGAAACAAAGGGTCCATGGCTGAGATATCACTATTTTTGTCAATATGCAAATGAGTTCTTTAGAGCTATGAGGGCGATTCTTCTTAGGGTGGATTCACACCTGCGCCCGGTCTCCGCTTTGCAGGTTTCTGTCTTCTGCCCAAGAAACTGGACAGGAAAAGGAAACCGGCAGTCAGTTTTCAAACACATTCATTAGAAAGGGTTTGCAAAGTGACCGCTCATAAGAATCTTCTGCCTCTCCGCGGCGAAACCGTTTTTTTAACTGGACACAAAGTCGGACATGCAGGACTTTGTGTCTGGTTAAAAAAAAAAAAAGTTTTGCCACGGAGACCAGAAGACGTTCCCAGGCAGACACTGACTGCTGGTTTCCGTCTCCTGTCCAGTTTCCTGGGCAGAAGATGGAAACCCACAAAGCGGAGACTGGGCACAGATGTGAACCCAACCTTACCTCTTTGGAACAAAAACAACACCTTCTTTGCTCCAAGGTGCTTATTTTCTTATTGATAAAAAAAAACTGTGATAAGGCAACAGAGACATCAACTCACATCTATCTATCTATCTATCTATCTATCTATCTATCTATCTATCTATCTAGACAAGATATATATAAGACCGCACCAGTATAAGCATTGTGTGCTCACCAATGGGAAAAGGATCTGTCCCATTCAATATAACTTCAAAAAACAGGCGGCACACCAAAGAGTATGTAGTGAAAAAAGAAAATGAAGGAGGTTTATTGTCTTATGCTGCGACATTTTGGTTCAAAGATCTATCTATCTATCTATCTATCTATCTATCTATCTATCTATGGTAGATCTATCTATCTATCTATCTATCTATCTATCTATCTATCGTAGATCTATCTATCATCTATCTATCTATCTATCTATGGTAGATCTATCTATCTATCTATCTATCTATCTATCTATCTATCTATGATAGATCTATCTATCTATCTATCTATCTATCTATCTATGGTAGATCTATCTATCTATCTATCTATCTATCTATCTATGGTAGATCTATCTATCTATCTATCTATCTATCTATCTATCTATCTATCGTAGATCTATCTATCATCTATCTATCTATCTATCTATCTATCTATCTATCTATCTATGGTAGATCTATCTATCTATCTATCTATCCATCCATCCATCCATCCCTTTATCTATAGCCTTTGACGAATATAGACCTGAAGTGTAGCATTATTTTTTTCATGGATGACCATATAATGCACTTTGCTTTGGGTACAGATATTTAACAGTTTTCTTTTTCTAGACCAGTATTTCAGCAATTGCTATTAGTGCCGTTGCCTATTATAAAAGCGACAGACTGAGTTAGCATTCATTATCACTAATAGCATGTTCATATCACAGATCTGGTCAGTCAGTAGACATTAGAAATAATTAAAGAGAAATTCGCTTCTCACAGATTTTCATTAAGAATTGCAAAGAATTTTGAAGCCATTGTTAAATTTTGCCTGTAATAAAAAGTAAAAAGTCAGAGATCATGGCAATATTCTATAGACAGATTAGTTAGATGATTTGTGGCTTGAACCACTGGTTTATCTATATACACTATATGTACTTAAAGGGGTATTCCTACAGCAACAATCATATTTCAAAGCACTTTGCAAAATATCACTGTTGTCATTGAAAGCAATTAGCAAAAGTGTATATGTCACTAGAAATGGCACAATGAAGTCATCCATTCGAATTGATGTGACCTGTAGTCCATCTTCATTTAGGACATGCGTGTTCAGTTTATCTTTGACTTCCCTAAAGCTGCTTATTAGATCAGGGCTAAATAACATTGCTTGTGTCTTCTAACAGACAGAGCATGTGCAGCGCATGAATGATTTCTGTTATCAAAAATGGATATTTAGAGGGGCAACATGGTGGCTCAGCCTTGCAGCGCTGGTGTCCTGGGTTCAAATCCTGCCAAGGAAAAAACGTCGGCAAGACGTTTATATGTTCTTCCTGTGTTTGCGTGGATATCCTCCCATTCTTCTAAGACATACCGATGGAGAAAAATGCGCTAATGCGACCGCAAACATGCACCGTCAAAATTGCGGCGCAAATGTCCCGTACACGCAGCACATTGCGTGCCGCGTTTACTCCGTGTGAATGAGCCTTAGGGAGTAATCTGTAATAAGTATTTATTTTATTCAGGGGGATACCTTGAGGCATTATTCTGTGTTGGGGCCACTAAGGTGCATTATACTGTGTGGAGCCATTGGGAGCATTATACTATGTGAGGCATCTAAGTGTCATTATACTGTATCGGGGGCACTAGGGAGCATTATACTGTATTTGGATCAGTAATTGAGTTCTGTGAAGTTATTGATTAATTAACTGACAGCTTTATTGTGAAGTTCTCTGCTCTACTGACATTTTCTTTGCTCCTTCGATCCACACAGTGTTTCCTATATGAACATGAAGTCTATCTCACAATGCATGTCTAATCTAGTCTTTAATAGAATTGCATTGTGAGTTTGGTCTCCTGTTTATGCAAGAAACACTGTATGTATTAGAGGAACAGAAAGGATGTATGTGCTCCAGAAGGGAGCACATAACTTCACTACAGAGGTGCCAGCCATATATTCAACATTATGCTATACACCGGCTCATTTTAAAATGGAAGGGCAAATATTTTTTTTTACTTGAGTGCTTCCTTAAGAAGCATGGATCCAAAACCATTCTTATTGCATAGTATACCTCCAGTTCCATACTGTGAATTTATAGATGCTTCAAATGAGACATCTTCAACATATTATGAAGCTATACATGTGCCCAAACTTAACTGATCAAACAAAGTCAACAGAATATCATGACATGCCAACAAAAAGCCTTAAAAGACTGCAATTTGCACCTTTGCTTCCAACCCCCACAGACATTGTATGTCCCTTTAAGAAAGGGTGCTTAAAGGGATTGTCCAGGCAAAAATGGATACTCGAATATTTTTTTTTAATTGGCCAGGGATGGTGGAAAAAAAAAAATCATACTCTGCTTTCCCTGATGCTCCGGTGCCTCCCCGGATGCTTATTTCCTATCCTGTGAATATATAATAAATGTTCTTATTAGAAGAAAAACCCTTCAAATTTCAGTCTAGAAATTGACGGATCTGTCAGTGATTCATGACATAACCACTTTGTTTTTTTCACCAAAAAATATTTCTGAAAATATATATCCATATGAATTTACACTTGTGATTAAACTGGTCCACATTACTGCATTCATCAATGTGGATGAATCAGTTTGCTTAAGGGAAAGAGTTAAACCATGCTCATCAATGATAATGAGGCAAGGAACACAGCCGCCTAAATATTTGTGTCATTGTAACTAACATTATTTTAATACCTCTGCAAATGTACAGTTGAAGTAAAAACTTGTGTGCATCAAAGCATACTTCCCTTTGCTTTGATAAGTAGTCTCTTTAATCACAGATTTGCTCTAAAATCTGGATGGCATTCAAAATCAGCTTTCTTGGCTTCATCATCATATGACTTTTATGTGTGGCTTGTTAACAACCACCATATGTGCAACCGCAAGGCTTTATAGACCAGTAGGTGGCAATGCTACCTCTTAGAGACATCTGGCAATTAACTAGTTAATTGTTTGTCATGTATGCTTTCCTTAGCACAACAATACTTCATGACTTCTTCAACCTCATAGTTTTCTTTTTAATCATCGATCATTAGGAAATACAAGGGGATCCCCTTCTTAGCCCAAGTGGAGAGTAGTCACAGTGCTTGGTCTGTTGGTATTCTGCTTTGTCAAAATTCACCGCTATACCATCAAAATCCCTAAAGGATATGGACAAGTTTAACATGAAAAAAAAATACTTTTTTAATATATAATGTTCTAATGTTTTAAAATATTGCTCTGTGTGTGGGTTCTGCCTCCCCGTACAAATTCTGCCATATATTATCTCATCTCTCTCTACACTGATGCTGCCTATATCTAATCTCTCTGCATACAGATTCGGCCATAGATTATATCCTCTCTCTACACTAATGCTGCCTATATCTATTATCTCTGCCTCCCCTCTAGATTCTGCCATAGATGATATCCTCTTTCTACACTTAATGCTGCCTATACCTGTGATCTGTCTGCCTAACCCTACAGATCCTTCCATAAATTATCACCTCTCTCTCTACACTAATGCTGCCTATGTCTGTGATCTCTCCATCTCCCCTATAGATTCTGCCATATATCACATCTTCTCTTTACACTGGTGCAGCCTGTAACCGTGATCTCTGTGCCTCCCCCTACAGATTCTGCCATATATTACATCCTCTATTTACACTGATGCAGCCTGTACCTGTGATCTCTGTGCCTCCCCTACAGATTCTGCCATATATTATTCTCTATTTCTATATTCCTATAAGGTGCAGAAGGAACAATGTGGTCATCTTTTTTAGATAGACCTTTTTGCTCCAAAGATGCACCACATTGTTCTTTCTGCACCCCAGTCATCACTTTCTACAAAAGTGCGCAGAGTAAGTCGGAGAGAAGGCCAGTAGATTAGGCCTGACGAATCCATTATAACTCATGGCAGAAAACAGTTTTGAGTTATACAACAAATCTACATCAATTCCTGGCTGGTGCAGATTACTATTTGCACCTGAATTATCAGAGGGATGCATTCTCTTAACAAGTCAGGCAGGCTTTGCACCAGTCAGGGACTTTACTAAAGGGGTTGTCCAGGATAAACTGATAATTAACCCCTAAACTAAACGCTCTACCCCCACCTAACTTATAAAACACAATAGACTTAGTAAGTGTGGGGGGGACTAGTAAATGGGCAAAATCACTAGTCAGTGAGAGTGGGAAGGGCTAGGCTTAGTGACACAGGCAGGGTGGGAGGGATTAGGCTAGTGAGACAAAGGTTTTTTTTAATGTAGATTGTTAGCCTCATATAGGGCTCACAATGTACATTTTTTTCTATCAATATGTCTTTGGAGTATGGGAGGAAATGCAGTGCTAACCACTGAGCCATCGTGTTACCCCATGAGATAAAAGGTTTTGTACCGGAGTGAGAAAGGAGGATGGGCGGGTTAGTGGAGTAGCTACACAGGAAGCAGCACCCCAGGAAGTTACAACACGTAAAAAACACAGAGGATGTAGCAGCAACTAGAGACACCCAGAAATCACTCCAAACACTGCTAAAGGTATATGGGTGTACTTATTATGCTGAGTTCAGATGGAGTTTTTGGTTCCGGACCAAAAAACAGGTAGCTGTGACTGGATGCCAATGTAGTGCTCCCGCATCCAGTCACGGCACTCCACTCAGGATTAGACCCAAATGAATGGGCCTATTCGGGAGGGAGTGTCTTCAGACGGATGTCCGAAGCTGAACCAGCCGCGGCATCCACCTGAAGAATGAGCATATTGCTTCTTTTTTCCGAGAACCGGAACAGTCAGCTCATGGAAAAAAGAAATGACCGCAAATTGATTTCTATGGGAGACATTTTTTTTGGTCAGGATTTTGAGGCGGATTCCGCCTCAAAATCCTGACCAAAAAACTCCGTGTGAATTCAGCCTTAACCCATCACTAGTACTAACACAACTTTATAAAAAAAAAAAAAAAAAGATTTGCTGCCTGGAAAACCCCTTTAAGACTACAGTAGGAAATACTTAATAAATTTCTTCCTGTATATTTTAGCCAATGATCACATTATGCTAAAGTCTATAAATAAACTATACATAAAAAATTAGTTTTTCTTAATCATTAATCTTTATTTTGTCACACAACCGGTGGATTTTTGCAAATCCAGGAGAGTCCTAGTGTGTCTGTTTTTCCTTTGCTGCAGCAGTTTCCATGACCTGTACGAGTGAGCACATTGGTTTTGAAGCCCCATTTTTCTGCCTCTTGCTCACTGACCTCAGACGGCAGAGAAGTCTTTAAGTGTTACTCTAAGTGTGCTCATCACAAGAACATTTTAAACCTCTCCTGGCCTGAAGTCACCTCTCAGGTTCTCCAGATTCCATTACACGGTTGCACTGCTGGTGATCACATCCCTCAATGTCACTACAATGTTCTGCCGCTGTTTTTCTCTGCTGCCGTGGAGAGAACTGACCTGTGAGTGTTGATTGAACCAGAAGGAATGGGACAAAGTCTCTAGCTGACACAAGAAAAAGAACAAGAAATGATTTTGGGAGCAGAGAGGCTAAAATTCATAAACAGAAGTCAACTGACGTGATAATAGACTTTACAAGGCAGACTAAGTCTACTGTATAGTTCAGACAGTACTAGTCACTTACTTTCATGTTACAGCATAAATATAAGTGTTATATATGTTCAGCATATGTAAATGGTTTAGACAACGCTGGAAGTGATCCTGTGTATCATGTTGTCTGTATAATAACTTGATTTACATAGTACGGTATCAGCTGTCTAGTATATAGATGTACTACTAGACAAATATTACAGACAGTCGTGTGAAACATATTGTATAGAGATAAAATTGTATGTGAAAATCATAAAGATATTTATAGAATATATGACACTATATATATAAATTATACTAGTATCATCCATGATTAATAGATACAATATGGTTGGGAATTGATACATTCCTCTATATAAATAGCATAGTATACTACATAAAGATGGCTATAATCCAGACTGCAGAAATATACAAATCTAAAATAATACAGGCCATACAATATAATAAATACTGAATAGGGTGATACAGAGCAAACCAGAAGCCAAATCTTATTCTTGGTATGACTCCTGGGCAAAGCAATATGCAATAAATGACTACTGTATATTGCCTGTCTCTAAAGAATTAACCTAGTGTATGTAAGGACACCATGTTACTCTGAGATTATAAGGAGCTAAAATGCATTACCTATAGGCTTCTATAATATAACTGTATATTATACAGAAGTACACATCTATATCCATATAAATCCAACAGAAAAACGTGGCATTCTTTATCATAGAATAAAGGCACCATTGGGGCACACAAAGGATACTACTACAGGGCCAGTGCGACTCTTTGGGGCTGATATATGAAGACCACTGCTTAGTGCACCCATCTTATACCTTTCTATACTGCCGTGAGATGTACCAGATCTATTAAGAGGTCCCAGCACTTCTTGGGGGTCCCAGTGCACCAGAACGGAAAGCTGCAGCAGTCAGGAACTATAATGTGTAGGAACCAGTTCTCCAGTACAAGTTACAGTAACTCTGAAGCATCCCTGGCCTGCCTTGACCCCACACACCTTTTATATAGTGTGGCAGACAATGAGCAAAAGTCATGTAAGTGTCACTCAAGTGCTTGTACATGTATGGGCTATACAACCTCTACAAAGTAGAGCTAAAACACAAAAAAGAAATTCCTAAGTCTACTCAAGTATCTGATATGCTTGTATCCAATAATCACTCATCATATCATTGTAGATTCTTAGGGAGTACTGTATATCGGATGCTGACATATGCCTAAAACAAAAACATAGCAGCAGGATGTACCTGACAACATCATCTCACACTTACATGAGAACTTCAGTCAGAATGCTGAAAAGTTAACATATACTGTACGTCTATGGAAACATACGCTTTTATAATGTTTTCTGCATGGAGGACTTTTTCCTCCGCTGCTTTTAGTTTAAAAACGAGGGACCCCTGACGGACCCCATTATAGTCAATGGGGTCCACTGGGCTCCGTGCGTAACCGCTGTTTTAGAAGTCTGTATCTCCATTATTTCGAGGCGGGCTTGAACAATGGAGAGGCAACACTAGCTTGAACCTACGTGAATGGTATAAAAGCTACAAAAAGTATATTATTTATTATTAATTATTATTATTATTCATTGAGTAATTGATTTTTCTCCTAATGAATATCTTAGCACTACTATATATAAGTAATGAACACTCTTGAGTTTTCTATTTGTTGCCTCTCACTAACATATCAGCCTGCATCGCACCTTAACCCTTAAGTACTATCATGGTGTCTATCATAATGATATGTGTATGATAGTGGTGTATGATAGACACCATGATAGTACTTAAGGGTTAAACTGAATTTATGGTCAATACCATAACTTTTTATTATTCAAAGGTTTCCAGCCAATGTTCCTAAATGGTGTTTTACTGTAGATTTAACTACGAATAATCCCCGGTTATCCCTATACAGAAGTCATAGTGGACAACAAACCTCTTTTTCTTTATACGTGTTATTTATGTGTAATAGCATTTTAAATGAAATGTCCCAATTCTCTTTAAGAACATCACATGTACAGCGATATACACAAAAGTAATGTGATCTGTGGGACTCGTTCCGATCCGATAAAGAACACTGCATAAATTAACAATTTAGCTGTGGTGTAATGTTGTTTTTACATCTATTTTTAAGAAACTAATTTATTTTATTTCAACATTTCACCAATTTTCTAATTAAAAAAACAGCAACGTTCACTTTTACCCATCTAGTAATATATCCCAACACGCCTATCCATATTCTAAATAGAAATTATATGTATTATAACAACATCTGTGCAAGGGATAATTTTCAAAGTGCTGATTTATTGGGAAAATTATATCAAACAAATCACCTATATTAAAATACGACAATATATATCCCATGGTGTGCATTGTCGGAATATTACAAGTGATTGAATCTGTGACCATATGAGCATAATACAGATAGTCAACGTTATATGGGAAGAACAGTAAAAACTGGGGAAATGTCTAAAATTTAATTTGTCCAAAAGTTTTTGTTTTGTATATGATGTGCACAAAATTTACAAAAATTGCATCTATGAAATTGATACAAATTTTGTCCTATAGAAAAATTCTTCTCTGTGTTTATGATATGTCAGTAGAACTCCATTGTGTTGGGGAGACGCACGTAGTTTATTGGTCAGGATTTTGAGGCCGTATCCGCCTCAAAATCCTGACCAAAAAGACGGCTCCCATTGAAATCAATGGGAGCTGCTCAGGAGTTTTTTCCGGGAGCTGGAAGAAATGGCTCCCAGAAAAAAGAAGCGAGGTGCTAATTCTTCAGGCCGAGTTGCCTCGCGATTCGGCCTTAAGACACTCCCTCCTCTGGACTAGGCCCATTCATTGGGCCTAAACCGGAGCGGAGTACGCGGCTGGATGCCGGTGCAGTGCAATGGTTTTTAGTTGCGGCAACCCGGCTTTTTGGTCGGAACCTGAAGTGTTATCTATAATGCAAAATACTGTCTAGTATTACTGTATGGAATAAGATGCATTATAACTTTATAGAAACAGTAACAGTAAATGAGTCAGCCAGATTAGATACATACAACACAGCAATTTTAGCACTACTTTGCCCTGAATAACAGGATTGCACACTCAGTAATACAATGTAAAATTAATGTAAAGGTTGCACAAACATGGAGCCATGCAAGATTTATATTTCCAACTCTTGGTGTCTGTTCCATTGTCACCACATTGAGCCGCACGGATATAAAAGCCCATTGAATAGCTTTGTTGCAGCTGTGTTGCCATTATCCCACACGTGAAGAACAGGTTTGCTTACATGAATAAACCGCAGGTTAATACACTACCTATAAATAATACAGACATCCAAATAAATTAGCCCCTTTGATGTAAACACATATAAATCCCTTTAACCCTTCGCTTTGTTTCCTTTAGTCAGTCTGCGTGATCTGCTTTCATTGAATTGCCAGCTCTTCACAGACCAGGTGCCACCTGTATTTTTATCAAGTGAAACAGTAGAATAACACATCTTCCCTACAATAGGGATGAACATCTGATCTGCAGCATTAAATAGATCCGAAATTAAATCAACCCGTTTACAGGAACTTTTAGTTTTACTAAAATAGAAAATAATGCCAGTGTGCATGGCAACGTACATTTATATTACTTTATTGGCGGTCATGCTGTGCTGTAACTGGCTGTAAGGAGGAGGTCATACTCAGCAAGACAATACCAGGACATCATGTAGTAATATTATAATAGTATGCTATATAAGTGTATCAGCTTCACCTACAAGGTAGTGTACTGGATGGCAACTACAAGCACTGCTCACATTACATCCCGGTATATGAGACCTGAGAGTATTCCAGGACTTTTGGGGGACACATCAGCCACCCCGAATCAAGTGGGATAGTCCAGCATTTTGGGCGCTGTTCTGCTGCGGCATGCAGAGATTTCAACTCCATCTGTATCCTTAAGTCACCGATAGAGGTTGACTACAATATTGTTCACCTACGCACGTAGGTTTCGTCTAGAAGCCTAGCCTGACAAAGCCTAGCAAGGTGTAACACGCGTTGGGGTAGTTTTTGGGGGGGATATTGCCAACACACTGCACCATGTCTATTACTAAGTTTGTATTATCTCTCTAACCATCAAATACATATATTACAAAGTCTTATGAATAATCCATCTCTCCTGAAATTATGGTTTTTAAGATCTAAAATATTAGAAGAAATTGATAAGACAATGGCACATCCTTTTATATATGCTCTCAAATAATTCAAGAGATTTCTTTTTAGAACGTCTATGTAGATATTGAGACACATTTTGCAACCACATATGACAAAATCCCAATCAGTGTCTGTACACTTAGTTGTTTCAGCATAAGACACAAGTGATAGTTAACTGCCTCTAAATCAGCTCCAAATAGTCTTGTGACAGATGTTCTAAAAGTTACAATGACATTAGGCAAAGAGCGGACAAATGTTTTGAGAATGTTCTTTCAAGGAAAGAGTGTTTCTAATGCTGGTATTTCATATTCACTGTTTAAGTAGAAATTAAATGCATTGTTCAGGATATTTTTTATTTATCGTTAGGATAGGCCATCAATATTTGATTGTGTGTTCCCACATGGATGAACTGAGCTGTGGTAATGGTGTCCAGTCACTATACATGGCAAAAAAGCTATCTGCTTCCTGCTCCATCCACTGTATAGTACAGGGATCGGACAGCTGATTAGGGCAGGGGGCATCTGTCAACATCTCACTGATCAGATATCTAAAGAGGACCTTTCATGTCTTCGGGCACATGCGGTTTTATATACCACTAGAAAGTCGGCTGTGTGCTGAATTCAGCACACTGTTGGCTCTCCTATTATGTGCCCTGGGGCTGAAGATATCCTTGCCGTTATAACGGCACCAATCTCTGCCCACTGTCAGAAGGGCATTCCTGGCAGTCTAGCTGGGCTGTGGGGAACGCCCCCCCCACCACCACCACCTCCACACAGTACTGTCCATAGCTCTGTACTGTCAGAGGGGGCATTCCTTACTGCTCAGCGATGACGCTAATCTGTGAGGAATTCACTCCCTGACTGTACTCATCCATAGCCCTGTCCGGGGGGGGGGGGGGGGCATTCCTCACAGATTAGCATCATGGCTGGGCAGTAAAGAACACCCCCTCTGACAGTACAGGGCTCTGCACAAGTCCAGTCAGGGGGAACGTTTCTCACAGCCCAGCTATACTGTCAGGAACGTCCTTCTGACAGTGGCCAGAGATCAGTAACGTCAACCATATCTCCAGCCCTGGGGCACATAATGGGAAAGCCGACAGTGCCCTGAATTCAGCATACTGCCAGCTTTCTAGTGGTATATAGAACCACATGTGCCTGAGGGCATGAAAGATCCTTTCTAAGGCTTACCCAAAGATTGGCCATAAAAACTAATATCCTGGGTAACCCCCTTAAATATATAACCTACTCTCTGTTATGTTTGTATACATAGATGGATATTTAGTCAGATAGATAGATAGATAGATAGATAGATAGATAGATAGATAGATAGATAGGAGATGATAGCTAGCTAGCTAGCTAGCTAGGTAGATAGATAGATAGATAGATAGATAGATAGATAGATAGATGATAGATAGATAGATAGATAGATAGATAGATAGATAGATAGATAGATAGGAGATGATAGATAGATAGATAGATAGATAGATAGATAGATAGAGACTTTAGATGCAGGCAAGTCTTCCGTTGCCTATAGCACATATCCAACAGGCCTAGAATACATGACAGACGTCAATCTCTATTGCTGGCCAGAAGTGCTTTGGTTGCAGTTGTGGATTTTGTAATATGACAGGCCGTATTTGTAAGTTTGGGGAGATTCCAGACAACTCTAATCCTTCAGAAAATGTATGTGAGCTGTGTATGTTTTCAGCTCTCTCTATGCAGTGACAGAAATATAACCAGTTCAAACAGCTGTTGTCTGTCTCGGTAAAATAGAGCTGGCATGTTCTACTTGTTATAAGCTGAGATTGTCACATTTGGCTGCAGTTGGAAATTTAGAGTGAATAGTTAAACAAGCTTCTTAAAATCCTAAAATGCACAATGTCTCAAACGTATGAAAAAATAGGTCCCTGCTTTCCGTTTGTCAAGGTATAGGAGGCAGGAAAAGTACAGCCGCATTAACCTGCTGTCACTTGACTTCTCCTCTCTCTGTTGTTCCTCCTTGCAAACTTCATAACCAAGTCCCCGCTGCCTTGGAAATTAATTATGGTTCGGATTTTCTTGTTCGGGCTGATCAAGATGCCTCACATGCGGTGCTGCAAATTATGAAGTGTAAATTAGGGCACCACTGTGTAGGAAAACAAGTCCCAGGAAACCAATTTAAGAAACCCCCCTAGGATTTTGTGGGACCTCAAAACACTCCCGAATTGAAACCATGTCAGGAAAAGAATAGTGAGGACAGGTTTCATATTAAAAGTGGAAAACAGGCTTTACAATGAGGAGTGAGGGGAGCTTTGTACGGCAAAAAAATAATAACACCAGGAACAGATGATGAGATTTTTAATTAGCCTTGTTTTCTCTGTTATTTTTAGCAATTAAAGCTGTGGTAACAGGATATTGTAGAGAGAAAATGATTTGTTCTTTTCCACACATTTCATACATATTGTAAGTAAATAGACATCACTCCTGTTACTCTTGTCCAATATTGTTATAGTATACGGAATACTCGAGTGAAAACAAGAAATAATAATTAAATTGTGATTCTCCATATAAAAATATAATAAAAAATGTCCTTGCATAGAAAAGTCCTTGGATTGTTAAAGTGGATGACTAATGAAGGCAACCACTTTTTAAAGAGGATTTGGCAGCTCTACGGATATGTCTGTTTTAGTAAATACTTGTATTCCTCATGAAATAAGAATTCTGGAATATCTTTTCTTCCATCTGTATATTGTGCTCTTCTTCAGGTATTCCTCCCTTCCCTATTAGCTGGGGGCGGGGTGTTCCTGGACACTGTCCAATCAGAACTGTTTGTGGTGGGACACGCCTATTTGACACCCAGTTACCAAATCCTACTAATAAAGTTTGTGTGTTTGGATGTTTGGATGTTTGTGAATTTGGATGTTTGTTCCTCAATCACGCAAAAACGGGTGAACAGATTAGCATGAAATTTGACACAGACTTAGATATTCACTAGGAAGGAAACATAGGCTACTTTTTAGGTCCCACACTCACCCGGAATCCTGACCGCGACCAGTGAAAATGCTCTCCGGCTCCGCTGCAGAACCTGAGATGACGTCACAGGTCTTTCACTGGGGCTCCGATTGCTTGGCTGCAGCAGCTGCGCTGCACGGTCTGCCAACCCCATGCACCCCTGTAACCTCAGCACACGGGGAGGCCGGGGTGGTGTGGGATGGGGCCATGGTCGCAGGAGCGGGTGGGAGGGTAGTTAGAGATGGCATAAATGGGGCATGGGGTGGAGGTGTGTGTAGGGGGGGGAGAGGGGGCATGGGACGAGGTAGGCAGGAAGCCCAGGGTCGTGGGTTGGTGAGGGAGAACGGAGCGAGGGAATGTTGAAGCGGATAGGGAAAAAAGTGGGGGGCCAGGGGAGAAAGGAAGGGAAGGGGGCCAGCAGGGCACAAGGTGGGGGTCCATGGGCGCACTGGGGTTGGAAGGGCCCACTGCGGCAACAAGGCAAAGGCGGGGGAGGCCCAGGCGGCACTGCAGGTGGGGCACGCGGGGGGTGGGGAGCCGCGGACAAAGTCACAGATAATGCTAGTTATATATAAATTAAGAGTAACCTGTAGGTTGCCAAAAAGTTACTTGCAGCGTTTTATGCCTTGGTAAGATAGAGAACAGTTGTCATAATCAAGTCTCTTTAAGAAATGTAGTTGACACTCATTATCATGTCTTCTGTAGTATTTGAAATCCATCTTCACAAATCCCAGAATGACACATCTGCCCATCTATGTAGTCATCCTCCCATTATTCCTGCACATACAAATATCTCTATGCAAATCTGCTTATACCAATTTTGTCAAACTAAGTTTAAAGCCGTTATCTATGCTATTAAAGTGGTTGTTCCTTAAAGGTTTTTCTGGACCCATAAAACTTATGACCTATCCTCTGAAGAGGTCGCCAATTGAAGATCATCGGTGGTCTGTCACCAAGGAACCCTACCACTCAGCTGTTCGAGGAGACTGCAGAATTTGATTGAGCACTGCAATGTGTTTACTGAACGCCAAGAACTTTTTCAGCTCAGCCCCATTCCTTTTTGAATGGGACTGAGTTGCAAATAGGTCATATGACAAATGAGCGTGATGTGACATGGCCTATGAAGCAGCACTCATTGAGCACCAATGTTGCTTTAAACTGCTGATCTGCTTTTCCTGGTGACATGTCCAATGGAAAACCCCTCAAATTCCAACTTTACATGTATCTATAGAATAAGTGATAAATGACCGGTTGGATCCCTACTTTCATAACAATGGGAGTCTTCTGCGCACTTTTTTTCATGCTCTAGAATTCAAGACTATTCAAAGTACAGAGAGCTTGACTATCTCTTATAGCCACATAGACATTGAGTAAAGTGACACATGCTCAGCCATAGCTCCATTCAGGTGGGAACCAAATTCTTGAGATCAATGTGGTCCCAGCTGACAGAGCCATGTGATCAGACACTTGTCATCTAACTTGCATAGCTGAAACGTTGTCATTATGAGATAACTCCTGTTAGTGCCTATGCACAGGTTTGAACTGGCCCAGAGGTGAACAAATGAATTTCCTGGTGTGCCCATGAGCAAAGTGGGCCACCGGCTAACCCTGACATGGCACAGTACACTCATTGTACTTCTATGTGTCAGCATGATATAATGGGTACATTATTTTATTATTAGATATTTTTGACACACTGGATGAGTAAGATTACATGTAGGTGCAGAGTCAGACCAACTAATATCCTTCCTCCCTGGACCCCAATCACACTGCGCCAGGCAGCAAGCTACTGACAGGACCCAGAAACAATCAGAGGCAAAACCTAGGCCAATATGCAGATATTAAAAGATACATTTATCTTAGCAACACTTTCGGAATAATTGTCAAGTAATTTTAAGGGCAAGTGTGAAGGAATATCTACATGCTTACATATCGAAGAGCAAAATGCATTGACCGTATATAGCAGTGTATGAAGACTGTGTGGTTCTGCACAGCCCATGTGTGCTACAGGCTTCAATAGATATGTACATATACAGATAGCTGCACCTTGAAGCAATGCAAGGGTCTTAATACTTTTCAGTTTCAAAAACAGCAATAAAAAATATTAAGAACCTGGCTGAATAGAATGTTTCACAATTAGAAGGAATAGTACTCAGTGACTCATACAGTAGATATGTGGAGCTATATTTGTACCTGCGGCAGAGCTAGAAATCCATTTCTGGAAATCTAACGTGTATTATTTCTATGTTCAGTCTCACTTTGATCAGTTTAGAGGCAGGTGGACTGTCGATTGTACAATAGAGCACTATATCTTGTCGTGACGCTCACACACTACACATTGTTTAGCACAGAGTAAAGCCATCTTCTGTCATATTGTCAACTGCTTACACATCTAAACTATGTAATAAACTTGGGTTAGATATTAAGGTGACCGCATGTAGAACTGCAACGTAATACATATTCCATAATACGTATATAATTGGTGATGCTGCACTGATCAGAACGGAGGATAATCCTCACAATGTTCTGCAACAATGTTTCCACTTTTTATAAACAAATTAAAATCATTATTTTACATAAAGTATAATTGTTCTTTTGTTCTTAAATTCTAAAGATCAAGGCTATCTGCTAATTTGTTGCCATGGTTTTTTTTCACATTGACTTCTAAATACAATATGTGTAACTATTCTGCGAAAAGTTCGGTATAAAAGATAGGAAATTCATAGCAGAGTCTTCCAGGCAGAGCCGTGGATAACAAAGCGGGATGTCCATGCTCTTGTGGAGCACTACACGTTTCATTCCCATTCAGAAAATGGCTAGTGTTTTATTTATACATCCTCAAGTTGCTTCTTGCTGGTAAGTTAATATTTTAGTTTTTATGCCATTTTGGTATCTGAAGCTGCCGAGGTCAAGTTTGTTCATTTTTGTATACTTGTCTTTCGTCAATGAAGTGGTTCAATATCACTTTACATTCTGTAACTGATTTCAGTCTGGATGCAAATTCCCCAGTCTGATTAATCACCAAGTCTAGAAGCCATTTCTTGTGATCAGCAGCCGCTAGAGGTTTTCATTGACTTGTTTTACTATACATCCCCTCGTCTGGGTATTCCAGATGTATACAAATAACAGCTCTTCATTAATGTTCCCGTATACTCCAGTAATATACTATGTACAGAAGTAAGTGAGCTGAAATTGTCATTTAACCCTTCAGGGCTTTGTCATGTGTGCAGCAGAATATCTCAACAAATATAACTTACAGTATAGTTTAGCTGCAATCCTAAAACCCTCAATAACAAATATTATAGTGATTGCAGTGAACTCCAAATGACAAACTCAATCCCCAGACTGTACATAGAATACAGAATATTACTGTAATATCATAATATAAATTTATGGAACTTTATGATAAAAAAAAAATTCTATGGACAAGTTTGTATCAAAATCTTAAAGGAGTTGGCCAGAGGCAACGTTTATCACCTATCCACAGCATATGTACTTAAAGGGAAAAATGGACAAACCCTTTAACTTTTAAATCAGCCAGGGCAGTTCTGGTCCTTCTGCTCAACGGGTCTCTTCCTGAGTTCTGCTCTAGGCACTGATTGGCCTAAGTGGTCACATTGGGGCAAAGATCAGAAGCAATGTTAGGAAATATTGTTTTACTTAAAGGGGTTTTCCAGGCAGAAAATCTTTTTTTCTAGAAAGGTCTGTTAGTGCTAGTGATGGGTTAATAAATACACTCATATACCTTCCTCTGTGTTTGTATACATGCTATTACCTTCCTGCTGTGCAGCTTCCTGTGTCTTTGCTGCACTAACTCCCTCTCACTCAGCCCCCTCCTCTCTCACTCCATTACATAACCCTCCATCTCACTAAGCCTAGCCACTCCCACTTTCACTGACTAGTGATCCCACTCATTCACTAGCCATTGCCACCCTCCCTGTCTTACTAAGACTAGTGATCCCGCCCATTAATAGCCCCTCCCCCTCTCACTGTCTCCCTAGCTAAACTATTACGCCCACTACTAGAAGACAGGAAGAGGGGGAACAGCCGTTCCTTGGACACAGGAAGGCTTGGTAAGTATTGATGGGGATAGTGGAGGGGGAAGAGTCATGGTGACGTTCCATTCGGAAGTGGTGAAACGGAATGATTATCAGAAAGTGTCCCTGGAATGGTCACATGACCGCTACAGGGATATGGGTAATTATAGATTTTTTTAAATTGATGTAAGCTAGAAGTTATCGGGGGGAGGGAGTTTAGTTTAGGGGTTAGTTATCAGATTATCCTGGACAACCCCTTTAAAGAGTAGAGGCTTGGAACAAACATCCATCAGATGTTGTTGTGAAATCTATAGTAAGTGAATTTAGGCATGTCTGGGATAAACATGTCTATACTGAGATAAAGAGGAAATATCTTGGCCCTCTGGATGGGCCATGTGGTCTTTTTCTGTCATGAATCTATGTTTCAGCTATGTACACTACAACTCCATTCACTGCCTATGAGAGTGACAGAGCCGTGTACTACTCTATTTCTGTCTGTTTGTGCTATAGACAGTGAATGGAGCTAACCGCTTTATAGAGAACATAAAGACATGTATATTATAAATATTAAGGGGAGTCATTGCTGTGCCCAGTCATTGACTGAGTGGGCATTTACAAGTATTTTATTGGAGATTTTTAACCCATTCTTTCCCTTTACTAAAGAGTGTCCCTTTCTAACAAGAACAAAAGAGTAATAATTGGTAGCCTTGAAAATAATGAGAGTCATGGAACATGTGACATTTCACAATTTATCTGCCATACTTTGTAATATGAGAATCCCCTTGTCTTCAATCAGCCTTAGTTTATTCTCTAGATTTACAAATCATAATCTTCTTCTTTTTTCATCATTTAATGTAAATTACTATCAATTATCATTAAGGCCAACATATACTGTGCATCTGAAGAATGATCAGTGTTGTAGTCCCTGTCATTATTCTAATCTCTCTGGAGTCAGAGCTTATTACTACTGATGAGAGTCAATTCCCAAGACCCAGGTAGCATCTAGCATCCATGTCTGGAAGTGCTTACCTCCATTATTGTATTGTGACTTACAGCAATCTGCATCTTTCATATACGTAGGTCACATGATTTCAGTAATCTACTTATTTTATAAATATAGGTCATATAAATTAACAGTCTGTTTCCTTCATATACTTAGATCCTATCGAGACAATGAAATATAATGACAAACATTAGTAATGTGCAAGGGACTTAAAGTGGAGGGAACATTGTAGAGTAGGGGAGTAGTAGCTCTCATACAGATGCTTATCCCCAACATATGGGAGAAAACTGTAGTACCTGGAGGGAACCCATGCAAACACTGGGAGAACATACATGCGGTTGGTCAGGATTGAACAAACCACTAACCAGTGCTAACCACTAAGCCACCATAATTGGAGTAATTTACTTATTTTATATACATAGGGCATGTCTTATCTTCCTGAGCTTCAGTCTTGGCTCTACTTTCAAGGGAAAAGCATTTTTCTTCTTATTTCTATATGAATAAAACTTACGCTTTGATTTACACGAAAAGCTGAATAACCAAGACATACAGTTAGGGCCAGAAATATTTGGACAGTGACACAATTTTCGCGAGTTGGGCTCTGCATGCCACCACATTGGTTTTGAAATGAAACCTCTACAACAGAATTCAAGTGCAGATTGTAACGTTTAATTTGAAGGGTTGAACAAAAATATCTGATAGAAAATGTAGGAATTGTACACATTTCTTTACAAACACTCCACATTTTAGGAGCTCAAAAATAATTGGACAAATAAACATAACCCAAACAAAATATATATTTTTTTCAATATTTTGTTGCGAATCCTTTGGAGGCAATCACTGTCTTAAGTCTGGAACCCATGGACATCACCAAACGCTGGGTTTCCTCCTTCTTAATGCTTTGCCAGGCCTTTACAGCCGCAGCCTTCAGGTCTTGCTTGTTTGTGGGTCTTTCCGCCTTAAGTCTGGATTTGAGCAAGTGAAATGCATGCTCAATTGGGTTAAGATCTGGTGATTGACTTGGCCATTGCAGAATGTTCCACTTTTTTGCACTCATGAACTCCTGGGTAGCTTTGGCTGTATGCTTGGGGTCATTGTCCATCTGTACTATGAAGCGCCGTCCGATCAACTTGGCAGCAATTGGCTGAATCTGGGCTAAAAGTATATCCCGGTACACTTCAGAATTCATCCGGCTACTCTTGTCTGCTGTTATGTCATCAATAAACACAAGTGACCCAGTGCCATTGAAAGCCATGCATGCCCATGCCATCACGTTGCCTCCACCATGTTTTACAGAGGATGTGGTGTGCCTTGGATCATGTGCCGTTCCCTTTCTTCTCCAAACTTTTTTCTTCCCATCATTCTGGTACAGGTTGATCTTTGTCTCATCTGTCCATAGAATACTTTTCCAGAACTGAGCTGGCTTCTTGAGGTGTTTTTCAGCAAATTTAACTCTGAACTGTCTATTTTTGGAATTGATGAATGGTTTGCATCTAGATGTGAACCCTTTGTATTTACTTTCATGGAGTCTTCTCTTTACTGTTGACTTAGAGACAGATACACCTACTTCACTGAGAGTGTTCTGGACTTCAGTTGATGTTGTGAACGGGTTCTTCTTGACCAAAGAAAGTATGCGGCGATCATCCACCACTGTTGTCATCCGTGGACGCCCAGGCCTTTTTGAGTTCCCAAGCTCACCAGTCAATTCCTTTTTTCTTAGAATGTACCCGACTGTTGATTTTGCTACTCCAAGCATGTCTGCTATCTCTCTGATGGATTTTTTCTTTTTTTTCAGCCTCAGGATGTTCTGCTTCACCTCAATTGAGAGTTCCTTTGACCGCATGTTGTCTGGTCACAGCAACAGTTTCCAAATGCAAAACCACACACCTGGAATCAACCCCAGACCTTTTAACTACTTCATTGATTACAGGTTTACGAGGGAGATGCCTTCAGAGTTAATTGCAGCCCTTAGAGTCCATTGTCCAATTACTTTTGGTCCCTTGAAAAAGAGGAGGCTATGCATTACAGAGCTATGATTCCTAAACCCTTTCTCCGATTTGGATGTGGAAACTCTCATATTGCAGCTGGGAGTGTGCACTTTCAACCCATAATATATATATATATATATATAATTTATATATATATTTATATATAATTGTATTTCTAAACATGTTTTAGTAAACAGCTAAAATAACAAAACTTGTGTCACTGTCCAAATATTTCTGGTCCTAACTGTACTTGGAAACACCTGTACAAGATTCTCGGGTTAGGTTTATAACCAATTTATTCCAGACAGACTCCCTTTAATAGGCAAGGTTAAGTTCACATCAGCTTTAGAGGATATTTTGGATCCTACATTATGAATTGTATCAAAATATCTTGAA
The DNA here is from genome assembly GCF_031893055.1 of Leptodactylus fuscus. Lineage (NCBI taxonomy): Eukaryota > Metazoa > Chordata > Amphibia > Anura > Leptodactylidae > Leptodactylus > Leptodactylus fuscus. Next base: position 302,187,481 of record NC_134265.1, read on the forward strand.
AAAATTATTTTGATTTCATAGTCCATGGGGTCCATAGAGCAGAATTCGTATCTGTCACTTGACAGCTCTAGGACTGCCATTTAAGTGTCAGTCTATATCTAATTTCATATTATTTATACATATTATAATTTTATATAAGTAATTCTGTAAACAATAGTACATAGCAATTTTTTTTTTTTTTTTTTGCTAGCAACCAACTGTGGAGCTTGCAAATCCCGTTGGCATATGATAGCCGGAATGATGCAGTTTTCAATTTGGTGGATTTGCATTTTCAGGTTTGCTTCCCAGAGTGCTTCCATGATAGCAAGAGTGTATGTGACTTAGTAAAACATGTCTGTGGTCCACAGAAAAGAACAATATTTGTCTTATGGTGCTTATAATGGATCTTTGATACCCTGTTGCAATGTTTCTGAACATCCAACCAGCTGTCGCCTTCAATATTTGAGCTCAGTAGTTGCCTAGAGCCTTGCTATAGATAATTAGTTCCTCCTTGCTGTTTGCCGGCACTTGCTTGTTTCTCAAGGTGACTACAGAATAGAAAATGATAATAATTTAGTCTTCAGAAGTCTTAGCATCCCAGGCTATAGTCATAATTCCACCACATTCCCTTTGCTATTATCAGCTCTGTGGATGCAACTATATTTTCAATTGTTCCTATTGCCTGAATAAAGCCACAAGGTGCGTAGAAAGAAACCTTCTTTTCTCATTCCTTTTTTTTTTCTTCTGAGATGGCCCTCAAGAAGATCATGGACAAATATGCTTACTTTGCACACATAGCTCCTTTGCTCGCAGTGGAATACATTAAACATGAATCCTACATTCCCGTTTCACATCTTATCTAGCTAAGTTCTATTATTGCCAGAGTTATCAATGACCCAGAACAATGTACTTTTTTTTTTTTCTCTCCCGGTTTCCATTTATAAAAGCATTCATGTGCTAAAACAAAAACATATGGAAATCGGAGTGAAAATCCTGTAGATAAATAAAGCTTTCAATATTTGCTCCGGTATGTTTTACATGCCTGACTGCATCAAATCTGCCCGTGTTTCCTTTAGTTGTCAGACAACTTTATTCTAAAATCAAATAAAAAAGGGTTGCTTAAAATGAAAGCTATGAATAGAAAATAAGGTTACGGACGATGATTTATTTTGGAGACTGGAAAAGAGAGAGGACATTCATCTCACTTCTTCTGACCTTCGTATTTTTCCGTAAAATTATCGAAGCCATAAGAATGTATATTGGATAGAAGGCTGTATCTTTTTCTTATCAGTCCTCCAGTTAAGAGAGTAGGTGAGAGGAATTGCAACCCTTACACTTCATTGTTGTTTACGGGTCACTTGATGTACAGAAAACGGCATATTGAAGCGTGTATCTGCGGCAGCCCAAGTTTACATGATGCGTCCTTTGGGACCCTGCCACATTCTGTGCTTCTGTCACAAACAGCACTTTGATTTCTAGGTAACCAACTTAGCAGACTGGCTTCCGCTAGGGCTCATTCAGAGAACATATTTAACTATTTATAAGTTAGTTTATAATCTGTTTTAGGAGAATAGTCTGGGAAATGTAAGCAATTTATCTTTCCAGGAGGTATAGAGAATATGTACAGTTCAAGAGGCAGGAGCTCCAATAACATTACTGGGATTGTTGTAGTTATACATTTTTTTTTTTCCGTTTCTCTCTCTTTTTTTTTTTTCCGCCTTTTTTATTCCAAGAGCAATTCAGGGCTTGCGAATATGTGGTTTAGTAATATTACTGCAAATGCTTGCACAGGGGTTTTTCTTGGGAAATAATTGAGTAAGAAATGTCTGTTGCTCGGATTGTCTTTGTGCCAATGTGCACTGAATGGTGTCAGTTTCATAGTACAAGGCTACATTTTTAAAGGCTAAAAATCAGTTCCTTCCAAAGCCAAGTTCCTTAAATACAACGTAGATCTGAGAGAACTTGAAGAGCTTTCTCTGTAACTTCATAGGAAAACTATACCCCGGTGACACTCTATTGAAGAGCAGGTTTAGACCACCAGCACGCCAGCTGTCATTAAACCTAGTCACAGCATGTCACGGTGCTAATGACGGTGAAGTAACAATCATCCCTGTACCCCTACACCTGGGGTCCCACAAGCCCCCTGCTACATAAGAGAACACAACGCAATGAGATAGAATAATTAGTCACTCTACAATAAGTTATCTGATTCTACAAATAACAGCCCCCATTCTATAGAGTATATACTTCATATACAGCGGGACATCAGGAACATAGAATAATTCTGCATCATGTAATTGGTGATTAGGCGGTATAGCTTATGCACAAGGGCCCAAGAGCTTCAAGCTACGCCTCTGGCAAATGAAATGCTTGCAAATCACTAGTCACAGCATATCCCACAGCTAATGAAATGAGTGACTACTATCTAATAACTAAGGAGTTTTTACTGAGCTAATAGGCTACATTTTGCCTCTTTGAAGAAGGGCGCTTTTTCAATATAATAGGAATAACTATGTCCAGGGTAAAGCTCTCAGCTTCAATTACTGAACCACATTGGAATACCAGCTTTGAGATCCTACAGCTTTGCAGTAAATGTTCTGTCCATCTTGCTTGTATCCCCATCGCTTGCTTTGGAACAAAGCATACAATTAGTCTGTACCCTGACTAATAACAAGAAAATGAGTGGTTTGATCCTGGACGTCTTCCGCTTAAAATGTGTAAAACAGAACCAACAATTTGTGTTTATAGAGTGCTCAAAAGTAGACATTGTTTTTAAGCAAGATATAGTGCCTTCATGTTACTCTGTGACTGGAGGAATCCTATTACGTAAAAAGTGACGCGAAAATTGCCTGTTAACTGCCCATTCTCTTGTGTCTCATTCATGCCCACCATCCAGGCTTCAAAACACTACCAAGCAGGAGGTCTACAGCAAGATGTCCACCCAGGGGACGCTTTAACATCACCCAAGTGTGATCCCCTCTTTACTGTAAGAGAATTTGGTGCAAACATCATCATGACACTAAAAGAGTGAATAGTCACCATCTAGGGCCTCCTCCACTTGCACCTCCATCTCCACACTCAGGGGTGTAACTTGAGGGGGTGCAGAGGGTACAGTCGCACCGGGACCCAGGATCCTTAGGGGGCCCATAAGCACTGGCATCAGTATTGAGATTGCAGCTTCCATCTGGCCCATAAACCAAGGAGACCCACAGATTACCCTAACCAAGCTAAGGTGGATTAAACTCCTTAGCACCCATAACTATCACTATCAAGAATTTGCAGTAAGGAACCAAGGCCCACAAGACTTTAGTCATGGCACTGTCCACGCTGCTAGCAAATGACATTGAAAATGACATAGACTCTTGGTAGAAGACTCATTTGCACATAAATCTGCAATGTTTGACCGTTTTCCTGCCATTCTCTCTGCTTTATAGGCTGGAGCTTACTAGGGTGTGGCTGAAGATAGATTCCAATGATTCACCCCATCTGCTGTATACATAGATATTCCTGTGTTATATATTACAGAATCCTGCACAGTTCTGTATTCTAAGCATTGACAGAATGTGACAAAACCTTAATTTTCTATTACAGTCATTCTTGCAGAGGAACAGGATTGTCTACATCTGTGTAGAACAGAAGCATATGCTCTCCTGACACATTTTATATTGTTGGGTATTTTTCACTGGCAGATAATTCAGGGCACTGACATTTAACTGAAGAATTCTGCAAGTGCATTGTAAGTCCACAGGCCGTTCATTGTTGAGAAAACTAAAGTCTCCTTCTGAAAGAAATATTGTAATACTTTCCAGGTCCCATGCAGCTCTGAAACCATTGAGCATTGGCAGGAGTGAAAAAATGTCTACTAAGGCGCCTCTAAATATAATAAAGCAAAGTCTCAGATTAAAAATGAACAAAAACAAAAAAGCCCTGTAGCTGGATTGGGGGTATGTGTTGCTGTATGTTTCTCTATTTTATTGCAAAGGCTACAACGTGGAAGCATGAATGTATCAAGTAACCATATACTCCAAAGCAAACAGGAATGGACATTACTCCACCGTGGTCACCTTCACCATCAAGTTCAATTGTGAACACATTATTTTGGTTTCCCTAAAGTACAGAGATAATGCACAAAGTGATGTTACTGCACAGGGTTAATACACAGAGTGATGTCACAGGGATAGTACACAAAGTAATATCTCTGTATAGATCTGATGTGCTAATGTCACAGTATAGAGATTATATTCACAGTAATGTCACAGTACAGAGATAATACACACAGTAATGTCACAGTACAGAGATAATACACACAGTGATGTCACAGTGCTAGGATAAAGCACAGTGATGTCACAGTATAGTGATAATCCACACAGTGATGTCACAGTACATGGATTATGTACACAGTGATGTTGCAGTATCGGGATAAGTCTCCCAGTGATATCACAATGGTGGTGTTAGTTATGTCACAGTATATAGAGTTTAATAGTGCTTCATGGGTGAAGAACACCAAAAGTTTTGGGTACAAACTGAGCCCAAAACATTTAGAAAATTCAGACTGTTCTAAGGTTAACATATAACTGTGTTAGGGCCAAAAAGAAGAGGGCAATATTATTTGAGGGGGCCCAAAAAAGCAACAATATACTGCGTGGGAACCTGTAAAGGAGACAATATACTGTGTGGGGACCAGTAAAGGGGACCATGTACTGTGTGAGTGCCAGTAAAGGGGGTCTTATACTGTGTGGTGGTCAGTAAAGGGGATAATATACTATGGGGACCAGTAAAGGGGGCATGATACCAATAAAGAGGGCAGTACACTGTAGGGGTCAGTGAAGTGGTGTTCTACTGTCAGGAGGTTAGTAAAGGTGATAATATACAGTGGGTGCCTGTGTGTGGGATTTTTTTGATCTGCAAATGAGGGGCGTGGTATACAATTTTAATTAGTGGGGCTTAATCAACGAACCAAAAATGTTTGAGAAAGGTATTTTTTGGGAGGGGGAGTTCCTTTTTATAGGTTGCTTCAGTTCACCCCTGTCTGGATCCACCACCTAGTACAGCAAATATAGGATTGTCCTGCTGAATCTGGGCCAAAACAGAGCCTGGTATCTTGAGACCATGCAGGTATAATGACCACATGATGTCATAGTACAGAGTGCACTGATGTCATAGTTATCCCTACCTACAGGGGTGTAGGGTGGGTGGACAATCGGTGCATGTTCCCCGGATGCTGGTTGTCAAGGGGTATGCCTACAAGTCATATAATTAGATACAGAGTAACGGCAGTGAACTGAACCTTTGCCCCGAGTGATGGAAAGCTTAGATACATCTGTAATAACTCTACATTATATGTTGGAGGAAATTAGCCCTATTAATTGGGACACATAAAAACTCCTGTTCCTGATAGTTACACCCATAAATAGAACATACGCATAGTATCATAATCTCGGAGACAGAATATCCATATCTACAGTCTGTACGGATAACCTGTTTCTTCCATCGTCTATTCTTTTAACTATTTGTCTGTAGCCATGAAAGGGAATTTGTGCTAAGAAGAAACAATTCACTCTTTTTGCTTTCAGTTAGTTTACCAATCCACTTTTTGATTTTTTTTTTTTAATACAGAAAACCAAAAAATTAACCCATAAATAACAGGAAATGGAATTGAGGTTAGTAGGGTTAATAACAGATTGTAGAAACAAACCACTCATGTTCCTCGCGAAGAAGAATGCGTCCTGACTGATCCAATTATGGACATAAAGGGGTTGACAAAATGAGACATTTGGCCTTCACTTTGTAGCCTTTTCTTTCTGTCTGCAGAGAATAAATGAAATTAACCAATGAGTTATGTTCGTCTTGTAAGACTATGTGCAACATTCACCTCTGCAGAACTACGAAGGGATCGGCTTATGGGACCCTCTGATCTCCATTGTGAGTGGCCCTTTTATTTGTGGGCAGCTTGACGGATCTGAGTCTTGATGGCAGGTCAGTAAGTGGAATTGAAGAATTGTTTAGACGTACAATACACAATGTCAGACAACCGACATATCATAAAATGAGCAGCACCGGAAATAGTTAATCTATTGTGACAAGAACTGCATTTTCTAATGTCCTAATAAAAGATGGATGCGGCAATCTTTGTTTCTTGGTGATGGCAAAGGATGATTAGCGGCAATCAAATTATTGATCGCTGATTTATCGCTGGAGCGCGCCGCTTTCATCTAAACGTGTTACTTTGTCACCTAGGTAGTGCGAATTGAACACATAAATCCCTGCGATGAGGAATGGGAGGAACTTTCCTCCAATTAGTAGTAAATAGCATGCTAGGCACTGAGATATCAGTTATTGAAGTGTTTTGTTGCCACTTACTAAACATTAATGCATAAAATCTGCCTATTTCACCATCTTCAGAAAATATGGTGCGCTTTAAAGGTCACTTCTACTAAAAATGAGTTCATAGAAACCAATGATTATTTGTCAGAGCCTTCTACCGACAATGCTCTATGTATTACTCATCCTGTGCAAAGGAAGCCACATGTATTTCATCAATATATACAAACGAGGAAAGGCGGATCTCAGCATGCACAAAGTATACTTTAGCTATTTAGCATGTATATTACTTACACATTATTGATATCTGGATTAAAATGTTGTATATTTGATTCTATAAGGCTGGAAAAGCACATTGAGTTTTTGATACAGTTTTTTTTTATTTATATTTTTTTTCAAAGCCAAAGACAGAATAGGATATTTCAAGTCTATCGGATCCATCTTGGTTTCAATAAACAGCTTCAGAAATTACACCAAAAGCTATAAAAAAATTTGCCTATAAGATTCAGACCTAACAACGTTCCAGTTAGAATATGAATATGTTGTGAATAAATGATTATATCTTTAGCATAGAAGCATAGTTAGGGCTTCAGAACAGTAACAAGTGGGATGGTAAGACATATCTAAGTGGGACCCCCACCCAGGTATACCATTATTACTACATTGTAATAATGCACATCATTGCGCGCTTTACACAGTTACAATGCCAGTCTAGCCCTAACAATTAATAATGGCCACTTTAAAGTAATAAGATACCCCTAGCTTTCATGGGAGCTGCCATCTTGTCATCATCAGAGGGGTGGAAAAAGTGTGTCCTCCATCACATAGCCACTGGAGGACATTAATATGGCAACCAGATATAGGAAGTACTTCCCATCCTGGGGAAATAGGTAAGCATAGACCTCGATTCTGCTTTAATTTTAATCATGGAGATCTATTCCAAATATTAATATCAATTTAATAATGGATTGAGGCACTTCTCTTTTAATAGGAATACCTGTTTAAGTGGAAGGAAATGAGCAAATAATAACCAATGTTACCTATACTGCCATTACTATATATGAGTCTAGTTAGATGTAGAGTGACATCAGTTGCAGAAAGAAATTTTTCCTATTATTTTTGAGACAATTCATAGGTGCTAGTAAGAAGTCCATTACTGGTCACTATGGTTTCATTGAGGGTCATTATGGTTGCTATATGGTCACTATGGTATCAAGTGTACAGTTGTTTAGCAGAAACATTCTACATACTTTCGGATAAATATAGCAATTCAGAGGTAAGGCAAGTGGCCCAGCTAAGTAGCAATGATAAAGCATATACTCAACAGTGTTTGTTATCTTGAATGTCAGTGTCTACTTTCAATATGTGGGTGATTCATCTTTGGCTATTACGTATATAAAAATAGATGGTAAAAACCAACGTGTCCTTCCCAGTAGAGAGGCAGAAACATCAGGCCTTACATGCCTGCTTATATACCCACAATAGCTCCATTTTATGGAAACGAGTAGATCAATGCTGACAGCACAGAGGTGACTGATATTCATGCTGTTACTCCTTTATTACAGATGACAGCAGTCATAGACATAATAAAAAATAACTAGATTTTATCCATTACAAAAGTTGGTTTAACTAAGAATTGCCCAGTTGGATGGACCAGGTATTATTTATTTTGCTTACTTATATAGCGCCATCATATTCCACAACAATTTACACATATTATTAACGCTGTCTTATATAAGGCTCACAATCTAAATTCTCTATCAGTATGTCTTTGGAGTATGGAGGAGTACTCGGACGAGACCATACAAACTCCTTTCAGATGTTGTCCTTGGATGGATTTGAACCCAGGAATCCAGGGGTACTGCTGTGACATCAATATATGTGAATATAATATTACATTATATTAAATAACTGATATGACTATAAATATAACTTTTTACCAACAATATTTGGAATATGAAAATTGGTCAAAAATGGGGATAAATCCTTCACTTTATACCCTAAATCAAATGCTATATATTTGCTACAGTAGCCCTTACTTGTTTTTGCAAGCAGTCATGCCAAAAGTCGTCACAGTGGCATGATGTCTCTTGCTGAGAGGTGTCATGAATAGTTTACAGCAGTGGTCCTCAATCTTTTTTGCACCAGGAAGCGTCTTCAAGCAAGACCATTTTTCCATGGCCTGGCAGGGCACTTTAGTCATATGGGGGCGGGGTTATAGAGGGGTTGGACTTTAGTGCGTACTTATCATTTAATTATGTTGTTTATAATGTGAATGTGACTCATCTCACCATAGGATCGGAATGAATAGGAGCACTGGATGGGACAACTGACATTATATCTACCTGCCCACTAGCATCCAGTGCTCCTCCCCCTCCAAGTCACAGAACATAGAGCTAGCAGGAGGGGAAAGACGGCTGGACACATATGACGTTCTTGTCCCTGCTCCTGTTTCATTAAATTGTGCAAGTAGAGTAGCAGCACAGTACGTTGAGCCTCAGTGTACTACACTGCAGCATTAAACACCAAACAGCCCTGTAGACCAGGGGGTGCTCGCGGGACCTCAGTGTATAGCACTGTAGACCAGGTCCCCGTTAGGAGTCACAACACTATTGCCAGATCGCCGACCCACTCTACATAATGTGCTGTACTGGGAGCCACATCTACTTAGGCCAGTTCGCCATCCCGTGGAGCAGCAAAACACCCCCAACAGCCCAGTCCTGGTCTATGGACCAGTGGTTGGGGACCCTTGGTTTGCAGCATGTGGTTTCAAATGCTATTTTTTTATGGAAAAGTATGCTGAAAGTTTTCTTTAACTTAAAAATTTATATTGCATAGGCAGCAACTTTAGAGAACATTCAGAGCACTTGGAGCTTTCTGTAGGTAAATCTGGTAGATCTGGCCCCGCCCTAAAAGCACTTGAGGCTGCTTTTCATATCCATAAAAATATGATTATCTCTGTATTGCTTCATAGGTTTCTGTCGCTATTACCTCTCCCTACACAATTCTATTATTGCATGGGAGGTGTTTTAGACCTGACAGACGCTCTTTAATTCAGCCCCTACTGATTTGTTTTCCGCTCTCACTGTAATATGCGATGAACATCAACAAATGCCTGTAAAAGACTAACACGGTTTTGAGAAGTCAGAACATATTTAAAAGTGCATTGGGAAAAACCTAAGGCCATTACTTGCAACCATACTGTGTAAATGTAGCAGTACAATAAAAAAAAGACAAAGTACTTTATTAAAGAATTAACTGGATGTTGGGAAATGTTGCTTTCCTCTTGTTAATAATGAATTATAGGCTTTCAGTTCTGCAATGTCTCTGTTGTATTTCAGCCTCGTTTTTTATTGTGTTATTCATATGCTCACATCCAGCAGAGATAATCACTTGTATCAATGGCTAAAGACACTGTAATAAACAGCGCCATTTAACTGTGTATAGAAATCCCTGCATTGACCCAAGACAGTTTGTTTTCAAGTCTCTGTTACTGTCACAAACAATTCCCTGCATATGAGAAGTATCTTCCAGCTCCTACCGCTAACATGTCACAGTCCATCAGGAGACGCAGCACCTCTCCTCCCACTGAACACGGCATTGTTGTCTGAGCACAGCGGATGGCCATTCTTATTTTAAGGGATTGGAAGGCTTTATAGAAATACAGCTTAAATTATGCAACGCTGGATGTGCTTTTATTTTCTAATATATACCGCAGCTCCATTTTCAATCACCATACAACATAAAAAGTGTATCGGAATAAAAAAAAAGCGAAAAAAACTGTGCTCCATATTTAATAAAGTATTATACTATTTTTTATAACAGGTATAGACAGAACTAATGTGCAGAAGGACAAGTATGGACAAAATATTAACATCAACCAAGGCTCCATGCACAGGAACATGATTTTAACAGCTATCCCACTGACCCATTGTTCTTGATGGCCCTTACACATACCCATGTATTATCTTGTGTCTATGTAGGGGGCTGTGAGCCTGGAGCAAACCTAAGGACTGGTTTTATTCCTGTCCTTTTTGCAGTATGGGCTCACTGCAGGAAAGTAATGGGCCTGAGAAGGGCACAGACAGCACATATGGTATCTTTCCACAGACCCTACAATGTGCATGTTTGGAAGATATATTAAAAACAATACTATAACCATGCCTAATGTTAAATGTGGACCCTGGTTAACAATTTCAAGAAGAAATTGGTCTTCTTCACCTGCATCTACTTTTTATAGATAAAGGACTACAATGAATGTCTGGTTCGATGTTGGGTCTATGTCCTATCTTTGACTATATACAGTATTTAGCTAATAGAGAGTGATTGAACCATAGGATAGTTGGATGAATGGATGTATATCAATGGATATCTATGGATGAAGTAATCATAATCGATTAAGTAATCGTATGCAAAATAATAAGAGGAAAATGATATAATTTTGTGTCAAAGTCAGTCCATGTTTTATTTCAGATCAGGGTCATTCTAATATATAATGTATAAAAGGTATCAACAATTTAATAGTCCCCTTTAGTCTAAGGACTCACGTTGCGGAAATGCAGCTTTTTTTGTTGCAGATCTTCTTGTGGTTTTTTGAGCCAAAGCCAAGCATGTCTACAAATGGAATGGGAACTATAAAGGAAGTTCTTATACTTCTCCCTTCTGCTCAATCCACTTCTGGCTTCGGCTCAAAAAAATGCAACAAAATCTGCAACAAAAAAAGCTGTGTTTCTGCAATGTGGGGCTTTAGCCTCAGACTTAATTGCCAACAAAATTTCAGGTGACTTTATCCCCTCACCCCATAATCCACCTGGGAGTGCCCCCTTCATGCCCAGGAATACTCATAAACCACATTCCCCTTTTACAGGGGTATTGGCAACTATGCTTTTAGATGTGGCCTTCAATGGACAAAGATTGTCTCCACTGCCAGTACTGTGCGCATCTCCTGGTTCAAAAATCATGACTAAAAAACTATTAAGAACATCTAGTCATAGAGACATAAGAAGACTTCTTTAACAAACATGGAACTATATTTCTACTACTTTTAAACTACACTTGGGAGAAGATATTTAATGACAGAAGTTGGCCCTATTTCCAATGGCAGTAGATTCCATTGGTGCTCAGATCCCCAGTACCAGGTTGGCCATCGCTATAGAATTGAATTACTTCTCTGCCGTAATCAAATATCTAGGATTAAGTCATGATATGAGAAAACTACAGAGAAAATCCAGTTACACAGACCATAAAGAACTCCACTAAGAATAATGACCTGCATTATTTTCTCCAAGGGAAACCTGAGACAGGATGCTTATCTATCGACAGAGGTTAATCCTAGCACCAATACATCCACCAAGCCCATACGCCTTAAGCAGCCAATTGCTCATTGTTGACTCCCTAATGCACACGTATGCTTGGTCTGGATTAAATTTGCATGTGTGTGAATTGGAAGGGGAGGTAAATCGTAACCAGAAAGTCTTCATGGGAGCAAGGAATGTGGCATGATACAGTGCAATTTTACATAGCCGATCCTTCCTTTTACCATGATCAATTGTCAAAAAAAAAGTTTGGAAGTAATAAGTCAATAATACCACACAGGGAAGAGTTTGTAGACCAGCATACACATAAGAATATCTTCTGTGTATTGTGCCCTCATCCAGAGTTTTATGTTATCTTATGTATAGTAGCCAACAGCATCTCTACCATATTAATGGCCACCAGTACTATAAATGGAATATTACAAGGAACCTTGTATTGATTTCAATTACAAGTTTGTCCTTATCTTACCTCCAGGTTTAAAACTATAAAGAACTTCCAGTCACACAGACCCAAGACGTTGTATTTTTTCCAAAGATACAACTGAGACACTAAGCTCAACCTGCTAGACAGATGTATTTGCTTTATTTACACTGTCATTTCTAGCACATGCTACAAGAGATGGATAGATGAAGGTTCACTTCTATTGAAGAGAATCTTGTGGTGTGTGGTACATAAATATGTCTTTGTCACAGTTCTTCTTGATTTCGAATACCCTTGAGAGCGCTTCCTCCATCCCTCCGTGTTTGTACAAGTGCTTGTTAGCCGAGACTTCTAATGCAAGAACAGGCCCCGTTGTCTTCCCTTGTACAGATATACTTTCCCTTTTTTACATACTATGTAACAACCTGTCAGCACTTTATGCGTAATAACATTCCACGAACTTGGGCAACGCTTATTTAATGGACATTAATCTCTATACACGGTGAGAGCACTTTAACCGATGTGATGTTAAGCACAGTATAAAATGTATGTCGAACACGGGCGGTGAGAAAATTTTTTTCCATTCATCTAGAATAATGTTATATCTAATTGGATGTTGGCGGATGAGGAGCATTCATAGACTTTCTTCCTTTCCAGCAGTAATCAGATGTGTCCAATTCTTCTTTCTAATAATGCTTAAACATGGCGACATTTAATTAGAGGAATGGAGATATAACAGACACGCTTCTCAAAAAGGTATTGATGCTCAAAGAGCCGGCGTAAGGTATTAAATCAGTTTTCATCCGGTAATATTTAACAAGGAAGAATTATTGCTCCTCCTGGTGATGTTATCTCAGTGTAACCCAGTTAAAGAGTCTCTTTTGTTGCGGCTGCAATATTTGGTATGCTGCCGGATCGTTCCAAATCATCAATTCTCTGACAGTTTTAAGTAGTCACAAATGAAACAGCAGAGGGGGGCACGTGTAAACTACCACTCTGTGTCTCATAGATCAAAAATAAAACTTTTCTATCAAAACAACACATTTAAGTCCAAATGTGCAGCTATAATAGCGAACAGGGAATGTTCGCCAGACAAAAGCTGCATTTCATCACTACAGGCTTCGTACCTTCGTAATTAACAATTACTGGATGTCGATAAACAATAGAGAAAAAAATACAAAAATTGTTCCATCAGAGACTGCAATACTAAATGGAAATCCTATTGTATAAAGCCACAGCATTAGGAAATCCTACTTCACGTGCTCATCCAAACTAGAGTTCAGGACTGAAAAGCAAATGAGATAAGACCTGTATACATGTATGGCTTGTCAGGAGTCCTTTTCTATGCACTGGGGCTCCTCTGGATACATGCTCTCATGAAATACTGGCAGCTATATGTAGTTAAACAAGTAATGGTGTATCAGCAAACTTTGCATTAATGAATATTAAAGAAGAGTAAAAGAAATCTTGTAATGGATCTTATCAGAAAAAAAAAATATTGGTGCTCTTATCAGGCTGTTTCCCTCCTCCCCTCCCTCTGGTAAATGAGTTTCACTCTGAAAATCACTGCTTTATTGGTATTGAGAGGGGGATGCAGATCATGTGACTCCAATGACTCAATTCCGTAGAATTCTATGGAGAGAGGAGGGAGGAGGAATGAAAAGGAAATGCAGGATATACCCGATGAAAAGACCAGCTTAGGTTGATGGAGTTGGATAGAAATCTCCTATCACAACTAGGGTTGAGCCGATCTTGAGATTTCAGGATCGTTTTTAAAATCCGATTTCTGATCATTTTCCATCCAAACCCGATCCCGAACCCAATTCTGATCTTAATGCAAGTCAATGGGATTTTTTAATGATCAAAATACGATGCTATTCACTACACAGCGTGGAGTCCAAAAATTGAAGGCTTCAATTTTTGGACTCCATGCTGTTTAGTGATTAAAAAATCTAGCTACTTAGTCCCCCCTGCTGTCCAGTTACCTGCAGAGAACCGCTGTCACCTCCCCTCCCAGTTTGTACGCTGCTCCCCGGAGCTCCGGGCTGTTGTTCTCTGTCCGTTTCTCTCGTCTCTCATTCAGACGCCGGCAGAGCCCCTTACACACCCACCTCTGGCCTCCCCCCATGTGAATCACTCACGTCTCCCTGCCCTGTACCCTCCCACACTCTCCTAAGCCACAACAAGCCCCACCTACTCCCAGCATCAGTAACACTAGCCTAGGGAGGTGGGGGCGTGCACTGGCACTCTGCCGGCATGTGAATGAGAAAGGAGAGGACAGAGTACAACAGCTCAGAGCTCCAGGGAGCAGCAGCGGTTCTGTGCAGGTATCTAGGGTTGGGCGATCGGGATCGGAATTCTGTTCCCAGTTTTTTTAGGCCCAATCCTGATCGCTTAACCCTAATCACAACTAGAAAAAAAAGAAAGAAAGAAAGAAAGAAAGAAAAAGAAAGAAAGAAAGAAAGAAAGAAAGACTATAGATCTAGCATGATATCATGCAAGAGGTTACTGCAATATTTGAAAGAATATAAGTTGTATAATGACCACTCTTCGTGTACACACATGGAAACCTGAAGTGTCACCTTTTCACGATCAGGCTACCAACAATATTCTGCACAAAACTGCATGTCATATATCATATCATAGCAGTACTAGCAAAGTCTCAGCAGTTTATATAATATGGGTCAAAACACCGGACCCCACTAAAATACAGTAGGGTCTACTGTTTTAACCCATTCAACATCAAGACCACAATATCCAGGAGCACCATTATCAAAAATTCACTGAAGCTCTGAAATCCCTTTAAGACTGGTGCATAAAACAGTAATTTTTAATAAATAAAAAAAAACATAGTATATCAATTATCATCAATAATACAGATAAAAAATAATTAAAACACAAATCTAAAAAATAAGAAAGTAAGACATTTATTATCTTTTTTCCAAACTATGGTGTCATCTCCCAACCCTGAAATATTACTTCAATACCTGAACATAACAGGGTCCAGCAGAGGACTATAGCTTGACATTTTATTCTCCATGAAGTGGAACCTCTGAGTTCCTCATATTCTTCCAAACATTTTGTAGAATTGCTCCTACACCCAGTCACATGTACATGAAAGGGGTCTTCTGGGATGGAAAATTGGCAGCCTTCCGTTTAGATATGTCACCAATGTCACATTTGTGGAAGTCTTACTCTTGGCACCCATAACAAACAGCTGCTTCAAGGAGTCAGGAACTGCAACTTCTTCATTGAGTATATTGGTCTGTCTACCTGCTCACCAGCTACTTACTGAGCTATGTACCATTTAACAAACCACTGACTGCCGTAGAGTCGGACTCCCACCAATTTCATATTGATGGCCGATCTTAATAATAGTCCTTGAATATTCTGAAATAGGAAAACACCTTTAAATAATGTGACACCTTAAACAATATGTATACTACTGTATATTGACATTAGTGGTTTCAACTGGAGATCACAAATCTAACAGAGACCTAAGACAAACGAACAACGTGTTCCGTTTAGTGACATTTCAGTCAGGTAGCAATCTGCAGAATGTCAAGCGCGGTTTAATAGCACACATATTTTAATAGTAAGTAACAGAGTGTTTGTCACTGTTTGATTCCTTTTGCCTTTCTCAGCTTCAGAAATATGGCATGTTTAAAGCAGAGTAAATGTGCAAGTTAGACACGTCTGTCATCCCGGAGACACTTGATTAGCAAGGCTGTCACATTTGACATAACATTTAACAAAACTGAGTGTTAAGCTTAGAAATATGTATTATTGGCTGGAGCGCAACAGATTAGACCCTAAAGACCAGCTCTATTTGTGATTTGGCTGTAAAATGTAGCGTAGGATTCAGAATAAGTTATATATATTCACCAATGCAAGGAAAGTATATTGATAATGAGAACAGAGCGGCATGGCGGCACCCTATAATTATAGTAATTATGGTTCAGTTCACACATCTGTGATGTACTTCCTAACATATGCTAACATGCACTCATACCAGTGTATAACCAGAGGGATGTTCCTTTTTGACATATGTCTGCTCTGCATACTGTAAATCCGAATTTCTCAGGCACTGGTATATTAAAAGGCACCATCCAATGGTGTCCAAGGCTCTTATGACTCCCCAAGTTTGTGTGAGTTTGCAGATTATGGATTCCTTTAATGTTTGGTCCCATTACAAATGTTTTTGAGGTCCCATGATTACTTATTGTACCGACATCAAATGTACCGAATCTGGAAATGGATACTAGGCTACGTGCAATACCAAACGTAGTAGAATACAGTAAGGGAAATAAATATATAGGGAGAAATTTATAAAGACCAGCAAAGTCATAAATCTTATCTCCTGCACCATAGGAGGAATCTGATCAGGAGTAAACTCCAGCAGGCCATGTGCCAAAATCTACTGCAGCCCCTGGTTGGCATAGATTTCAGGCATCATTTACATTAGCAAACTGGTATAAATGACAATGGCTCTGGTGGGGTCAATAGCCCTGGTTACAACACACTTTAGTAGTGCCCTCCTTTGCCAAGGGTAGTGAAAAAACATCACTTTTTCATTGCTTTTGAATGCAACAATAATGCATAGGTAGATAATAAATCTACCCCGTATTATCTTCTGCAAAGGTGTTTAAAGGTGTCTCGGAATGGGTTCGCAAACTAAAAGAAGCAATATGTTCCTTACCAGTTCCCCTTTCCGCTCTATTCTAATGCTTCAGGAGATCAATGAGGCAGGGGACTATTACTTCTTTAATTTTTTTAACCCATCGTGTGTCCTTTGTCAGATGTTTTCCTAGCGGCATGACCCTTTAATACTAATTACACTATTTCCAAGCAGTCTGGGTTAAGGGGCACTATAAGTCTCATGGAGCCCAGCAACCTTTGATTCATAGAGTCCAAGATCAATACTCATCTATACAATTTCAGCCAAGCACCGTAGACCCATTTACATGAATTCCTCATATATGTTGATATATATGTTTTGTATGTTTTTTTCTACTTACCTTATAGCGCTCGGAGCCGGTGTAAATGTGAAGCATTATGTATGACTGCTTGAATTATTGAACGGAAATTAAAGTTCAGAATCTCATAAACTGATTTACCTGCAGGATGTATATAAATTACTCTGCACATTTTCTCATTGAGCTGACGCCTGGATTCATAAGATGCACAGCAGTTAAACTATAACTAATCTTTTTTTAACAGTCATTTTCCTCTGCATTGTGCGTATCTGGCCTACGTGCAACCTTTTATTTATGTGATCTGTCTTCTTTACCATTTTAATAACCCTAAAGTGCAATTGCAGGAGACATCGGAGGAGAAAAGAGGCTTTAAAAGTCTTTGTACCTATCCATACACAATATGAAAATGAGAGTGCTTTATATCTAGGACACAGGAGAAGAGTGGTTTATCTAAATAAGCATTTATTTCTTCCCAATCCTTTGTTATTTGTCACCATTCAATATCGTAGCAGAGGGTTATCTATTACTTTTCATTACTCTTATTAAGTGAAATGTTCAGGTTTTTACTATTGTATGTGGATTCTTTTGTCTCTCACAATGTAAGAAATATTGTGATGACAGACAATAGTGAGCCATATATTGTTATAACCTCAATATAAACTCAGGAAAACACAGATATATCCTTGAAAGTAGCACATAATAAAAGCATATTTGTGTAGATACAGACGTGTAAAGTCACACCCCTGAATAGTGTAAGCTACGCCCCTGCACATGGCATGGCCCAACAAAACCATTTAAAGACTTTGTCCTTAATTTTTACCTTGGTACGTGAAGATAACATTCTGAAAAATATGCTAGTTTACATTTACATTTCTTACATTGTGTGTCAAGGAAATCATTTTGTGAAATAGAAGTTCAGTAACAAAAAGGCACAATTTCTGTAGTGCTGACTTCTATGCCTAAAAGGGTTGTCCAATTATTTTCTTTTATCAATAGCCTATACTTATAATCTAAAAATCTAGTATAATCAATAAATATAATCTATATTTATATTTCCCCACTGTGGGACTATTAAAGGATTATCTTATCTTATCTTATCTTTTATCTTATCTTATAGTATAATCTATATTGTATAATCTATAAATATGAGATTGGTGGGGTCTAATAGCTGGCTTTGGCATAGTACATCTGGTCTATGTATCATACAGGGCAGGGAGCTGAAAGCAGATAGGTCTGTGCCTTCTATTGGGGTCAGACATTGTTACTTTAATCCATTGATATCAAAGGTAGCTGAGCTGCAGTAACAGTATCTGGCCACTATACAGAGAACAGTGCTATCTGCTTCTAGCTCAGTGCATTTTATAGTTCATGGTCTGCACCCCTAAACAGCTGATTCGTACACAGGCTGGTTGTTGGCCTTCACTAAACAGATATTATTGACCTAAGGAGAAGATCCTGGACAAGCCCTTTAAATTGTGTACAGGGATGTAGGTATAAAGGTGCAAATGTAGCAATTGCTAATGGGGCCTTTGAGACTCCAGGAACCCAAAGGCCTCTTTATAACATAAAAACACACCAGTGTTACAGGTAGCACATGATAAGAGGGGACATATTTACATATTTGGCATTAGGGGCCCAGGAGCTACAAGTTACACCACTATTTTTGCATATATCAGAAGCCTAATTTCCAGTAACTCTGTTCCAGACCTCTGACTAGTATGTAATACCACCATTGCACCATTATATGTTTCTGGGTTTCCTTGACTTCACTTGTCACCAGTGACTCCAGTGTCTGACCAAAGCTCTGCCACCTTCACCCTGTGACCATAAGGCTAAAACTTATCTTCTACTAGGCTCAGTTCTGCCCATTTGCATGTTTGCATGAGTTTCCTCCCACACTCCAAAGACTTACTGATAGGGAATTGAGATTGTGATTCTTATATGGGACAGTAACCACAATGTCGCTGTATGTAAAAAGAGACAAAGTGCAGTTTTGTAATAAGAAACTCAGAATCCATTGCTCCCCTTCAGAGCTAAATGAGATTATTCTGGTTACCTGCACCTTATGTCTATAAATATGCAATTAGCTCCCTCTATTGGTTACGGCTATCAGCAAGAATTTTTTTTTTATAGCGAATTGAACTATATCATGAGGATACGTCATTACTTACTTATGAGGGCCTGTACCTCTCTTCATAGGGATGTATTTACCCACTTGCATGTATTTGCCCGCTTTCAAAGTTATCTGTAATTGACTTGGCTTATAAGGCTCTACGCCAAACAGATGTGTAGGCACAATGGCAACAGTTGCTTTTGGGCCATGAACCCTGATGGGACTCCAAAGGCCCCTCTACCAGAATATACTACTATTCTAAATGGCACAAGGTATGAAGGAAATCCACTATAGATTTTGCATTGGGGCAGAGCAGCTTTAAGCTCCATCTTTCATTTCCCTTAAATTCCCCTATAACCTTCAGCACTCTGTGTGGTAGCAGCTTATAGTTGTCTGTAGTGCGGCGACTGGTCCCAGACTACAGACAGTTGTAAATGAGTCTGTAATATCCTGCTCTCTATCTGTTTTTCTTATTCTTGCTATAATATTTTTATAGTCACATTTTGCTCATGTTTTATTGTTGCACATGGTTGAAATATCTAAGCAAATCGATACAGTTTATTATGTACGTTTATATTGGTGGAAAAATCCCCTGTCTTTAGCAGCCGTTAATAATTGTAAAAAGAGAGAGTGTAATGTGTGGTTAGATTAGACGGCGAGTCCGCTCTGAGACTAGAAATCGCCCGTCTAAATCCCTGGTCTTAGGCTATCATTACCAAGCACTTTATTCCCTGATATGTGGAATGAAGGAAGGTGCTGCTGGCCGCTTATCAACAAATATTTGGAACATGACTTACTTGACTCTTTGCAGTGTTTTAGTGTCTTAAGGCCACACAAAGTGTGAGAAATAACTGATACTCAAGTGACAAAGAGGAGTGCTATTAAACAGCTGTCTGGACGAGAATGGCTTTTGTACCCAACTTATCCAGACAAGTGACACTATTACAGTTAATCCTTCCTTGAACATTGATCATTCAGCTAATCTCCTGCGCACAAATACAGACAGAACAGGCCAGCATTACAGATGCAATATAAATTAGACTTTCTCTACCTTATACTATTTTACCCATGTCCATTTGTGACTTTTTTTTCTTTTATTATCCCTGATTTTGAACAATAAAAGTTACAGATATAGTTATAGAAATCATCAAAAATTGGAAGTAGTATAGTATAAGGACTGGGGTGCCAGGACGCCACAGCAGCCAATATTCTGCAATGTTCTAGTCAATGAGACTGAGAATATTGCTGGGAATTTTCTGGGCATCAAACCCATGCCCATGCTGAAGCCCTATCTAGAAAGCAATTTGGCCCTCTCTACTTGCACATATTTTTGGTGCCAGTGTTAAAAATTGCTAAATATCATGGTAGTTGAAGAGGCATGCCCATCTTGGACAATTGTGGCATATCCACATTTATGGCACAATCCCTGTGTTGGAGCTGCTGTAAATGGAGAGGTGGTCAGGTGGCTGTCCATGTCGTTCTCTTCATTCACTTCTATAGATAAGCATTCATTATTTTATTTTTTTTTTTATGTAGATTGTGAGCCCCAATTTCCTATCATTATGTCTTTGTAGAATGGGAGGAAATCCACACAAACACGGGGAGAACATACAAACTCCTTCCAGATGTTGTTCCTGGTGGGATTTGAACCCAGGACTCCAGCGCTGCAAGGCTGCACACTGAGCCACCGTATTGCTCCAAGCATTTGTTATTTTGTGGATGGGTACACCCCTAAAACCTTGCATAACAAATGAAGGTGTTGGGGCTGTGTGTGATATTGTAGCGCATCCACAGTCAAGTGTATAGGACTACTCTACAATACCAGACAAAGTTCATGTATAGTCAGGGGGGTACAGAGTTTGCAGTCACTACAGGGCCCTGGAGACTGTAGCTACAGACTACAGAGACGACAGTCCTCTCTACAGTATAAGAAGACATCAGGCCTTAAAGGGATTGTGTCATTAAGGACATTTATCCCCTATTGATAGTGTCAGATTGTCAGGGATCTGACTGCTGAGACCCCAGTGACGATTAGAATGGGGGACCGAAAGTATCCCATGCCTCCACCTTGTGAATAGAGCACCAGTGTGACCAATGCTCCATTCACCGCTATGGGGCTGCCGGAGATTGCAGTCCAAGCTGCTCCATAGCAGAGAATGGATCACTAGTCATGTACACACTGGTGCTCCATTCACTAACAGGCAGAATGGGGGTGGGCTTTTGGCTATTGCACCCACTCAGCTCAAGAGCAGGAGCCATCTTTAAAGCATAATAGTGCAGTGCATATCCTTAAGAAACTGTAGGAAAGGGACATAAGACGTCCATTGCTGAATATGAGCTACTCTTGTAGTGGCATCAGTTCTGTTCCCTTCTACATCCATCACAGATTCCAGCCAATATGACAGGAGGATGTTCTTCTTGTTATAGTAACAGAAGCCACAGCAAAACCTCAAGTCCCCATTAAAAGTCAGTGAGGTACATTAAGTGCCGGTGGTTGCATCTATTGTACAATAAATTTGGCAATGCGTTGCAGTTTGCATGAGTAGCTGCATAAAATAATAACATTTTTGTTAGTTTAACCCTTTACATGTGAAGCAGGTATTAATGGGGTTTCCAGGACTAAGATATTGATGCCTATCCTTAGAATCAGTGGAGGTTCAACTCATTGACATCACGCTCATCAGTCACATGACTTGTTTGCGTCACTGTCCCATTTAACTGAATAGGGCTGAGCTGCAATACCAAACACAGCCACTATACAATATATGGCGCTGTGTTTTGTAAGTACTGAAGAGACTGGGGTGCTTCTCCAAATGCTGCTCCTCAAACTACTGATTGTTGTGGGTGCTGGGTGTTGGGCCCTCACTGATCTAATATTCATGACCTGTTTTAAGGATAATTCATCAATATTCTTCCCCAGAAAACTCCTTTAAATTTATTAGCCATGCGACCTATCCACACTATTTTTCACCACCTAAAGCTATATTCACGGACAGTAATATTGGTTGTGTGACGGCGGTTTTTTTAACACTCATTACAAGGTTGCATTAAATTCAGTGCATGTGAATGGTGTTAATCACTATTCCATTTTAACGGCACATCAAAGAATAGATTGTGTTCCGTTTTTGTCCATTTTCAGGGATCCCTCAATACACTCAAATAAGGGATCTGTGAAAACAGGCGACCCTTGGATGCAAAACGCTGAAACTGAATGTTCAGAAAAGCCCTTTCTATTATTCTTTACATATATCCACCTTTAAGACTCATTTTGGGAAGGTGTGATTGTTTTCTGTATTGTGACTGCAGTTCTGTATACTGGGATAATGCTACCGGTGGACAGCATTTACAACTTAGAATATCATTGTACTGACATGGCTACTAATAATACAGTTTCCCCAATCTTCCAGCCAGCTCCATTCCAGTGTCCTCCTTATTGTGTCTTGGACAGATCGTGATCCCTCCTGCTCTGAGCAGCCTTTTCACACTGTCAAAGCGTCTGACACACTGTGGGGGGAAACATCGTAGGAGGCTTTTGGGGAGTGGAGTTGCCTTTATTTCAAGCACCTTGAAAGTGTTACATCTTCAAACAACTCCTGTCATAGACTCTGTACAAAGATGCCTCTCGTGTAAAATCCAAATCCATGTGCATTTCATTACTGGCGTGATCCATGACCGTCTGCCTGCAGGCAGCATCAAATCTAATGATAAGCCTGTCCTGCAGGAAGAAGATATTGAAGACATAAAGTAGCCATTGTATTAAGGGTCTCATATCATCTTATATTTCTATAGCTGTTCATTGCACTCATTGGTGCAACCAGAGAAAGGAGCTGATCAGTGAATCCCACCTGACAATGGAGGATACATTGCTGTATATATCATCATGTGAGAGGATACACAGTGTAAAGGGAGCAGGTCTACCAAAAAGGTTCACCTACTCCATAACAACAGGGGCTGAGCTCTCTATATCCTCCCTTCTAATAATAGGGTTACATTGCCCTCAGGTCAAAGGAGTAGTTATAGGGGGTGTAGCAGTGACCATCCCCACCGGGCACTGCAGCCTCAGGGGGCCATTGACCTCTAAACAACATAAGAAGATGCCGGTAATGTAGACAGTAGATGTTGGGGTCCTGTCACATTTTGCATTAAGGCACAGGAGATTCAAGTTACACCTCTGCCTTGGGTAACACCTGGGGAGAAAGACAGACTTTGCAGATTTACTTCACCAATTGGAAACAGGACCAAACTGTGTCCCCTTCTCTATGGGCCTTATAGCAGACAGAAGGCCTTCCTCTATGATCCAAATGTCCTTGATATACTGTATGTTATGTCTGTTCCATTCATATGGAATACATTTAGAATAGATGAATTGGTCATATGCTATAGTTTTTTATTGCATAGTTGCATAGTTATATAAAATACCTGATTCCTATCATTATCTGAATCTATGTCCCCTCTTCCTTTGTCTAAAATGGCCACCGGTTTTTCAGAATATTCTTTGTACTGTACACCATGCTTTGGTAGTGTTGTGGGGCATTTACCTTGGTCATGGATGCAAGGTGAGGGAGGGGTGTCTTAGACTACCAAAGTACAGTGTGCATACAGTAACATGAGACACTCTGACCCTGCACTGGGATAGGCAAGCCATGAGATGAGAGGAATAAGAAGTCAAGGAACTGGTCCAGAAATATTAAAATGTGATAACCTGATATCTAACCTATACAATATACATTCATTTCATACTGTAAAGAATGAGGCTTTTAATTACTAGGAAAATCATATATATATATATATATATATATATATATATATATATATATATATATATATTTAGTCAGGGTCTTCACCAAAAGTCCAGATTCTTTAGTCCAAAACAAAGGTAGAGTTTATTTACACTCAAAAATATAGTGCAGCAACAAAGGGAAACAATACAAAAATAAATACCTGCCCGGCTAGGCTCTAACTAAACATAGAATAGGTTACCTTACCTAGAATAATCAAAAGCCAGTAGAATCACTCAGGACACAGCTCCAAAAATATGCCCTCTCTGTTTCACTCTCCAGCCAAGCTCTGCCCAAGGTCTGCTGCTGGAGCTGGCTTCTTAAGCCTCCTTGAAGAGGAGACTCTCTGCAGCTGAGTCGCTGCCGGAACATCCCCAAAGTGTGGACTGGAGGGGGGTGGAATGACAGGCCCCACTACCAATCGTACCAAAAAATCCAGCCCAGTACTGAGCATTTACCAAAATACTCAGCAGACAAAAGTTGTCTGCTGAGAACAAACATTCCTTCTGGAGTTTTCTCATCTCACCCACCTTAGTAGTCCCCCTACTGTACAGCCCCTCCATTACCTGACCAGCCATCGGCTTACATTATATATAGACATGTAGCTGTGATACCCTGTGATACCCAAACTTCTGCAATTGGTTACATTTCTGCCTATGTATTCTTTTTCATTATACATGACTTTAATCTTTGTTCAATGGCAAGTCGTAAAATGCCACTCACCAATGACAGACAGAGATGATGCCACAAACCAAGACTGTACACGGAGAACTCTTGGAAGTCAAGTGCATCCATTCAGCCCAGACATCAGCCTCAAGACATTAATCCTTTTAGTTTGCATAAAAATAAATGATAAGTCATAAAAACATTAGAGTCCATTATCATAAGCACAGAACGATAGTGTGAATTCATGGTCCTTGAATCTCTCTCCATGGCAGACACTACTTATTAAACCCTCAGCGTTAAGACTTAGGTGTATATTATTGTCTGACTACGAAACTATTAGAAGCCTGGCCATTAACAACATACACCTGGTATAGCTTCATTATTTGCTTTACTCAATATTGATCCATGTAGCAGACATGAAGTGAGGTTAATATCACAAGAATATTAATGTAAGAGGTTTGTTTCGATGGCTCCATCTTGGCATCAGAAGGTAGAGCGGACAGATAACCTTTACTGCAATAGGTTTCAAAATATGGTTGTTATTAATTATAATGATGAAGTAATTACAATAATAAGGTCATTATTCTGTAGAGGAAAATAGGAGCAGGAGGTTTCACTTCTTTACCTTCCAAAACGCACATTACCACTGCAGGCTGAGATGAGGAGTGGTGTGGGTCGCCAAGATGATTGTCTTCTTTACCGCAGTCAAAACAGTGCCCATCCAGTCAGATTTGACTGACAGGTTGCTATGGATCGATTGCATAACAACCATAGTTTTTATGTAAAAGTTGTTAGTACAATGGCAGAAGTTTTAGAAAAATGGAGTTTGATAAGAGGCATAATGTGGGCGCCCAGACCTCGCACAGATCCGCTAACCTCGCTGACTCCAGGCACCAGAAGTTACACCAGTGGACTGGGATCAGAAGCAGTCTGCACCTATACAAGTAATTGGAGCAGAACTACAGCTCCATCCACTATATAGTGGTGGTGAGAAGGAACTGCAGCTTTACTTGTATTACTTGAATAGGTGCAGACTGTTTCGGTTTCCTGTCCATTGCTGTAGCTTCTATTGTCTGAAAGCAGCCATATCAGAAGGTCGGTGCAGGATCCGGGTGTCAGACCCCTCACAGATCAGATACTGATGTCCTATCGTATGGATCAGTCTCAATATTAAACATGTAGTTGGGGCTAGGCTCCCCACTCCAAAGAATAGGAGACAATAGTCTGATTGGTGTTGATCTGACTACTGGGACATAGAGATGAGCGAACAGTGTTCTATCGAACTCATGTTCGATCGGATATTAGGCTGTTCGGCATGTTCGAATCGAATTGAACACCGCGTGGTAAAGTGCGCCATTACTCGATTCCCCTCCCACCTTCCCTGGCGCCTTTTTTGCTCCAATAACAGCGCAGGGGAGGTGGGACAGGAACTACGACACCGGTGACGTTGAAAAAAGTAGGCAAAACCCATTGGCTGCCGAAAACATGTGACCTCTAATTTAAAAGAACAGCGACGCCCAGCTTCGCGTCATTCTGAGCTTGCAATTCACCGAGGACGGAGGTTTCCGTCCAGTTAGCTAGGGGTTAGATTCTGGGTAGGCAGGGACAGGCTAGGATAGGAAGGAGAAGACAACCAACAGCTCTTATAAGAGCTAAATTCCAGGGAGAAGCTTGTCAGTGTAACGTGGCACTGACGGGCTCAATCGCCACAACCCAGCTTTCCGCGGATCCTGAATGGAATACACTGACAGTGTATTCCCGTATACCCGATATATACCCCCGATACCCGTTCCAACGGTGTGCCCCCCCACCTTCACCCCAGAAATACCCTGCAAGTCCCGTAGCAATAGAATCGGGGCTATATACACCCACTATTTTTGCTACTGCTATATAGTGCCATTGTCTCACTGGGAATTCAAAGAATATATTGGGCTTACATATAACTTCAATTCCAGGGAGAAGCTTGTCAGTGTAACGTGGCACTGACGGGCTCAATCGCCGCAACCCAGCTTTCCCAGGATCCTGAATGGAACACACTGACAGTGTATTCCCGTATACCCCATATATACACCCCAAATCCCCGTTCCAACGGTGTGCCCCCCCACCTTCACCTCAGAAATACCCTGCAAGTCCCCTAGCAATAGAATTGGGGCTATATACACCCACTATTTTTGCTACTGGTATATAGTGCCATTGTCTGACTGGGAATTCAAAGAATATATTGGGGTTACGTGCACCCACAATTTTTGCTACTGGTATATAGTGCCATTGTCTCACTGGGAATTCAAAGAATATATTGGGGTTACGTGCACCCACAATTTTTGCTACTGGTATATAGTGCCATTGTCTGACTGGGAATTCAAAGAATATATTGGGGTTACGTGCACCCGCAATTTTTGCTACTGGTATATAGTGCCATTGTCTGACTGGGAATTCAAAGAATATATTGGGGTTACAAATACCCTCATTTCTTGCTACTGGTATATAGTGCCATTGTCTGACTGGGAATTCAAAGAATATATTGGGGTTACAAATACCCTCATTTCTTGCTACTGCCATATAGTGCCAGTTTCTGACTGGTAATTCAAAGAATATATTGGGGTTACGTGCACCCACAATTTTTGCTACTGGTATATAGTGCCATTGTCTGACTGGGAATTCAAAGAATATATTGGGGTTACAAATACCCTCATTTCTTGCTACTGCCATATAGTGCCAGTTTCTGACTGGTAATTCAAAGAATATATTGGGGTTATAAATACCCTCATTTCTTGCTACTGGTATATAGTGCCATTGTCTGACTGGGAATTCAAAGAATATATTGGGGTTATAAATACCCTCATTTCTTGCTACTGGTATATAGTGCCATTGTCTGACTGGGAATTCAAAGAATATATTGGGGTTACAAATACCCTCATTTCTTGCTACTGCCATATAGTGCCAGTTTCTGACTGGTAATTCAAAGAATATATTGGGGTTACGTGCACCCACAATTTTTGCTACTGGTATATAGTGCCATTGTCTGACTGGGAATTCAAAGAATATATTGGGGTTATAAATACCCTCATTTCTTGCTACTGGTATATAGTGCCATTGTCTGACTGGGAATTCAAAGAATATATTGGGGTTACAAATACCCTCATTTCTTGCTACTGCCATATAGTGCCAGTTTCTGACTGGTAATTCAAAGAATATATTGGGGTTACGTGCACCCACAATTTTTGCTACTGGTATATAGTGCCATTGTCTGACTGGGAATTCAAAGAATATATTGGGGTTACAAATACCCTCATTTCTTGCTACTGCCATATAGTGCCAGTTTCTGACTGGTAATTCAAAGAATATATTGGGGTTACGTGCACCCACAATTTTTGCTACTGGTATATAGTGCCATTGTCTGACTGGGAATTCAAAGAATATATTGGGGTTACAAATACGCTCATTTCTTGCTACTGCCATATAGTGCCAGTTTCTGACTGGGAATTCAAAGAATATATTGGGGTTACGTGCACCCACAATTTTTGCTACTGGTATATAGTGCCATTGTCTGACTGGGAATTCAAAGAATATATTGGGGTTACAAATACCCTCATTTCTTGCTACTGCCATATAGTGCCAGTTTCTGACTGGTAATTCAAAGAATATATTGGGGTTACGTGCACCCACAATTTTTGCTACTGGTATATAGTGCCATTGTCTGACTGGGAATTCAAAGAATATATTGGGGTTACAAATACCCTCATTTCTTGCTACTGCCATATAGTGCCATTGTCTGACTGGGAATTCAAAGAATATATTGGGGTTACAAATACCCTCATTTCTTGCTACTGCCATATAGTGCCAGTTTCTGACTGGTAATTCAAAGAATATATTGGGGTTACGTGCACCCACAATTTTTGCTACTGGTATATAGTGCCATTGTCTGACTGGGAATTCAAAGAATATATTGGGGTTACAAATACCCTCAATTCTTGCTACTGCCATATAGTGCCAGTTTCTGACTGGGAATTCAAAGAATATATTGGGGTTACAAATACCCTCATTTCTTGCTACTGCCATATAGTGCCAGTTTCTGACTGGTAATTCAAAGAATATATTGGGGTTATAAATACCCTCATTTCTTGCTACTGGTATATAGTGCCATTGTCTGACTGGGAATTCAAAGAATATATTGGGGTTACAAATACCCTCATTTCTTGCTACTGCCATATAGTGCCAGTTTCTGACTGGTAATTCAAAGAATATATTGGGGTTACGTGCACCCACAATTTTTGCTACTGGTATATAGTGCCATTGTCTGACTGGGAATTCAAAGAATATATTGGGGTTACAAATACCCTCATTTCTTGCTACTGCCATATAGTGCCAGTTTCTGACTGGTAATTCAAAGAATATATTGGGGTTACGTGCACCCACAATTTTTGCTACTGGTATATAGTGCCATTGTCTGACTGGGAATTCAAAGAATATATTGGGGTTACAAATACCCTCATTTCTTGCTACTGCCATATAGTGCCAGTTTCTGACTGGGAATTCAAAGAATATATTGGGGTTACGTGCACCCACAATTTTTGCTACTGGTATATAGTGCCATTGTCTGACTGGGAATTCAAAGAATATATTGGGGTTACAAATACCCTCATTTCTTGCTACTGCCATATAGTGCCAGTTTCTGACTGGTAATTCAAAGAATATATTGGGGTTACGTGCACCCACAATTTTTGCTACTGGTATATAGTGCCATTGTCTGACTGGGAATTCAAAGAATATATTGGGGTTACAAATACCCTCATTTCTTGCTACTGCCATATAGTGCCAGTTTCTGACTGGGAATTCAAAGAATATATTGGGGTTACGTGCACCCACAATTTTTGCTACTGGTATATAGTGCCATTGTCTGACTGGGAATTCAAAGAATATATTGGGGTTACAAATACCCTCATTTCTTGCTACTGCCATATAGTGCCAGTTTCTGACTGGTAATTCAAAGAATATATTGGGGTTACGTGCACCCACAATTTTTGCTACTGGTATATAGTGCCATTGTCTGACTGGGAATTCAAAGAATATATTGGGGTTACAAATACCCTCAATTCTTGCTACTGCCATATAGTGCCAGTTTCTGACTGGGAATTCAAAGAATATATTGGGGTTACAAATACCCTCATTTCTTGCTACTGCCATATAGTGCCAGTTTCTGACTGGTAATTCAAAGAATATATTGGGGTTATAAATACCCTCATTTCTTGCTACTGGTATATAGTGCCATTGTCTGACTGGGAATTCAAAGAATATATTGGGGTTATAAATACCCTCATTTCTTGCTACTGGTATATAGTGCCATTGTCTGACTGGGAATTCAAAGAATATATTGGGGTTACGTGCACCTACAATTTTTGCTACTGGTATATAGTGCCAATTTCTAACTGGGAATTCAAAATGCGCAAGGCTCCCGGAAAGGGACGTGGACGAGGCCGTGGGCGAGGTCGGGGGAATGGTTCTGGGGAGCAAGGTAGCAGTGAAGCCACAGGGCGTCCCGTGCCTACTCCTGTGGGGCAGCAAGCATTGCGCCACTCCACAGTGCCAGGGTTGCTTGCCACATTAACTAAACTGCAGGGTACAAACCTTAGTAGGCCCGAGAACCAGGAACAGGTCTTGCAATGGCTGTCAGAGAACGCTTACAGCACATTGTCCATCAGCCAGTCAGACTCTGCCTCCTCTCCTCCTATTACCCAACAGTCTTGTCCTCCTTCCTCCCAAAATTCCCAAGCTTCACAGAACAATAACCCCAACTGTCCCTGCTCCCCAGAGCTGTTCTCCGCTCCTTTCATTGTCCCTCAACCTGCCTCTCCACGTCACGATTCCACGAACCTAACAGAGGAGCATCTGTGTCCAGATGCTCAAACACTAGAGTCTCCTCCATCTCCGTTCGATTTGGTGGTGGATGACCAGCAACCCACCCTCATCGACGATGATGTGACGCAGTTGCCGTCAGGGCATCCAGTTGACCGGCGCATTGTGCGGGAGGAGGAGATGAGACAGGAGTTGGAAGAGGAAGTGGTGGATGATGAGGACACTGACCCGACCTGGACAGGGGGGATGTCAAGCGGGGAAAGTAGTGTGGATGTTGAGGCAGGTGCAGCACCAAAAAGGGTAGCTAGAGGCAGAGGCAGAGGTCAGCAGCTTAGGCGAAGCCAGGCCACACCCGGAATCTCCCAAGATGTTCCAGTTCGTACCCAGCCCCGAAAAACTCCCACCTCGAGGGCACGTTTCTCGAAGGTGTGGAGTTTTTTCAAGGAATGCGCCGAGGACAGATATAGTGTTGTCTGCACAATTTGCCTCTCGAAATTGATTAGGGGCTCTGAGAAGAGCAACCTGTCCACCACTTCAATGCGCCGTCATTTGGAATCCAAGCACTGGAATCAGTGGCAGGCAGCAACGGCAGGACAAAGGCCGCCTGCCGTTCACGCCACTGCCACTGCCTCTGCCACTGCCTCTGCCACTGCCACTGCTGACTGTGCTGGCGATGCACTCCAGAGGACGAGCCAGGACACCACTTCATCTGCCTCCGCCACTTTGTTGACTTCTCCCTCATCCTCCCCTGTTCCTGTCTTATCTCCTTCTCCTGCACCATCAAAGGCACCATCAGGCGCTTCTTTACAACAACCCACCATCTCTCAGACATTGGAGCGGCGGCAGAAATACACTGCTAACCACCCACACGCGCAAGCCTTGAACGCCAACATCGCTAAACTGCTGGCCCAGGAGATGTTGGCGTTCCGGCTTGTTGAAACTCCCGCCTTCCTGGACCTGATGGCAACTGCGGCACCTCGCTATGCCGTCCCTAGCCGTCACTACTTCTCCCGGTGTGCCGTCCCCGCCTTGCACCAGCACGTGTCACTCAACATCAGGCGGGCCCTTAGTTCCGCGCTTTGCACAAAGGTCCACTTGACCACCGACGCGTGGACAAGTGCATGCGGACAGGGACGCTACATTTCACTGACGGCACACTGGGTGAATGTAGTTGAGGCTGGGACTGCTTCCCAAACTGGCCCGGTGTACCTCGTCTCCCCGCCTAACATTCCTGGCAGGGACACGAGAAGAACACCCCCCTCCTCCTCCTCCTCTACCGCCTCCTCCTCCGCCACCGCCTCCTCCTCCGCCACCGCCTCCTCCTCCGCTGTTAGATTGACCCCAGCTATGAGTTGGAAACGTTGCAGCACTGGCGTTGGTAGACGTCAGCAGGCTGTGCTGAAGCTGATCAGCTTGGGGGACAGACAGCACACTGCCTCCGAGGTGAGGGATGCCCTCCTCGATGAGACGGCAATATGGTTTGAGCCGCTGCACCTGGGCCCAGGCATGGTCGTTTGTGATAAAGGCCGGAACCTGTTAGCAGCTCTGGAGCTTGCCGGACTCCAACATGTTCCATGCCTGGCCCACGTCTTCAACCTAGTGGTGCAACGTTTCCTAAAGAGCTACCCCAATGTTCCAGAGCTACTGGTGAAAGTGCGGCGCATGTGCGCCCACTTTCGCAAGTCGACAGTAGCAGCTGCTAGCTTAAAATCTCTCCAGCAACGCCTGCATGTGCCACAACACTGGCTTTTGTGCGACGTCCCCACACGCTGGAACTCAATGTTTCAGATGTTGAATAGAGTGGTTGAGCAGCAGAGACCTTTGATGGAATACCAGCTACAAAACCCTAGGGTGCCACAAAGTCAGCTGCCTCAGTTTCACATCCATGAGTGGCCATGGATGAGAGACCTTTGTGACATCCTACGGGTCTTTGAGGAGTCCACAAGGAGGGTGAGCTCTGAGGATGCGATGGTGAGCCTTACAATCCCTCTCTTGTGTGTTCTGAGAGAATCCCTGATTGACATCAGGGATAACTCAGATCACACAGAGGAGTTAGGGATAGCATCCGATCCGTCACAGCTGGAGAGTAGGTCCACACATCTGTCCGCTTCACTGCGTTTAATGGAGGAGGAGGAGGAGGAGGAGGAGGAAGAAGAGTTGTCCGATGATGTGATGGTGATACAGGAGGCTTCCGGGCAACTTCGAATCATCCCATTGTTGCAGCGCGGATGGGTAGACATGGAGGATGAGGAGGAAATGGAGATTGAACTTTCCGGTGGGGCCAGAGGAGTCATGCCAACTAACACTGTGGCAGACATGGCTGAGTTCATGTTGGGGTGCTTTACAACCGACAAGCGTATTGTCAAAATCATGGAGGACAACCAGTACTGGATCTTTGCTATCCTTGACCCCCGGTATAAAAACAACATCTCGTCTTTTATTCCGGTAGAGGGGAGGGCCAATCGCATCAATGCTTGCCACAGGCAATTGGTGCAGAATATGATGGAGATGTTTCCAGCATGTGACGTTGGCGGCAGGGAGGGCAGTTCCTCCAGTAGGCAACCAAGTTCTCACCGGTCCACACAAACGAGGGGCACACTGTCTAAGGTCTGGGACACCTTGATGGCACCCCCTCGCCAAAGTGCCGCCACGGAGGGTCCTGGTGTCACCAGGCGTGAGAAGTATAGGCGCATGTTGCGGGAATACCTTTCCGACCACAGCCCTGTCCTCTCCGACCCCTCTGCGCCCTACACGTATTGGGTGTCGAAGTTGGACCTGTGGCTTGAACTTGCCCTATATGCCTTGGAGGTGCTGTCCTGTCCTGCCGCCAGCGTCCTATCTGAGAGGGTGTTCAGTGCAGCCGGTGGCATCATCACTGACAAGCGCACCCGTCTGTCAGCTGAGAGTGCCGACCGGCTCACTTTGATAAAAATGAACCACCACTGGATAGAGCCTTCATTTTTGGGCCCACCTGTGTAAAGCACCCCAACATGAAACTCCATGTCTGTACTCAACCTCTCCAATTCCTCCGCATCCTCATACTCATCCACCATAAGCGTTGCACAATTCTGCTAATACTAGGCTCCCTCCACCCTGATTTCCACCAACTCTGCTGGTTAGAGGCTCCCTCCACCCTGATTTCCACCAACTCTGCTGGTTAGAGGCTCCCTCCACCATGAATTGGTCCAAACTGGGGTTTTTAGAGGCTCCCTCCACCATGAATTGGTCCAAACTGGGGGTTTTTAGAGGCTCCCTCCACCATGAATTTGCCCAAACTGGGCTGTTTAGAGGCTCCCTCCACCATGAATTGGTCCAAACTGGGGTTTTTAGAGGCTCCCTCCACCATGAATTGGTCCAAACTGGGGGTTTTTAGAGGCTCCCTCCACCATGAATTTGCCCAAACTGGGCTGTTTAGAGGCTCCCTCCACCATGAATTGGTCCAAACTGGGGTTTTTAGAGGCTCCCTCCACCATGAATTGGTCCAAACTGGGCTGTTTAGAGGCTCCCTCCACCATGAATTGGTCCAAACTGGGGTTTTTAGAGGCTCCCTCCACCATGAATTGGTCCAAACTGGGCTGTTTAGAGGCTCCCTCCACCATGAATTGGTCCAAACTGGGGTTTTTAGAGGCTCCCTCCACCATGAATTTGCCCAAACTGGGGTTTTTAGAGGCTCCCTCCACCATGAATTGGTCCAAACTGGGGTTTTTAGAGGCTCCTTCCACCATGAATTTGCCCAAACTCTGCTGGTTAGAGGCTCAATCCACCCTGATTTTCAAAACAAATGTTGGTGCCAACCTCAACTTACTACAAGGGCCAAATTCACTGCTGGTGACAAGCTCTCCTCACTGCAAGTGCCAAATACACATGTTTCAAGGTGTTTTCCTACTGTCAGAGAGGTGGTATTGAGTGTGTAAAGTGTGTAGTTGTTAGGCTGTGATGTTGGGGTAATAGAGGGTCTTTGGTGTGTTAGATGCCCCCAGACATGCTTCCCCTGCTGTCCCAGTGTCATTCCAGAGGTGTTGGCATCATTTCCTGGGGTGACACGGATTTGGGTTTCCCCCTTAACGAGTATCTGTTCCCCATAGACTATAATGGGGTTCGAAACCCGTTCGAACACACGAACATTGAGCGGCTGTTCGAATCGAATTTCGAACCTCGAACATTTTAGTGTTCGCTCATC
Organism: Leptodactylus fuscus; assembly: GCF_031893055.1. NCBI lineage: Eukaryota > Metazoa > Chordata > Amphibia > Anura > Leptodactylidae > Leptodactylus > Leptodactylus fuscus. The sequence continues at coordinate 302,222,083 of NC_134265.1, forward strand.
TCTACTGGGACACCCATCAATGATAAAATTGGGAGTCCTGTTTACCTTATATCAATGGATAGGCAGGTTGAGCATACAGGTTGCTGCTCTTTTCAGTTCTATGAGATAGCTGTAGTTTCCATTCATACATGGCACATATAGGTCCCCCGTTTTTAGGAAGGTGGAGGTCAGACAGTTATCCCCTATCCTGTGGATAAGGGCAGCGCTGCACCTCCCATGAGGCGACCTGAAGCGACCGCTTCAGGCGGCGCTATGCCAGGGCCCCAGGGAGGGCGGCATTTTTGCTTACCTAAGCCAGTCCAGGACAAGTTGTCCTGGACTGGCTTAGCACCGAGCGGTGGATTGGAGAGGCCACTGGAGCAGCGCTGCTCCAGCAGCCTCCCCTCGCGCTCAGGCAGAGAGCAGGTCCTCACCGTGCTTGCTCTCTGCCTGCGAACGCCGCTAAGCCCTGCCCCCTTCGCTTAGCCCCTCCACTTCGCCACGCCCCCTCTGCTCCGCCTCCTCCTCCCGGGGGGAGGCGGCTTTCTGTCGTTTGCCTCGGGCGGCGAAAGGGGCAGGTTCACCCCTGGATAAGGGACAACTTGTACCTACTGGGATACTCACTGCCTAGGGATGGCAATATACACAATCCATGGACAATCCATGTGCAGACTATTGTAGATTCAATTAACTATTGGTAACATTAGAAGAGTATGATAGTTGTAAAGTCCTTAACAAGCTCCTCATTAAACCAGTAACATATTGGTGGAGTCTGAACATGACACACCACTCATTTCCAGGACAAAAGTTGCCCTTTATCACTGCCCTGAGGTTTCTGATCCACCATGTTAAGCCCTCTGCTGTGTTTAATGGGCCTTTGCTTATGGTGCTGTAACAAATTGTGCTGTAATAGAAATCTATCAGCGGCAACAAAGGGCTTTTCTCTATATAAACCTTTCGTTTTGGTAATCACGGGCTGTCCATGATCCCAGACACCACCAATGCGATCTTGACGCACGTATTTATGACATAAGAGAATATTACTGTAACTAGATTTCCTTTTTACATTAAAAATCTCGCCACGCTATTATCTCCTTTCAAAGAATTAACTGGGAGAACAGACACATGAAATTGTGATTGTATTTCCAGCAGAATAAGGAAATGCAGCGGTTTTTCCTGTTGTCCTAGTCGTGCTTTGACTTTAGTGTTTTAGGACGGGGATTCTTCTTCTGTCTGAAGTGGTTAGGTTTCTGCTGGATGTAATTGTTAGGTGTGTCACGCTGTGTTTCATGGTGGTTAATGGAGAAACGGAGGCGATGAATTAGTCTCCTGTATGGTGTGTGAAGGCTGATGTTTTCTTTTTCTTTATATTTTGTTACAGTGTCATTGGCGTCAGTGTGATGTCAGTACGTGTGACACTTGTTATATAGAGAATTGTACAGTCTTGGCAATAGCAGCAACTTTACCTTCGAATAGTTTTCGGAAAACAGTAAATGTGTACTTACTACGTGTGTCCTATAATGATTGAAAAAAACTAGGGAGCTATATTTTCGATATTTTAAATACTTTATAAAATGTAGATATGTTTCCATGTATATTCCAATAGCACGATAGCTACTTGAAAGAATTAAGTTTAGTATATAGCACATTGTGAAAGTTATCAGCTCTATGAGGAACATCAGAAGTGCTATCATCCAACATGTTGCATTGATGTGTGGCCCCACTGTGCCAACTGCAGGTTCTGTGAATGAGGGTAGATATCGGGCTGACATGGAGGAGTGGCTCTGACACCTCAATGCATATGGTCAAGTCAATTGCAGCATCTTATCTACTGGGCTGCCTGTATATATAAGGTTAATAATACTCAGTCTGAGGGTATATAAAACATAAAGGTATGTAATTGCAATAAATCAGAAAATTTGTAATATAAATTACATATACCGTATATACTCGAGTATAAGCCAACCCGAATAGAAGCCGAGGCCCCGAATTTTACCACAAAAAACTGGGAAAAATTATTGACTCGAGTATAAGCCAAAGGGGGGGGGGATGCAGCAGCTACTGGAAAATTTCAAAAATTAAAATGGTCAGAGTTTTTGGGTGCAGTAGATGCTGGGTGCTGGGGAAGGGGAGGGGGTGTTTTGGTTGTCTGTCTGCCCCTTCCCTGAGCTTGAGGACTGGTTTTTCTTTCCCCCACTTGGATTTCAGCCTGGCTGAATATAGAGTATCTGCAGTGCTCCTATTAACCCTTCCTGACGGAACAGGAGCACTGCAGGTACCCTATATTCAGTAGACCGGGCTCTTTCAGACACAGGGATACATAATGTGTTTATGTTTCACAGTAATTTTCTACTTTTATATGTATTCTAGGGAAAGGAGGGATTTAGAACTTTTATTTACTTTATTTTTTTAAAGATTTCTTTTTCACTATTTTACGGGAGATTCTATACATTACTATTGCGGCTGGTCATAGACCCCCCCCGTCCCAAAAAAAAAATATATTTTTTTTTTTTTTTTTTGCTTGACTCGAGTATAAGCCAAGGGGGGGCTTTTTCAGTACAAAAGCTGTGCTGAAAAATTGGTATATACAGTATAATACATCAGCTGCTGCCAAAACTCATTTTAAAGAGTAAAATCCAGCTAAAAACCACTGAAGAAAAAGGCATAGCAAAAACACATATTCTACGCATCTTTCCTTCCCCTATTAAATCTAGAGGTAAAATTAAATTCCGCAGCTAAAATTAGCAAACTGTGTTTGTTAAAGATGCAGGGTTTTTGAAAACGCAGCTTTTCTATAGCGCTTATATTCCGGAATGTGTGGATGAAACAGTTAAAATCTTATTCACTTTGCTGGTGCTGTAAAACGCAGCATTTTTTTTCCTCTGCCTTTCTGTAGCAGCCAAAAACGCTGCATTTCCTCAATTTGGGGCCTTAGCTTAAGAAGAGCTTTCCTGCCATCCATTGAGAAGTAGGATTCTTTTTCATAAAGAAGGTCTGCAGCATCTGAGGTCTGTATTAGCCGGAGAACATAAACAGCAGAATAGCTGCATTTTTTGTATCAGATTTTATTGCATTTTTAAGTCGAAGTCAGTAGTGCATTTAGCAAAAGGGAGAAGTTTAAGGCTGAGGTCCCACGTTACAGAAACGTAACTTTTTTTGTAGCAGATTTTGTAGCATTGTTGTGTACTATTCCTTTTATAGCCATTCTTGGCTTTGGCTAAAAAAAAAAAAAAAAAAACTGCAGCAAGATCTGAAACAAAAAAGCAGGGTTTTTTTTCCAATATGTGGTCTCAGCCTTCGACCTCAGGTATGTGTTTGTGTATATTATCAGTGTGGTTTTCATGGTTAGCACACTGACCCATTGATTTATATGGCAGACATGTGCAACAAGATACAAGATACAAATGAGCTTTATTAGCATTACCAAGAATAAAACATTTGGTGTTGCCAAAGCAGAAAAGGGGATTGGGGGTGGTGGAGGGGGATGGGTACGGGGTCTGTGGCTTGGGGTTTGAGTGTCCTTAGGGTCTCGTCGTTCTTGTTTAGAGCATGCGGGTATCGGTGGGTATGGGATAAACAGGTGATGGGGGCACTTAGTGGTGTTCGGGTGGTGGGTGGGGGGTTTAATAGTCTCTGGGGGGTGGGGGGTTTGATAGTCCGTACGTCTCATCTTCCTCTTGTTTGGTGACAGCTGGACACGTATTGGGCAGCGATCTCCACAGTGGCCTCTTCTTCTCCCAGTAGGATGTAGAGTTTCCTCTTCTCGTCTGCAGATATGAAGTCTGGGATGTGGGAAGAGAGTCTTTGGTAGTAGACGGCCCTCACAGCTGAGTATTTGGTGCAGTGTAGCAGGAAGTGAGTCTCGTCTTCTAGGGCCCCCTGGTCGCAGTGCTGGCACAGTCTGTTCTCCCGTGGCTTGTACGTATTTTCACAAGCTTACGTATGGGGCTGTGAGCCCTTACTCAGGATAGGTCCTATTTTTGCAGCTCAGGTTCACTAAAATGGGGCCATGGAGGCACGGGTGTCAGATGGATGTTATCCATGTACCGTGTGCGCTATTCAATCATGGCCTGGCTACATGTGAACTGTCATGTACTCGTAGTCTTAGGTCATTTTGCAGCTAGAACATAGAGCTGTATGATATTCACTGCACTTGCTGAAGAGCTCCTTTTGTAAAAAGACAACAGACATAGATGTCAATCATGGGTTGGCAGAGGAGAAGAAATATTGTGTAACCCATCTGTGACAGATTACTACTGCTGGAAGAAATAAGTAGTGTCTGCGGAGCCCCTCTTATCTCTGTATCTCTGTCAAGTTCTGACATCAGAATGTAATGGGTATACAAATATTATAGATAGGCGTATGAAAACAAATGACTGAAACAATGTCATCATTTATAGATGACCAGGCACCTCTCCTGACATTGCGGTTTTATAAGACAATTGTATCCTCATGATATAACAATTCTGGAGAGTTTCATTTAACTATACCTTTAATCTCTATTATTACTACGTGAATAGATTAGAACGCGGTGTCACGTTACCCAATCAATTTTCCTAATATCAAAGTATATAGGGACACAGCCCTATAGACGAACACCTAGTTGTAAACTTATGTATGTATTTCCAAGAAGAATAATAGAGGAACATTGAACAATGTAGAGTTTTAAGAAATGATGATTCATGGTTGGTTCACACTAATGTTTGGGGACACTGTCCCTCACTTCGCTTGAAATACCCAGAGAGAAGATCTGGTGGACCCCATTATATCCTACGGGGTTTGTGGGTTTCCCCGGCTAACTGCTTTTAAAGGGGATAAGGTTTCGGATTGGAAGCCAAAAGGCTACTAAATTGTTGTTAAATAGGGAATGCAAACATGTACTAAAATAAATGAGGACAGTTCTTTAAAGAACTGTACATGATGACATTGCCACATGTCACCGCAGACTTTCATGTTGACAGTGGTTATGTTAGAATCTATTGACTAGTACAATGAATAGTTTATGGACGCCACCTATGACAAAAAGATGACCAGAACCAGCTGGAGCCAGGAATTTAATTGTGTTCAGTCTAATGAACATTGTCTGAAAAGCATCTGAGCAATTGCTGTAAAAATCCTTTCGGATTTTGCATTACAATAGTATGAACGCTGAAGATCCGGTGTGAAGCCATCAACCTTAAACCACGCTCAAAAAGGCAATTTCTACAGCTGAGAAGATTCTCCGCAGCAAGCTGGGGGGCATTTGATGTCACAACAACGGACTTGCACAAAGTAGACAATGTAATATTTATAGCTGCTCCTTTTGGGAGTCTCCCTGTTGTAGTATCAAGACAAGGTCATCATTATTAGCAAGTGGGATGAATATGAGCACGGTTCCCCGAGCTTGTGTACAGCAATTCATTATCCTCAGTCCAGGAGACATGATGAGAGCTTGCTTAAGTGAAAAGCCTAGGTACTGGGTAATGAACTGCAGTGCGGATGTGGAGATGGGAAAGCTGGGTTTCATGTGATGGTGGGTCTAAACGATTCAAATGAATTATGATAAATGCTCTTCTTCACCCCCCAGTGATTCGATTGTTTGCTCTACTATACTATACCCTCAGCACATGTTATTGGTGGGTGCAGTACACTATCTGATTCTTAGAGGAACTGCATTGTGGAAATGATTCCTGACAACTGAAAACTTGGCTTTTCTAAATTTTTTCTCTCCTTTTGTAATGATATTTCCTTTTTATTTTATGGTTTACTGTACTGTAGATGCTCCTTATAGGCACATGGTAGACTTCAAGACGTGAGTCCATATCAGTACTTGTGCGAAAGTATTGGGAACTGGTTCCATCCTTATGATAAGCCTCTATCCATTCACAATTCTTTGTAGTAGTAATAGCCTATCTGCTAGAAATGATAAAAATATCATAAGCATATCTTATGAAAAATAGAAGACAGAGAAAACTCCTCAAGAACAGTCATTTGAGAAGACCCCCCCCCCCCTACACACACACACACACACACACAGACACACAGACTTACCCCTTGTTCACATCTGCATTTGGTAATCCGTTTGGGGAGTCTGCATGCCCCCCACCCCCCACCCCGCCCGCCCGAACGTACTACTGAACGTATTTGCAAACAGTGTGCAGTGAAAGCACACGGACCCCATAGACTATAATGGGGTCCGTGTGCTTGCCGCAAGATCTCCGCAGAAGTCATGCGGACAGGAAAGTAGATTGTGAAGTACTCTTCTCTCCACATGTTCCCTGTGGAGATCTCGCGGCAAGCACACAGACCCCAGTATAGTCTATGGGGTCCATGTGCTTTCAGTGGCAAACCGCTTGCCAGTGCATTCGGTATTCCGTTCAGTAGGGGGGGGGGGGTCCCCAATGCAGATGTGAACAAGGCTTTAAAGAGCAATTATTTTTATTGAACAATGTCCTCCTATTATACTCTATGGAAGCTACCTCCTTTTAAGTAGACAAACCCTTTATCCAATTGAAGACCACTTCTTTGAGCACATTTTTAGAGGGAACCCCTTTGCAGAGACCATACCCTGAACATCTATACAGCATGAGATTAACGTAAGGTGAATACAGTTCTGGAATTTAGTAATTCAGAGCAGCATATTGGGATATCCCAATTTTGCCAGGACAATCCTGGGAACTAGGCCACAAAAGCGGTGTTTTTTTGTACACCTCACTCCAAAACTGGTCATACTTAGGCGTTCCCAGGTGGACTTTCAAGTTCAAAGTTTGACCTATGAAATGTCAGCAAGTATAGTCAAACATAGCAGTGAACGAGAAAAAGAAAAGGAGACCAAAAATGATGGGGCCATCCTGGACTAGAAGATGTGTACCTTATCAGGAAACTAAAAAAAAACATAAACTTGGTGGTACACAAAGGTAAAAGAATTTTGTGGTCATATGAAGTCATATGAAGGGATCCGATTTTTAGTAGTTGAAATGTCTGCAATAAATCTACCTTGCGTGAATTCAACCCTAGACTGACGTTCCCCACTGTGGAAAAACTGAGGCTTTTTTTGTTTTTGTTTTTGTTTTTGTTTGTTTTTTAGGTTTTCTTTTCAAATTTTGCTTCTTTTTGAGCCAAGGCCAAAAAGGGACAATGATAAATGTTCCTTTTATATTTCCCATTTCTTTTGAAGCCACTTTTGGCTTTAGCCAAAAAAAAAAACTGCAGCAAAGTCTGCAACAAAAAAAAAAACTAATCTCTTCCACAAAGTGTGGCCCTAAGATCTTCTATGTTATAAATCAAAATGTATTGCTTGTCATCTCATAGAACTAAAACTAAAAAAAAAAAAAATCATATGTAAAATGTTTTACATTATACAAGAAGATGTAATTAAATTTTCAAGATGGCAGAGATAATATACACAGTTATGTATAACATATGTAACCTGGCATGGCTTCAGTAGATAATCTGGTGCCACAGTCAACTCTTTGCAGACCTTCATTATACGAAAAATATTTTTACAGAATAGAAATATCTCTCATACCTTGTATCTTATATTACACCGCTAAGGGAATTCACTTGATTGTCAAATATAGATGACCTCCAAAAGACAGAAATCTATAGCAGTTGAACATTCCAGATGAAGAAGAAAATATATCGTCATGGAAAAGTGGTGATTCTTATCAGCAAGACTCCACTGTAGTCTGAGACTGCTGACAGTAAAACAAAGACTCCAAATCAGTGGGATTCGCAGAGAATTAATGGCATCTGACAGGTCTTCAGATATGCTGTACTATATTATACGTGCTGTTAACTCTCTCATCTCTTGATTGCACAATTTTTTTGTAAGATTCCCATCATGCATCTCAATGCGATCTTCATTTAGAAGAAGATTTAATCATAGCGCTAAGGGGAAGAGTTTTTGTATGCTAAACCAATAACAGAAAAGGGTATTATCGTACAGTACATAAATTCTATACAACATGATATCATTAGGTGAACCTAGCTTTTTTGCCGCCTGAAGTGGACGACAGAAAAACGCCCCCCCCCCCCGGTAGGAGGGGGCGGGGTGGACAGGGCGGCGTTAGCAGGCAGAGAGCAGGCAGGGAGAGGACCTGCTCTCTGCTAAGCATGAGGGGAGGCTGCTGGAGCAGCGCTGCGTCCACAGGGCCTCCCCAATCCATCGCTCGCTTCCCGTGACGGGCTGCCGAGACGGTGACGCTAAGCCAGTCCAGGACAGCTTGTCCTGGACTGGCTTAGGTCAGCAAAAATGCCGCCCCCCCACACACACACACACACACCTTCCCGGAGCCCTGGAATAGCGCCACCTGAAGCAGTCGCTTCAGGTCGCCTCATGAGAGGTGCGGCGCTGAGTGGGGGATGGCCCTGGGCTCCGACACCAAACATTTTTTTGGAACCGTTGCTAGGCATGTTGCTATAAAGTGTAGCGAGGTGGAAGGAGATGACTCCATACATTGTATAGTGGCTGAGTTATGCTATTACAGCTCATGTCCATTCACTTTAATAGGAGGACAGCTACACTATCAATGAACAACCAATATACAATGACAGCACTATCTGTGGTAGCCAAACATTTGGGATACAATGACAAATAACCTTCATTTCAGTCACTCCCAGACTTGTGTGTATGTGCCCCAGCAAACACTAGACATATTAGAAGAGAAAACCGACCATTGCTCCCTTTTAGCCTATTCTCAAGTAAACTTTTCAAAAACTATATTTTATTGCATGGTAACATTCATTTGTTTCTTTTCAATGATTTTAAGAGCTTCTAATAGAATTATTCTCCAAAAATCTAATTTTTGCAGTAAAAGAAATGTGCTTTATGTTAACCTTTGGATCTCGGAAATTTCTATACCTGATAATATGAAACAATAGACGTGCTTCTCTTTTGTGCCTGAGACATACGTGAGATGTTTGTGTCCTTGGAACAGACATTAGCAATTTTTTTAAATAAAAAAAAACAAACAATCGGCATAAATACAAATGTGCCAAACAGGCTCGACTCCAACCTTAAACTGAATCTTGGAAATAGAAGATCAGGAATGAAAATATATGAATAAATGTACATGTATATATACATACATACACATATGCTTTATGTCTATGCAATATAGTAAAGGGATTTACTGGCAGAGAAAACACCTGCTGTTCCTATATGTCTGCAGTATGTCATCACTGCTGCCCAGTCTTGCTTGTCTTTTACCTAGGACGCACATGCCGCATGCAAACTCTTTCCACGGTGGATTATTATTTCTTCGAGGTTTTACTATTCACATCATAGCTAGTTTGTCCGTAGATGTGTAAGGGTTAATTTCGGTATGTATAAAGGGGAATCTAGGAGACATTGATTGGGTAGGTCACAGGCGGTTTATGTGATAGGAAAGAGACATCTAGTCTCCAGCGTGGACGTAGAGCTGGCATCAGTTGTGCAAGCAACTGTTTGCTGCCCGCTTTGCTATGCCAACTGAAAGTCATGGACTAGCAGCAGCTGCCAGCTGCTAGAAGAAATTTTAGTAAAAGACAAAATATCCGTAGAACAGAATAGAACATGTAGAAGTGCAAAAAGATACTTGTAAAGTTTAACAGTGTATGTTTCTCAAAGAAAACAATAACTGACATGCGAGGTTAAAGGGCAACTCCATTGTCTGAAAACTCTACCACGTAATATTTCAACTATGTTTTTCCTTATCACCAACACATTAGTCTGACTACGGCTTCATCCAGAAAACATTGTAGGGGCATATTTACTAAACTATGTCAATCACAAACTGTTTTATTTGCCCGTAGTAACCATTGGTGTCTTTGGACAGTTTTTCCTTTTATACAGTTTTAATAAATCTGTCCCAATGAGATTGATATTATTATATTTATTCATGTATTTCTAAAACCATTGAATGTTTCATTGATATATTCATGTGAAATGTGTATACGGTGGAGTTTCTCATTAACCTCACCCAAAAATCATTGCCACGTTACTTAAGGAGGGCTGATCATGTCCATTTGTCTGACTGGCAGAACACATCAAGATAACACAATGGAATGATATGGCCCAAACTGACCTGGATACTCAGACTGGTTACAGAATGAGAAGATCAGTGAAATGTACCGCAGTAACACAAGGTAATCTTATATTGCACAATTCTTGTGGTGACAGCTCGAGTAAAGAACATTCCTTTCATGTCTAAAGTATATGATAATTGCGGCATACTGCACTGCAAACTGACGCCACGGGAGCAGGAAAAACTAGTTAGAAAACTTTATGGTCAAAATGTAATGATGTGAAAATGTACTTTTCTGAATGACAATTCTGACACCCAAGAATCCCAAAAGTTTGGACTTGGTTTGACTATGGATAGGTATTAAGACTTTAGTTTGACTGTAGCTAGAAAGAGGTGATCAGAAAGTTAAGATGGTCATACATGTTGGACAACCCCACCAATTTTGACAAGACCACTGTCTATTGTCACTCTACCCTGCAAGCTAACGCTGATGGAAAGAAGGATCGGGCAGATTAATTTCAACATGCCTGATCCTTTTGTTCTCAGTAAAGACAAGAAGTATCTGACAGTATCCTGCTCCTCTCACTGCGAAGGTGTTACAAGAAATTGTTGTCTAACATCTATGGAATATGTGTGACCTGTCTTAGCTTGCATGGATTGTTGAGCACTTGTTATGTGATCCTGACTTTCTTCTTAATGATTGAAATGAATGACGTCACTTCCAAAGTTAGAATATATCTACGTGTTTAAAATGAATGGCTATATTTTTTTTCACAAAATTTTGATTTTTCCTTTTAAATAGGTCCAAATTTTCACATTCTTCACAGTATTTGAAGCTCCACTTTTTGAGCTCCAAATCTACTGTATTCTGAGAATACCCAGCACCGTACTGATCAGCTGTCTGAAAAGATCACAGCTTCATATGAGGGCTGCACCCTCTTCACTGCTCCCCAAGCACAGCACTGTATGTTGTATGGCAGTTGGGCTCTGTATTCACTTTAATTGGACTGAGCAGCACACTAACCACCTTACAGATGAACATGAATTTTGTAGCCAATGAAACCATGTTCACATGGACATCACTGCCACTGTGTTGGGTCCTGATTGTTGGACCGCACCTTTCAGATGTTGATGATCTATCCTAAGGATAGGTCATAAATATTAAAATTCTGGAAAATCCCTTTAAAGGATATCATTTGTGCAGCCTGCCACAAAGCGTAGGAGCTTTGAAACCAAAAATACAGCAGTAAGTGGGTGTAGGCATGACTACGAGCCTTGTATCAAAAAAGTATGGCCCAGTCCACTACATAATACTATATATCAAAGTTAGTCGACATATTATTATTATTGTTTATTTATATAGCACCATTAATTCCATGGTGCTTTACACTTGGGTGTTACATACAATACACAAAATATACAGGTAGATATAATACTAACAGTGACCAACTGGCACAGTGGGGTAGAGGGCCCTGCCCGTGAGGGCTTACAATCTATGAGGGACATATCTGAAATTAAAAACAACATGGCACAGATATATTAAGATTGCCATTTTGTATACCAGTTTTAATAAAGACACAGACAAATGCAGGGTACGGCTAACTCATGTAGAGGCTATACTGACACAAGAAAACTGGTGCGGGTTATAATAAATATGTCAGGCTCAGGTGTACCCTTCCCCCTCCACCATGCTCCCTGCTCTGCTCCATCCACATGCACCAGAACCATGGTTGTGGCACACAACTGGCACAAGAACCAGCTTTGCACCAAATGTGCACCACAATATCACACATTTTTCTTTCATCCAGGGATTAATAAATTTCTCCCCATGTCTGTAAAAGGAAATTTATTGTATGCATTGTGACACTATAATTCTCAGGGTCATTTATTCTTTCAAGGCATTAGACGTTCTTTATATAACAATTTTCAGCCATCAACATTTTATTTGCCCTTGTTAAATGTAGAATGTATTGTGACCTTCACGCCATTCTCCCACTTGACTTAGTGACCATCAACTTACGTTACCTATAGAAAGTCTGCAATGTTAACGTTACAAGAACAATGAATGTAGAACATCCTAAAGACATCCCCAGAGTTCATGACCCACTCGTCCACTTCTTCCCAATAGAGGATAGAGAAGACAAAACCCGGCAGAGTAGAAGGGTCAAGTACTCAGGGCATGAATTCAATAAGCAACTACTTCTGAGCATTGGAGTAGACTTTTTTCCTTTCTGCTATACACTAGCAATTTCTTTGCTTCCATTGCATGATTCCTGCTGAAGAACTTGAACAGTGATATAAGCAATGTATGTTGTGTTGGCAGTAAATGAACACAATTCCTTGGTGATCTCACAAGTGGGTTTCTACTAAGTAGATTTCAGATGAATCTTTCTCCTTCCTCTTCACATTTATTTGTGTGTTTTCCTACCAGTCATACAAGCTCCGTTTTTAGATAATGTGGTTTGCATTGAAGACTTTCTGTTGTGTAAGCTCAATAACTTCGGCAGTTTTCCCCACTACATTAAAACACGGCATATCTGAGACATGCACCGAGATCTTTTCTTCCTCCTTGCAGAAGGTTGTACATCAGTCACCTATAATTTTCATAGTGTTGTTAAAAGAAGCAAAAAAAAAGAAAAAGAGGCGACACAGATTGCATAGCATAAACTCAGGGATAAAGCAGGTGGTCACCCAGCGACAGATACACGGCCACAGCTGAGCTTCACAAACACATCACACAAAAACACATAAAGAAGAAGCCTTTTATCCAAACATTTTAGGAGAACATCCTGTGCGTCTGCCACTCATTCACAGGAGTGCTCGCTAAATACATTAGACGCTCTTATAAATTTCTTTTATCAGTGCTATGACCTGAGCTATTTTAGCTTTATTTGCAGTCAGACGTGTGGTGGAAGCGAAAAATGAAATGTCTCTGCCCTTTTTAAATGTAGTGAACCTGTCAAGATTGTGCACTGGAAAGTGATGTAATAATATCACTGGCTTAAGTCAGGTGTAGAAAGTCAGAAATTTCTGCATTAAAAAAGCAAATGTGGTAAGTGGTCTGGTCTAGACAATGGAGCACAGATACAAGCTGAAAAGCGGTAGGCCTTTGAAAGGGATCGGCTTAATAATAGTACACTGGTTACAAAGCTATTTAGCCTTAATGGAGAAAAAGGTTGATTTCTATTTTTGATTATTTTTTTTTCATAGAATTCTCTTCTACATAGTGAAACATTATTGAGCCAAGGTGTCTTATAATATAAGATATGGATAGATAGATAGATAGATAGATAGATAGATAGATAGAGTAGTATAGGTAAAAACAAGAGTCCATAAAGCCATGGTTGGGTGACTTTGGGGTGGAAGAACTTGATTGGTTTGAACAGTGCCCTGACTTCAACCTCATTGCACCCTTTTGGACTGAACTAGAACAGAGAGTGTCTGACCCTCCAGAATACTCTTCTGGACAGGGAAACATTCCCACAGACACACTCCAAATCTTGTAGAAAACCCCAGAAGGGAGGAAGTTATTTAGATATAAAGAGGGGACCTATGGGTTTAGAATGGGACATTGTAAGTTTAATATGTGGTGCCCCAATGCTTTTGTCCATATAACATAGATAGATAGTGTAGTAGTAGATAGTATGGTGCCTGGTATACTGTGGTTTAGGTTTAGCTGCCTCCTGTGACTGCTAAGGTATGTTCTCACAGCGTAAAATGAGGAGGAATTCATTTTCATTTTCTGCAGCCGGCATTTCTGCCCTGATCTAGACGTGGTGGGATGCCAATGCAGTGCATCAGCATTCCATCATGGCATCCCGCTCCTGATTAGGCCGGATGAATGGGCCTAATCAGGAGGGAGTCTCGAGCCACCAACCCCTGTTTAAATCAGCCACCAAATCCATGGCAAGATCGAGCAGGATGCTTCTTTTTTCCACGTCCTGCTGCAATTTCTGCCTTCCATTGAAAACAAAGGGAGTTGGATTCCAGGAGACATCTGCTCCAAATTCGAGAACGAAATCTGCCCCCCAATCCACAGCAAATTCCTCCATGTGAACACAGCCTTGGTATGAGGCACCACATGCTGTATGCATGTTAAACCAGGCAGGTTAGGCTTGCATATAGGAGAAGCATAGTTAACCTCTACTTCAACAATACAACACCCAAAAATGCAGAGGCTCTGTGTGTGTTAGCTATAATGAGCTGGCAGGCTGAGCCTACCAGACTGTAACTTACAACTAACACCCCTAAAGCCAAGGCAGTGCCACCTACTGGACGCAAACACACCTGAGTAAATCACTCTATACTAGTCTCTACCATAATCCCTCCCCATCTACACTTCTCGGATTAAATAGATTTGACATTTTTGTCATATAATGTTTGATATTGTCACTATGTTTATCATTTTCAATGTATTACACTACTGATATAACACACTATTTTACGTAATGCACCTAATCGTATTTCAACGTGTTAGTTAGTGACACGGTTTATATACCAAATAATGCATCTTAGTACATCAATGATGCTCCTGTCTTATAACCCACTTTGTCTTTTCAGATAAATCACAAAAAAGTGTATGCTGTTTTTTTGTGCAAATCCAATGCACCAAATCCTGAAACCTTTTATCTTTAAATCTGCCCCAATATTTTCTGTGTTATATTAGGACTTAACTCTTTGTGCCAACAAAACCCCCACAAAAAGAAAACTCAAAAATACACAAAATGGATAGGAACAAGACCTGTCCTGAGTTTTTCACTAGTTTGGATAACACAGGGGGGGTGTATGGGGCCAAAGAAAGTAATGGATCAGCGTAACAAACACGGCCAGCACACTAATGAAGCACAGCCATGTCGATGGAATATGAATTCAAAGGTGTCATGGCTCTTTGACATGGTAGAGCTGTGTGTATAAATCCTGCACATCAGCTTCCTATTACACCTATGTGCAGTCATGCAGACTCCATCAGGCATCTTATGTACAGCACAGAGATATTCTCCTTCAAAAGTATTGCTGATGATGGGAAAATACCACCATACAAATAGCATCCAAGTGAACATGCCACAGTTATGTTTCTGAAAGATGCACATGGATTCCAGCAGAATAAACCCTTTATTTACTGTACTGTAGTATAATATGCCATATGGCAGTAGAGTAGAGGTCATATATACCACCATGAAGGGCTGTTATTTTCATTTTTGCTAATTTCTTTTTAAAAAAATAGGTTCCCAGAAAAACAAATGATGTCACTGACATTTACCAAGAGAATGAAGCATACATGTCAGGGGCTCAAACCCACATGAGAAATTATCAGATTGTTAGTCCTCCCTTACCTGTCTACATGTCCAAATATGTCTATCTCAAGTAAAACAACTTTTCTAAACACAATATAGTTTTGTGAAAATCATCAGAAAGTGATATGCTGTGTATCCTCTTTGTCTCTATGTGTGACCACCCAGTGGGGGAGGTTGAATTACAACCTGTTTAGAGATCAGTTAAATGTGGACACATCTGTATATCTGTAAGCTATGAGTCTAATGAGAGATGGCATGCACATGCATGTCCTAACAACGGGAAAAATACACAGACCAACCACCGTTCTAATAAACCTAAATTAGATAATCATAGTGTTTTATGATCATCTAAGTTAGGTTTAGGAAAAAACATCAGAGGTCTGGGTTTGATTATGGCCATAATAGGGATGGTAAAATATAGCCGCAGTATAGCTGGCATTATTTTTAAAGTTCTATATTAATTTAAAAAATCTTAAAAACTTTAAATTCTTATTAATTAAATTATACAATTGAATCTCATTTCATTTTATTAGATTTTGTTTTATTAGATTTAGTATTGTATAATTAAAAAGCTAAACAGAGGTTAATATATTATCCTCATCTGTTAATATCCTCTTTTATAATGAACTCTCATTCACAAAGAATCACTGGTGAAAACCATCACAGATCAACAAAATAAAATGCAGAAAAGAATTACAGGACATAATAGCTTTCATATGTAAAATGAGTATTCTGGGTCTAACGTCTCTATGGGACCATCCTACTCAAAATATCGATATTTAGATGGATTTTCCTTAACACTCTCGAGTAAACATAGTACAGGCAGTATACTGTAAAATTTAGTGATAGTACTTGGTCATAATCTGTTCAGGGTTAATATTTGTCTGAACAATATACTCTATTTTATCTCATACACTCTATATACAGGTTTAGTTGACATTGTCCAACTAGGTCTAATTTATTTGGACACTGATTTAGTAATATCCAAAATTAGTAGAAAACAAAGTTTGCATTCTAGGAAAAAAATTTTGCTTAAAGTCAAGGTCTACCATAGAACACTATGTTTTAACCTACCTCTACATCACCAGCTTTCACATATACAATTAAAGTGGTTTTCCTATCAGAGACATTCATGAGATATCTATAAACATCTAATAGATGTGGGTCTCACAAAACACTACAAAACTCTACCTTTCCCCCATTCTACACAAATTCAGGTTGAGAGCAGCAGTTAAGTTTTGGAAATGGCCAATCTAATCTATGCTGATTTGGTCATTTCCATAGACGTGAATGAGAAGTATGGAAACAACATATAGTGCGTTATGCTGTTTCTGCATTACACAAGTAAAGAAACAGTTGAGCTCACTGTTCTACACTGTTCCCATAACTCTCATTCATTTCTAAGGCAGATGATTCCATAACTTGACCACTACTATCACAGTGGACAAGGATAAGACAGCAACTGCAGGAGAGGTTCTTTGAGGGTTCATTCTTGAGATAGGTGTGAGTTCCAAAGGTGGAACCTGTTCAGCTGTTCGAACGGATTTCGAATACCATTATAGTCTAGGGGGGAAATGCTCGTTTCAGGGATAGGCAACATTCGATAAAATCATACTTACCAAGTCCACGAGTGACGGTCGGGCTGGATTCTGCTTGAAGTCTTCTCCCAGCACAGGGTTCACTCTGCCTAGGCATCCGGCCTAGGCAGAGCTGACTGCGCATGCGCGTGCAGCTCTGCCCAGGCAGAGTGAATTCCACCCGGAAGAAGACGCGGGAATGCAGTGCAGAGAAGACTTCAGAAAGGTAAGAGAATGTATAGCATTCTGTCAATCAATGCTGGTTCTGCATCGAACATTAAAATTCGAACAGCTAGTAGTGTTCGATCGAGTACGAGTATTTCGAATACCGTAGTATTCGATCGAACACCTACTCGATTGAACACTACTCGCTCATCTCTATTCTCTACCACTTTGCTGCTCTAAAGTCTGTGGTACTCCTGTACATAGCTGGTTGTCCTGCTGCTTCAAATTAGACCAGTCAGTTGCTTATGACTTATATTTCTCCGGGCAGCATCTTCTCTCCCCCTCTCTTCTCATAGTGTTTGAGATATCAGAAGAGAGGGGATAAATGTTGTACACAGCAAACTAGAGTGTGGAGAGCATAAAATAGTATGGATAAGGAGGGAAGCACGTACAATGCAGTCTGCTGGAGGAGAAAGGGGCGATCACACAGGCCTATATATCAGTGTATATAGAAACAAAAGAACCCAGCGGTGGAAGAATTATACTTCTCAGATTCAATGTCTGCTAGCACAAGGGAGAAGAGCTCCCTCATGGGCTGTAGTGGATAAATCTGTACATAATTAAATGATGGACACAGAGACCTCACATCCAGCATTTATTCCTGGAAAAGACACAACCACAAAGACTAAACTAGGAGCAAGCTGCAAACTGCATATCAGAGGGCTGAAAAAGTTTGAGGGGTGGAAGATTTCAGTCTGAAACTTAGTACAGCCTTTTAGCCCAAGGTACCCATTAATATGTGTTAGTCTATTTTTTTTAGAAGTATCTAAAGTGTTTAACTCTTTATCTACAAGAGCTCTGTGTAAAAGAGGAGCTATGTATTAAGAACTGAATTAGCACAGTGCATTAGATCCTTACATTGGACAAGGTCTTGGGTCTGTGTCTCCTGACATAGAGATGTTCGCCAGATTTTCCCTCCCTAGACAAACTGATGATAATATGAAGTCTTATAATGTAAAAAGAAATCTCCTTAAAGTGAATGTGTCATTACCAGAAAATGATCTGTTTTCTTCATTAACTTTTATGTTAATTATACTAAAAAAAAAAATCCTAAAAACTTGGCAATTATGGCTGTGGCCACTAAGCCAAATAATATGCAGAGACTTTCTGTTTTCTGTAGGCGAATACTTTGCAGCAGCCCCCTCACTCATTAGCATATTGATGATCAAAACTATGATGTATATGTAGATAAAACACATAGTCGGTGCTGGGTCAGGTAATGCTGGCGGCTCAGTCCTTGATTGCCCATCAGTGGAAATCTGCGCTTTGTTTGACCATTAATGAGCTAATTCACAACACTGACCTAGCCTTTATCAAATCAAATTTAAAATAAAATAAAACACAGAGTCCACCAGTCACTATAGGTGATATCACAGCTAATCTACTCCTCTCTCTGTGCAATGACCTCTGTAAAGGTCACAGAGAGGCCTAAACTCTCTCAAACAAGTCAATAGGGTCTGCTCCAGACTATTGTGTCTATGGCTCGCAATCCAGCTCAAGAAGTCACTGGAAGCACAGGACTTCACAAACTATTTTAAGCTTAGTGGCAAGATTTGGAATAACAAAATATTTAGGATTTTTAAAAATATGGATAATATGGACATTTAAAATTATAAAAATTATACATATTTAATAGAGAACATTATTTTTAACAATAGGCCTTATATGGGAGTCAAATAGAGAACTTTGAAATCCTCCTGTACACAAATGTAGTGGATTTACGGTCCGCAAAGACTAATCTGCAATCTGCAGAAAAACATCAGCATGTCATCCACAATTGCAGATCCTGTATTATTTCCTACACTGGTCTGTGCCGCAAATGCGACCGAAAACAGGACACGCTTCATAATTTGCGGTCCATGAATAATTGCATTTGTGTGTCTGGGCCCATAGAAATTAACGAGGCCTGGGGCAACACGGTGGCTCAGCGGTTAGCCTTGCAGCGCTGGAGTCCTGGATTCATATCCTGCCAAAGACGAAAAACATCTGCAAGGAGTTTGTATGTCCTCCTTGTGTTTGTGTGGATTTTTTCCCAAATTCCAAAGACATACTGATAGTGAAAAATGTAAATTGTGAGCCCTATATGGGGCGTACAATCTACACTATAAAAAAAAATTAATGAGGCTGTATATTTTTCAATAAAAACTATGATGATGAGCACAAGGCTTAATTAAAAAAAAAAAAAAAATTGTGACATTCCTTGGTGACCATCTTGATGCCATGTGACCTTTACAGGGACATCGACACCGAAACCCATCCTTTAGTTTATACATCAGCTTAAAATCAAGACGTATTAACCCCTGTTACGATAGTTTGAAGATGTAGAGAATTAGAGTTTACTGCCATCAAACTAACATTTTCACCGAAATGTTGCCATCAAAGTACAGATCTTTCAATCTTATTATCTGGCTCAGTTTCTTCACTGAACCTCGGTTCTCTAGTTCCATAAAGGTATTTTCCAGCTCCACAAAGCTAAAATTAAAAGGGATAGCCTGTTGTTTTAGCTTCTAAAAGATGCAGTTGGCTAAAAACGAAGGGTTAAACTCTCCTTTCTGGAATGTCGTATTATATCTGGTAAAATGACACTAATGGAATGTGGAAACAATGTTCTTAGTGTTTGGGGCCTTGTCATTTCGGTAAAGCCGTCAGACGAGTCGTGTGCACGATATGGGATCATCCTGGGGGAGTTCTTCTGTAAATTGTGATAGAACGAGGCTTTCTAGGTTGCTCTTCAGAACTGGCACTATCACACGCTGATGTATGACTCGGGCTGCTGTAACAAATGGCTGCCGTTAATGCCGGTGCCGGATATCAGGCTGTTACGCTGCATATTGTGTATGTGAATGCATGTATGTAAGTGTGTGCGTGCTTTGTTATCCAACTTTTGTGAATATTGGAAGCAGGAACCGTCGCCCGCTCTGGTACAAATCTCTGCAAAGAGATGCATGTCAGTGTTAATGTGAGGTGACTTTTCTAGTTTAATGCCTCACCTCAGAAGAGATGCCAAGACGTGACAAAATGTGCCAATGTGCTTGGCCTCTTCGTGACTGAATTTAAGCAATAAATTCTCTGTAATGTTTCGGCTGTGGAAATGTAATATATCATTATCAGTTAGGAGTATAATCAGACTTCTTTCTTTAGTATTCAGTTGATTCTGGCATAGATCGCCATATAAATATACCACTTATACCCTCACTGTGATTGACTGATTTTATTTTTTTTTTAGTCAATTTTATAAGTCGCAGGAGAGGAAAAACCCCACAGGGAATCCCTACATCACTGCTCTATTATATATGGTAATCATGTCTTCCTGTTGACGTAGGTAGAATATTTTTTTCCATCCATAGAAAACATAATGAAATTGTGTATAATTAAAACCGCAGACACAGAGGCAGTGACATTATATTGGAAAGGTTTTGTCCCCCAGCACTAATAATGGAGAAGGAACATGTGGTCGGATGAATTTTACATGTAGGTAATAATTATCTTATTACATTTCACCTCTATATGCCCTCTGACGTTTCACAAGTAAGTCACTTTCTCGAGATTTGCACAAACAGGTTTGCAGCTTTAAAGGGGGTTCTTATTATAACAAGTTACCTGTGAGATTGGTGGAGGTTTCTTATAATTTAATACTCCTATAAGGCCTCATGCATGTGGCAAAGTCATACCATGAGGCTTTTTGCAGGTGGATTTTGACGTGGAATCCGCCTACAAAAACAGCTCACATTGACTTCAATGGGAGCCTCTCGCTTTTTTTTTTTCCGCTAGCTAGTAGAGAAAAAAAGAAGCGACATGACCTATCTTAACACGGATTCCATGGATCGAGACATGCTCCTGGGCCTAATCAGAAGCAGGATTCCACGACGGAGTATCCCATTGCGGCTAGCCGCGCCAAAAAACCACACGGCAGAAAACTTTTCCGTCGTGTGAATGAGCCCTTACATTTACAGAGTTCCCCATTGCGTTCTATACTACCGGTGACTGCATACTTCTAAGGTAGAATAGATTTGTAATATAAAATCAAAGGCACACTTAAAGGGGTTGTTCAGGGTAAAATTTTATTTTTTAATTACCCCGGGGAGGTGAAAAAAATGTAAAAAAAAACAAAAAACAAACACTCACCTGCCCCCAGTGCTTCAGTGCCTCCCAACATGGTCCAATCCTGGTGGGGGCTACAGAAAAAATTCCAACTGTGCCAGAATCAGTGGAGCAGTACCTGGTTCACATCCATTATGGCCCAATGTACAGTATGAACCAACTTTTACCAGAGTTCCATAACCCAACCGTCATCTATGTATATAGCCCATGGCACATACAAGGATACCCCAAACAAAGCACTTTTTGCCCTCACATTGGAACTACTTGCTGCAACAATTCCAACACATCCTAATATTCAAGGGCTATGCCATCCATCTGTCATATAAGGTAAGCCTATATGCCAAAAAATGTATATGCTTGACCCAGCTTTTCTTCAACATCCTCTGTCTGGTGGGAGTCCATAAAATTGTTCTTTTGATGACTTAAATATCTTTCCATTTACTCGAGCAGAGACTACAGAAATACTGCAGTGTACAGCCAAGAGCAGGAAATAAAGAGAATCTGTAATTATTTCAGCAGCCCATTACAGCCAGAGATATTAGAGATTCATCCGTCATGATGGGGGCAGACACTTCCCATCTTTTCCATCAATTACTATTTTGAAGCACGATATAAGCCAAAAATGGATACTGACAGTCTTTGCCTCAACATAGGCCGAGGAAATATCAGCCAACAGTGATTAATGTGGTGAAACAATTATGCATACAGTTGTGAATTTTATTAGTATTCATTCTACATAATGTGACAATTAGAATTTGTGGCCCTTTAAACTATCACAATTATGCCAGGAAGGAAAAAAAATGAAGAATACGATGGAAATGGATTGATAGGACCATGAACATGTCAGAGAAATCTGTCCCAAAGAAGAAACATTCTGAACAACACTACTCATATGTTCTCTAGGAATCTAAGCCTTGTTGGCACTTACAGGCTTTACCCCCTTCTAACAACCACATGCTATTGATACATCTTGCATGGCTCACAACTACGGTGGACCATCAGTAACCATTGGAAGCAATAGATGGATGCTGATTTTAGTGGGTGTTGTTGATGACATCAGACTAAGGTTGGAATCACATCTAGGCTTGATGTCTGTTTGAGGATTCTGTCCCCCCATTCCGCTTGAAAAGTGCAGAGAGAAAAGTCCTGCTTTTCATTTTTCTGGGCAGAAACCCAGTGGACCCAATTATAAAGTATGGGGTCAGTGGGTTTCTGCAGGCAACCGCTTTTTAAGCAGATTGGGTTTCCGTTTTTGGGTTTCCAAGCAGACCTGAAAAATGGAAACTGAACACAAGTGTGACCTACAAAATGAGTAAACCTGGTCATATACTCTATGTATTTGTGGCCAAATATTTGTTTAGCCATCAGTTACTCCTCCAACACCAGCACCTCTTGGCTGAGAATGTATGTGTTAACAATAGGGAGAGGAATCCAAGGCCCGGTTCACATCTGCGTTTGAGTTTCCGTTAGGGGAGTCTGCATGGGGACCCCCAAATGAAAACCTATACACGTAAAAAAGCAGTAACTGAAGGAAACCCATGGACCTCATAAATTATAATGAGGTCCGTGTGGTTTCCACTCGGTTTCCACACGAAACATGCGAGAGAAAAGTTCCCCAAGCGGACTCCCCCAATGAAACCCAAACGCAATGCGATCTGGGCCTAAGCTACTGCCACAAATCTCTGTCGGCAGCTTGTCCTCCGAGGAACACAAGGCATGCCAACCCTTCTTTTCCTTCTTTTTGCCATCAGGGGAGTCTCATTACATCGTTCTACATTTTAGATCCAGGATCCAGTGCAATTGGCAGGTTCGGCTGACATTCACTTAATATGTACTGCCCCTTTAAGGATAATTCTCACCGTCATGCTGGTATCAGTGGTAGATTTTATAGGAAAGGAATGTATAAGATCTGATTAGTAGAGAGATAAGAACATAAGACACCAAATTTGCTGGTAATGACACATTGAAATAAATCAGCACATTCTTCTTAAGAGGCATTAGGAAGGTGCAACTTACACCAGAGTTTCAAGAGTACGTGTGAAAAAAGCAGCATTTATTTATTAGTACTTGTACATGCAGTGTATCTGTTCTCAGGAGCTGAAAGGGAGAACACGTGCGTCTGCATTACAGATTACTATGTAATGACAGCATTAGGCAGCTATCTGTGAAAACAGGTCTGCAAATGTACAATAATTTGAAAACACATGAGGTCTTAATTAAATCACATTTACAGCGCAACGCCGCTCCTGCCTGCAAAAGCAGCTCCAAAACAGCTCTTTATTATGGATGTAATGCATTATTTGGCTACTGACATTGAACAGGTGTAGCAGAACTGAATTTGTTACTTAACTCTTTGGAGCAACATTGCCTCTTCATCATGATACATCATGATAAATTAAAGGGGGCCATACCAGGATAGCCACTGTCCCTATGTCCTATTATAGTATATACACAGCAAGTACAATACCCTTGGCAAAGGGAAGGCAGGGCCTGATGGTGGTATCCAGTCCTGGTGGCAATTGGCAATCGCACAAGGCACAGACCCCAAACTGTGGAGGAATGGGCGACGATGATCTCCTGGGGCACACCCAGTTGTTTAATCTCATGCTTGGTGCTGGTAAATTGTGGTGGAACAAAATAAAGAGACCAGAAGATACAGTGACACTTAAGAGGTGAGCTCATGGCACTTCAAGTCATTACACGTCCATACAAAATGTAGATACAGTCTCATATTACAATGACCACACTGAGGACTCTGCAGGAGTGCCACTAACTCTTTACGCTACTCTCTAGACTCCAGGTATGTAACATTAACCCTTCTATTTCCTTCAGCCAGGGATCTTATTTATTTATTTATTTATTTATTTAGCTTACTTGTATAGCACCAACATATTCTGCAGTGCTTTACAGACATTGTCAGTCACCGTCCCATATAGGGCTCACAATCTACAGTCCCTATCAGTATGTTTTTGGAGTGAACTTAAAATTATTCCCTGCTCTAGACCAGAAATGCTATTTAAATGTACCCTTTCTCTGCCCAAGATCACCTGGGATAATACATTTTACCCCTTCACAGCCCTAGACCACAAAACATATTAAGAGTGGTAAATCACAGCGCTTACAATGCTTAGACAGCATTACTGTCATAAATCACTGGATATACACACCTTAACCCTTTCACCACTCTAGACCACCAGGGATATAGAAATTAACTCCTTCACTGTCTTAGACCAATAGCTACATAGACAATAATGTTCAGTGTGGATGACCCAAATGTTGCTTCATAGTATTTACCTGGGTGCTATGTGGTCCTGTATATCTATATAGCTAATTATAAGGGTGCTGTACTTAATATTTAAAGGGATTATCTAGGATTAGAAAATAAGGCTGCATTCTTTTTCAAAGGGAGTGATGTCACTTCCGTTGGTGACATGGCCCTACTGCAACTAAGTCTCATTTCTGTGATGTCACTTCCAGGGAATAAATCAGCCATGTTTTCTAATGTTTTAATTGATGCTGTTTTATACCCAGCTTAGAGGGGGCAGCAGCCACTACGTAGCTTCAAAGGCTTAGAAGGAACATTGATTGCAAGCAATGTTCCTTCTATGCCTTTGAAGCTACATAGTGGCTGCTGCTCCCTCTAAGCTGGGTATAGAACAGCATCAATTGTCTATGGTGATGCTGCATTAGATTTCTAAGATATAGATGATAAATGTGTATTATTTGTACAATATATATATATATATATATATAAAATTAGTTCATCTAAACAATTTCAGCTCTGCTACATCCACAACCGTACCTTGCAGTTTGGGTGCGACTTGTGGTAATTTGAGCTGTGCACTGTTCACACGCCCAGGCTATCTTGCTAATAGATATAGCAGCCTAATGCAGGCAGATTCTGCTGGAAATGCCCTGCTGTAATCCCTCTTAACAGCTGTCCTATTTCATTTTCAAAGATGATAAGTGAAGTATTTGAGCTCTCCGCATTCCAGGAACTGCCTCCAATGTTAGACGCTTGGCCTATAGACTTTAGCAGAGAAACCTGAACAAACTGATCACATCATTTGAGCACATAGCCCAGGGCAGGACAGCCAATTATCACACTCCTTAAGAAACTACAAGGAAGCATTGTGTTGTAAAGCAGAGATGAGAAACCATATGGTGGAGGTGTGGAGATCTACTTAAGGCACTCAATATGCAAGGTGGTGGGTTCATTTCTTTGCCCGTCTTGCATACTCTAGGGGTTAGTACACAGTAAGCAGGCTGTATATCATGCAGCACTTTCTAGACGCACCATTTTGTCATTTGTCCTCTGTGTCAACAGTAATAAATGCTTCGAAGTTTTCAGAAATGCGCTTTTTCAGGAGACGACTTTACGTTGGTTTGCAGTCGCAATGCAAATGTTTACATTTGTGTCAAACGTGAAGGACATTTATGGAAATAAATATTCCAATTTTCTTGTATGCTTGTCATACTCCTGACTGACCAAATTCTTAGAAAATGTGTATGCTGCAGTTTATGTCTATCTTTAGGCTTTCTTTAAATCACTGAGCAAGAAACATCTGAAATCACATATTGGGGAATCCATATGTACAGTGACGCGGTCATTTAACTCATTCAACGGTGGTGTCAGCAGAGAATGGAGGTTCATTGGCAGAGGATTACAGGAGACCTGTCACCATCAAAGTACTATCCAGTCTACCGGCATCATGTTATAGGGCTGGAGGAGCTGAGCAGATTGATATATAGTTTAATGGGAAAAAAATCACCTAACACCTCTTTAGAGAGCCTGCACATGGAGTTTACGCTCGCTCATTCTGAACGTAAAACTCGTTCAGAGTGAGCGGCGTAAAAAACAGATCCCGTTAACTTGAATGGGTGCCGGCATACGCGCACTCCCCATTGAAATCAATTGGAGGCTTTTTTACCTATGGCTTTCAATGTGATACGCGCGTATCACATTGAAAGCAATAGGTAAAAAAGCCTCTCATTGATTTCAATGGGTAGCGCTCGCATGCCGGCACCTATTTAAGTCAATGGGATCTGTTTTTTACGCCGCTCACTCTGAACGAGTTTTACGTTCAGAATGAGCGAGCGTAAACTCTGTGTACAGGCTCTCTTATAGATTGCAACTGATGATTCACAAGATGGCATCAGTAGGAGTCACCAAATGTTGCAATGAATGGATTTATGTACTCATCCAATACTTTCTGACTTCCATTCAGATTGCCAGTGGGATTTCCTTTTAACCCACATTGACCTTTATATTTCAGAGCATTGTATGAAGGTTGGCAAGATCAACATCTGTCCCTGCCATTAGTGTGCTCACAGTCTATCACAGACATACACAATAGCAATCTCATATGAGTATATTTTTGGTGCTTGGGAGGAAACCAAAGTACTTGGAAGAAACCCAGACAAAGGCATTGAAAACTCACAAGCTACAGGCAGATGTCTACCTATCTATCTATCTATCTATCTATCTATCTATCTATCTTTGTTAAATGGACAAACGTATTGGGGCACCACACATTAAACTTACAATCTCCCATTCTAAATCCATAGGAATTAATATTGTGCTGGCCTCCTTTTGCATCTAAACAATTTCCACTCTTTTTGGGGCTTTCTACAAGATTTTGGAGTGTGTATGTAGGAATGTTTCCCTATTTATTCAGAAGAGTATTATTGAGGGTCGTACATCCTCCATTCCAGTTCACCGGGGCTGAGGTCAAGACATTGTGCAAACCAATCAAGTTCTTCCACACCAAACTCAACAAACATGACTTTATGAACAGTGGAGCAAGTCAGGTTCGAACAGAAACCAAACAAAACTGTTCTCACAAAGTCAGAAGTATACAATTGTCTAAAATGTCTTGGTCTGCTGAAGATTTTCCTCCAGAAAACTGATGATAAATCAGCCCATGCAAAGTGAAGGATGGCATAAAAATGACACTCATGACAGTTTTTGTCACAAGTGGTATTTTAAAAGATGCAAACCGTAGGTCAGGAATAGGTGCTTAATAAATCTGCCCCATTATGTGACCTCACTCTATAGCTCAATAACCCTGCTCTGTAACTTTGGGGCGAAGTTGCTGTAGATCCAAAAAGCTACCACTTTTCAGTAATACCACTCACACTTGATGGTGGAATATCTATAAGAAGAAATTCTTTTGTAGATTTTTGTAAGGATAGGCTGCATGGCTAGGTGCTAGATTTATACACCTGTGTCAATGGGACAGAATGAGACAAGGGTCCTCAGGATTTGCCAGAAAGGGGTGGGGAGGTTAACGTCCCTGGTAATAATGTGAACCAAGTGCCCTCTGGCCGCCTATCTCTATCTATCTATCTATCTATCTATCTATCTATCTATCTATCTATCTATCTATTCCTTTCTTGATATGGTCTCTTAATAAGATTCTGATACATTAGACAAGTCTTATTTATGACGATCATTTACCTCATTAACATAGGGTAACCCTGCCTATAATTTCTCTGCATAGTCATGAATTACATTGCAGCAAACCTGTCATGTGGTTTATTTATTAGTAGGGTATACTGTAGATCTGCAACAATTGCTATCTATGGGAATTAAATGGTTTAGTTCTTCAGATCGAGCCAGAAATAAAATCCTTTATTCTTTCATCATATGCGTCTCCTTTACTGCTATGCATCGTCTATCCCCGCTTCGAGGGCAGACATGTATCAGTGCACCACATATGTCCAGAAAAAAATGTGCTAGAGATGGGACTGCACAGGGCAGCCACTCACAAGGCCACTCGAAATAAATAGCAGCCCATCTTGTGAGCAGCAAATGAAGCTCCTTAGGTCCTCAGACTGACGTTTTACAGATAGCTCCCTTTGGCCTGACTATCAGTAGCAAGCGTTCTGCTCATCTTTTACCGTAGCCTGACTCAGGAGCAAAGACATGGCTGCAACTAGGCTCAATAGGTTTATTATTCGTAGACTTGGAGGTTACATTGCTGAAATAAATGCTTTGTGAAAAAATTGCAAAGAAGCGCAGTGACATAAATCAATCACAAAACTAATTTCTACCAAGCCCTGGGACCCTATTATTTCTCTCCAAGAGTTGTGCTATGTTGTGCAACTTATGTCAATCTGCACGCAAGACAAATGTGCATGTTCTCTTTCACCACAGAAGACAAGGTTATCAATTTCACATACTTTCAGATTTCATTATTCCTAAATGGCCTCCTAGATAACAAGAAGTTTTACATCTGTTATATATAAGGATGTTTACCGGCACTGTGTGCCTCCAGAAACCTGAGCGAGAGTCATGTTGTTGTTCAGAAACCTCTTAATTTAATATATACCACCTTCAAAGCAGCGTTCTTCCCCTGATACTGATATCCACGGATGGAAGAAAACATTGCACTTCTCTACCAAAAAGTAATACACTTGGAGAGAAGAAGTGTGAGGATTTTCTGATGTACATATGGTCAAGCAGTGGGCCAAGCACAAGAAATATCTAATGGACACATAGGTACAGATACTCATGGTTGCTGATAGAGAAGATCTCGTCTGGATCAATAGCTGTTATCCCATTGATGTGAATGAGTCCTATACCACTTAATGTGCAATGTCACATATTCCTAACCTTACAAAACCTTATAACATTTAGTGTGAACTAAGAGTGGGGGATTACCAAAGCATCTATGCCAGTTTTATAGCGTAGATGGTTGTGAAAGTTCATCTCCTTCTTGATGTGTCAAATAATTCCTTCTGCACCTTGCTTACCACTTTTTCTGAAAGTGAGCAGAATGGGGCTGAGAGCAAGGTGGACCAGGTGGGGAAGCCACAACCCAAGAAATTTATTTTAAACCTCTCCAAAAGATCACAGGTTTCTAGTTTTCCAAACTACCCATCTTCTTCGAGAAGACCACCTCTCTAGAAGACCACTTTTCCATGCAATTATGGATGGTCGCCTTAAAGACATTTCGGAAATCTATGCTAGTTCTTGACCCCTGTAAGAGGCCAGAGTGTCTTAGTTCAAGGGCATCTCAATTTAACTTTATTAAGTTTGGTATAGGAAACACCTATTTTAATAAATTCACCCAGTCTAAGGAAATTTGGTAAAGACCTGTAAATGAAGCCAAGGCAGGTAAGGGAGGCAGGAGGGGAGCTAACCCTATGGACATTTCTTCTTATGTCTGGCCTGGTTTAAAACTAAACTAAGTAAAATTTGCCAGAATTTTGTGTTATTTTACCAGCAGTACAACCCATGCACCACATTAATTGATTGTTTTCGACATTTTTTGAACCCCATTTGTCAAGAGGGTGTGGCTATGTGGGAAAGGGTGTGACTTACCAGAAGGGAGTATGCTTTGAGAAGCAATTTCATGTGCCAAAAATGTGCCACAATTTTTCTACTTTTTTGGTGTAAACCTAAGTCAACAAATAAGTGGTGTAAATTTAGACAAAGGTGTTTAAAGATAGGGGGCCACACGGTGGCTCAGTGGTTAGCACTGCAGCCTTGCAGCGCTGGAGTCCTGGTGTTCAAATCCCACCAAAGGCGTAAAACCATCTGCAAGGAGTTTGTATGTTCTCCCCGTGTTTGCATGGATTTTCATCCCATATTCCAAAGACAAACTGATAGGGAAAAATGTACTTTGTGAGCTCTATGTGAGGCTCACAATCTACATTTAACAAAAAAAAAAAAAAGTATTTAAAGATGCACCAGAATTATTATTCAGCACGAGCCACTGTGATAGATCTGGCACATTTTTAGATTGTCTAATCTAGGGTTACACTAAAAGTTAAACAGTGTTAATAAATCTGCCCCATAATGCTTTGTAATGTGGGAGCCCATCAGTATTTCATGCAGCTTGAGGTTGGAAAGGCAGCACAAGCCTACTGACAGGTTCCTATTAATTGGTGCTCTTGTTAACTATTGTAATGGACATGATTTCAATTAAGCCTCTGTGCATAGTCATCTGTTCACCAGATTTGGTTGTGCTTATGTTATGTCTTCATTCCTGCCTCCTTAAAAAGCAACTTTTCAATTAGATCATTGCCCATTAAGAGAAATGTGTAAATGCATTGCTATTATGAAGTGAATGAGTGAAGGAAAAATACAGTGTGCTACCAGAGGCTAACGTCTTCTTTCTCTCCAATCTCACCTTCCTTAAAGGAAATACATTGCAAATTTTTAAAAAAAATATATTTACATATTGAATTTTTTAAAACATTTTTCTAGTCTGTTTTTTTTATACGATTGTAGATTTTTTTACTATATTTTTTGTACATTATTATGAGGGCTACCATCTTGCCTGAGCTTCTCCTTTGTACTGTCATCGGCAATTTAGAGATGTGCTTTAAGGAATAGTTATGACCCCATGGCAGCAATAGTCTGGAGCCAACTCAGTGAGGTCTATGGGAGAGTTTTCTAAGTATGTTCTGAATGACAAGGGGAGTAGATAATCTGCGCTGTCATCTATTACCAGTAGTCGATACAATCAGTGATATTGAGTTGTTCTCTTTTACTGTAATCTTGTCTGTGGTGTAAATAAGATCACTGCTGCAAATAAAACCCTACAGACAGAAGTGTATAACTATAAGCTCTTGGACCCCAATGCAAAATCTGGAACGGAGCCTCTACTGGTATAATTTATAGGGCTTCAGTCCCTTCAGAGCCAAATCAGGGTACGGTAAACACTGCTACCTCTGCACCCCTATAGCTGCACCTCTGCCTACATTCTATTATTAGACTCAGTTGTCAGAGTGCAAATTGCAGGATTTTGTACTTTTTTAAAAATTGAACATCACAGCATGGATCATTTTTGTTGGCAAAAATTTTCTAAAGATTTGTTTGGTTTACAAATGGGTGATTTTCTGACAATACAGAGCAACAACACGATGACCAGTTCTATGCAATTTACATATATCAGTCCCATTTGCAGAGAATATGTGCCAACTATGCAAAACTGGTTTATCTGTGCCGCTTTGTAAGAGATCTCCCATGTCTTCCATTCTGACTATACAGATGGCAAACACTTGTTGATAAAATACACAGTGTCTGAGCGATTTTGTATACCGTGCCATCAGTCTGCTTCTTGTTCATTTAGCTGTGTGAAAAGTTTCCCATTCTCTCTGAAGTATCTCCATGTAGTAATGACATTGACATATTTTCAACATTGGTGGTTTTGGCTACTATAGTTTTCTCATGTCATTTTTGGAATGTGTAATAGGAAGAAGTGTTTCTCTCTTATGGAATCAATTAGATCAAAATGTGTGATTGGAAACCCTGACATAGACGCCCTTCTGTTTTATTTTAGCCCATAACTGCGACCAGGTTAGGTGGAGACTGAACTGATTAATACAATATTAGATCGGCTACAGTATGGAGGGCTAGATTTACACTTGGATAACTTTCATTATTTTGGGCATATTCAGTGAACTGGAAAATGAACTATCATCAGATAGAAATATTTAGTATGATAAAAGCTGCAGGGTTGAGATACTACTAAGATTTATCCCTACGCTCATACGTGATACCTCGATACATATGTCTGCATTATGTAAAAGATTGAAAGAGTCTACAATAGATAAGAAAACAATCATTGGCCGGGGAGAGGCTAGAAAGGGGTAATGGAAGGGCTGGAGAGACCACAGACACATGATCTGACATATGTCAGGAAAGGATGGTAAGAATTGTTTTTCCAATGAATTATATATACAATATCATGTCCAATAGAATAATACAAGAAGGAATGGAAATGAATTCTAATATAGAAGAAAATGGACATGAAATAAAAAGAAGAATTATTGAAAGGGACAACCATATTCCCCCTTGAAAATATTGATACACCAATGATTGCATATTAATCGACAAGAGATAAACCTATAAAATTAGTCAGATCTAGGTACAGCCTGGGTCCACATTCATTTGGTGTCATACAACAGATGCCGTAATATCAATGTTTGCATTAACCCTTAGGTCTCATGCACACAACCGATGCACAACTCATGTACACAACTTACGATGTGGTCAAATTTAAAGTTATACATTCCGTTATACATTCACGTCTATGTGGGATTTTGATTTTGATTTTGAGTTTCGATCACACGAATGTTTATAGAACAGGTCCTATCCTACTCCCTGTCATCGGAACTGAATGAATCAGAAGCCCCTGTAGATGTGAATGCACCATGGTATGCAAGTGGATATATGTCACTCTGAGTGTCATCCGAGTGCATTCAACTGCAAACTCAGCCCCATAGCAGATGCACACTCTGTCGTGTGGACAGGGTCTTAAGATGGCCATACATATTTAGGTTTAGGTTGCAATAAATCTATTCAGTTTCAGCAGGACCAGTCAACCATTTAATGAGTATATAGTCCTCAACCAATACTTGTGTTACATATGATGGGGAAGAACAGATAGGGCATTTTCAGTGTCAGCATGCCCGATCCTTTGTTCTCAAAGAAGATGGGCCATCACTAGAGGTATCTGGCCAAATATTTGCCAAACTGAGCATGTATATGTATGGTGATCTGAGGAATAGTTTTTAGCCCATACAAAAGTTATTAGTCATTTTTAGATTTCCCTGACTACATAAAGCCTGACAACAAATTTCTCAAAATCAGATTCCAATATAGCATTAGCTATAGAACACAAACAAGCACATAAAGAAGAATTGGTACGTACTAAGCAGCATTGTCTACCCAGAGAATAGGGAGTGCAGCAAGATCATCATCCAGGGCTGATCCTGAGACAAACCCCGTCCTACTTTCTCTACATACCAGCCTGTAGCAATTACATGTTACATTGTACATAAAGTGTGCCACTACTAAAGAGTGAACAAAGCACAAAAATATATTTAATGTATTTATCAATACATTCCTCTTTGTTCTGCTCTGAATGGGACGTGGGAGGAAATGGGTCAAGCTCATTCATACATACAATACCATCATTAGAATAATAATATCCCCATAATAATGTCCATAAACAGCAACCAGCCATATGAGATTTATAAGTACTTCAGTCAGAGCAGCAACAAAGGTAACAAGAATATGTTATAAAGATGCAAAATATATATTATATTCACATTAAATATGTAAAATTCTACCGAAACCTTTCTTGCTTACGTTGTAACGTTGTAATACCAATAGTCGTCACTTGTCACGTACATCCTGGTGGCCTATTCTTGTGAGCAGCTATTTGACTCATTTACATTACAACAATGTTAATTAATGATAATTATTTAACCACTTCAGCCCTTTAATCTAAATTTCTTTTAGACCAAGAAACATTTCTTACAATTGCAAGCAGTACGTTTCCCGGCCCGCTTTTAATGTGCTATATCTGTGACAGCCATCACAGATCAGAGAATTGTAAATCAGTTTCCTGCCTAGCAGAGACTTGTCACCGAGCAATCATTTTGGTCATTAAACAGGTATTATTGTTATGTATTTTTATCTGTCATCGTGAATACATCTCTAAACGATTAGACGCGATTAAGGAGATGCGATTACATTTCCTAATACATAACTGGTGTCTACAAGGTTTAGATCTTGACAGTAAGGAGTTTATTGTTTAAAGGAATATTCTTAGGATTGAACTTGCACTTTCCCAAATCAAATTGGGCAGGAAGTCGAGTGCACGCTTTTACAGTATGTTCTCTTATTGGACTGATTTAGAGGAGAGGTCCACCACCTTGCGTAGGAGCAACAGAAGAGACATAACTTGAAGTTCCTGGGCGTCAATGCAAGATCTAAATTGGGGTCCCCATTTAACATCTTCTATCTATAACACTGGTGTCCTCTTATGTTCTACAGATACTTTTGATCCCTCTCTGGCTCCAGGGTCCAGTAGCCATTGTTACCTCTGCCCTCTGTAACCACACTTCTATTGTAGGCTTACATTAGGTTCACACCAACGTTTGGCTCTCCATCGTTCAGGTACACATGGGGACCAGAAAGATGGATAGCCTGTCAGCTTAAAAAGAGGTTACCCATGGACCCTATAGCCTATAATATTACAGTAGAAAACCATTAGAGAGAATAGTCCTCCTTGCAGGACTTGTCTCTCCATCAATTTTAGGTGGAATCTGCAGTGTGATCTCCAGCAGAGATGTGAACCTAGTGTTAGACTAGACAGTCTTATACTGCAACAGGAATTTTGGATTCTCTAATTCTGGAAATTCGGCATCCATTTAGACTGTCTGATCTAACTTTATACCACTTATTAGGATTGGCTTTCAATAAATACACAGTAAAAGTTGACACATTTTTTGGAGCATGGATTCTTTTTTCAGCACTGCCCCTTTTTGACAAGCTACATCCCTTTTCTAAAAAAAAAAATCTTTGCTATTTTTGGACAAGGTGCAAAAATTATTAATGTTTTTTTTACTAGTTTATATGCCCCAGTGTGTAGAAAATATACAGAATGCCGATAAGTGAAAATACGAGACCCCAGCACAACTAGAATATTGCCAATGACACAGTCAAAGTTATAATTCAGCCAAAAAAAAAAATGCTGAAGGTGCTTGAAAGAAGAGGTGTACCAGAGATGCCCCCTCACAAATAGCAAAATATTCCCCCTTAAGCCTCATGCACACAACTATGTGCATTCTCCGTGCGCTAGCCAGCTAGCATACTGACCCATTCATTTCTATTTTCACGGTCCTGTGTAGGGGGCCATGGCACAAAACTCAAGAAAGGTCCTATTTCTGTATGTTTTGAGATCAGTGACATCATTGAATTATGTTAGCGATCAGGTCGATCAAGATAGAAATTCAATTAGAAACCACCCCCTTTCCCTAGAATACATATAAAAGTACACAGATAAAGTGTAATCCATACATATGAGATATCTCTGTGTACAAAAATGTCTGGTCTACAAATTTCAAAAAAAAAAATTCCCCTTACAGTGAATAGGCTCAATCTCAGTTTGTTACTTCATTGGCGATTATGTACAAATATAGTATATATTGAAGTTATACGGTTTCGACTGTCTTGTGAACTTATGACCCATGTCCTTGTGCTGTACCATTATTAGTTCCATTTGGATGCCCACTTCCCAAACTAATACGCTACACACTGCTGTAATATCTTGAGAATAGTCCATTGTAGCTTTCTAGCCATATGGCCCCATGCATAACCCCTACATATATAACCCCTATAGAATTGTTTTTGCCATGTCTGAGCGACGTGAGGTGTATATTTTCGATGCAATAACCTGATAGTAATGGAGTGCTGCAGCCTGGCGTGATGTGAAGCGGTCAGGGTGCATCCCTGTGATGTCGGGGAGCTCTGTAGGCTTCTTTTTGGTCTTCTTTGATGATGGCTTAAAGGACGGCAGCGCTTTTGCTTGCAGTCGTTCTTAAAAGAGAGCGCAGCATATTGTTGGGAGAAGTGGTTATCTATATATTTATTTATTTACATATTAATCTGCAGCATGTCAAAGCAATCTTTTTGTGTTTTGAAGCTTACTCTGAGTTTTTCTATCATGTTTTCCCTCATGGTTTTTTTGGCAAACTGTGTGTCATCTCTAAAGGCTCTAATCAGCAGATGAAAAGGGTTTTGTGTCTTCCGCCTTTCTTTAGTAATCAGACTTTGCCTGGCTACCTAATATCTGAACTAACTAGGCTTGAGAGGAAACTTGTTTTTCCCCATTTTAGAGAAGAGCCTTTGATGTTGTGCGCCCTTATCTCAGATATATCAGGTAATCTTAGCCTCTCCACATATGGCAGAGTATAACCCTCAGCATCCTCTGCTGGCCACAGACAATGTAATGAGCCATTAATAGCCTGCAGGACTGTGAATTGTGTCACTTACCGACAACTATATGATCTATATATTATAATGACATAATATATAGGACTACACAGGAACACTCCAATAATAGCTTGCAGGACTGCATTGTGCTCATATTTACATACAACTATATGATCTATACCTGATAATCACATAATATATAGAAGGGCTAAGCAGGAACACTCCAATAATATCCAGTAATGCTGCATTGTGCTGATATTTACAGACTCCTATATTATCTATACATGGCATAATATTTGAAATGAGTAGGCAAGGGCTCTCTAATAATAACCTGCAAGGCTGCATTGTTGGACTCAGGTTGATATTTACAAACACCTATATTATTTATACATTATAAGGGAGCCTTCACATTGAGTAAACGCGTGTGTATGTTTGCAAAATACACGTGTAAAAATAAGACTCCCATTGACTTCAATGACATTTTACGGGTGTATTTTTACACATGTAAAAAATATTATTGAAGTCAATGGGAGTCTTATTTTTACACGTGTATTTTGCAAACATACACGCGCGTTTACTCCATGTGAAGGCTCCCTAATGCCATAATATATAGAATAACTAAGAGCATGAACTCCAAAAATAATGTGCAGGGCTGCATTGTACTGACATTTACATACAACTATATGATCTGTACATTGTAATGGCATACTATATAAAAGGACTAAACAGGAACACTCCAATAATAACTTGCAGGACTGCATTGTACTGATACTTACAGACACCTATGTTATCTGTACATTATAATGACATAATATATAGAATGGCTAAGCAGGAGCACTCCAAGACTTGTATTGCTTAAGCTAATATTTACAGACACCTATGTTATCTATACATTATAAGGGCATACTATATTGAAGTGGTACACTTCAATAATAACCTGCCAGGCTGCATTGTTTGACTCAGGCTGATATTTCCAGACACCTATATTATATTGTGCAGTATGTGTATGCTGCTGTGATCTGTTAATACATTCTGTTAACAATCTGTTAATACATGTTTTACATTCTCCAGCACCTGCAGTGCATTGAGAAATTAGAGACCGTTGTATCCTGCAGGTGAAGCCGAGAGAATTATTTCCCACCCTTTAGGGTTATCTTCAGGGCCTTCCAGAATTTTTAAAGGGGCTCTATCAGCAAAATCATGCTGATAGAGCCCCACATATGCGTGAATAGCCTTTAAAAAGGCTATTCAGGCACCGCTTAAGTTATATTAAACTACCCCCCCAGTTTTAAAATAAAACCCTAAAAAAGAATGTGATCTACTTACGCATCGTGCACGCTGGGCGGGCATTCAGGGTCCGCCGTCTTCTTCATCCACGCCTCCTCTTCCTGCGATGTCTTCGGATCCCGTCCTCCTCCGGCGCTCGGGAACTGACATTGATAAAAAAAAATGGCCTGGGCGCATGCGCAGTAGCCGTAGTAGAAGCCACATGCTACTGCGCATGCGCCCAGGCCATTGATTTTGCTGATAGAGCCCCTTTAAAGGCGGTGTAGCATGAAAATATTTATCTCCTATCTATCCATAAATTGCTAATCGGGGGGTCCAATCACTGGGATCCCAATCCCCAACATTCCTGAAAATTTCTGTTCTCCAGTCCTGCAGCAGTGAATACAAAATGTGTACAACTGCCCCACTCAATGGGAACACCGGAAATAGCCGCAGTACAGTACTCGGCTCTCCGTTACTCTAATTGAAATGAGTTGTGCGGGGTCATACACTCTTTGTCACCCCCTAGTAAAACACCCGTTTTCAGAATCGGTGGCTGTCTCTCCGGTCAGACCCCTACTAATATGCAATATATTTTGTGGTATAACCCCTTCATATCTAAGACTTATTGTTTGTTTCTTTCTGTAATATCATACAGTGATTTATTATCTTCAGGTTTCCCATTTATATTGTAAGCTCTTGTGAGCAGAGACCTCTGTTCTCTATTTCTTCACTTGGTTGATACTTCCTCAGTTGGCAGCATATGTTGGCAGTATATAAAGATTTATAGTGGTATACTAGGGTAAGTTTTCATTATAGGATGGTAAATGCAGACATGAAAATTACAGACTTTTTCCTAGTAATATTATCTCTCCATACTTAAGCCAGGGGTTTAATTTCTTTCACCTGCAAATAGTGAGAGTGTGACACAGGGAATAAAGCTGGAAATACCCATTAAATATATGTAGGACGAATATGTTGAGATGTCCCTGCTCAGAACTTATGCACATCTGTCTGTTCTGAACACTCATGTGTATATTGGAGCACTAGACATGGATATTGTAGAATCATTTGTTTATTAGCATGCAAATTAAAGGAGAGAAATAAAGAAGTTAGGCCCAGTTCACATCTGCATTTGGGGAGTCCGCTTGGGAACCCCCATAACAGAAACCTATACACATTAAAAAGCAGTTACCTAAGGAAAAGACATGGATCCCATAGACCAGGGGTCCCCAACCACCGGTCCACGGACCAGTACCAGGCCGCGGGGCATGTTGCACTGGTCCGCGTACAGGCGGCGAGGAGTCAGCAGCTGCTGCCGGCGAGTGCCCGGGGTTCAGACAGAACCCGCCAGCCAGCTCCACAACACTGACGCTTGGTTGTTGCTCTTCGGGATAAGGTGAGCAAAGTGCGGGGTTGAGCCGGGACCCGCTGTATGTCCGGCATTCTAGTACTATGCAAGACATGCAGTTGGTCTTGGCTCTACCCTGCACTCGCCTACCAAACTTTGGGCAACTACATCACACGTCACTTGTTCCTGTGATGTCTAATAGAGATGAGCGAACAGTGTTCTATCGAACTCATGTTCGATCGGATATTAGGCTGTTCGGCATGTTCGAATCGAATCGAACACCGCGTGGTAAAGTGCGCCATTACTCGATTCCCCTCCCACCTTCCCTGGCGCCTTTTTTGCTCCAATAACAGCGCTGGGTAGGTGGGACAGGAACTACGACACCGGTGACGTTGAAAAAAGTAGGCAAAACCCATTGGCTGCCGAAAACATGTGACCTCTAATTTAAAAGAACAGCGACGCCCAGCTTCGCGTCATTCTGAGCTTGCAATTCACCGAGGACGGAGGTTTCCGTCCAGCTAGCTAGGGCTTAGATTCTGGGTAGGCAGGGACAGGCTAGGATAGGAAGGAGAAGACAACCAACAGCTCTTGTAAGAGCTAAATTGCAGGGAGAAGCTTGTCAGTGTAACGTGGCACTGACGGGCTCAATCGCCGCAACCCAGCTTTCCCAGGATCCTGAATGGAATACACTGTCAGTGTATTCCCGTATACCCGATATATACCCCGATACCCGTTCCAACGGTGTGCCCCCCCACCTTCACCCCAGAAATACCCTGCAAGTCCCCTAGCAATAGAATTGGGGCTATATACACCCACAATTTTTACTACTGGTATACAGTGCCATTGTCTGACTGGGAATTCAAAGAATATATTGGGAATACAAATACCCTCATTTCTTGCTACTGCCATATAGTGCCAGTTTCTGACTGGTAATTCAAAGAATATATTGGGGTTACGTGCACCCACAATTTTTACTACTGGTATACAGTGCCATTGTCTGACTGGGAATTCAAAGAATATATTGGGAATACAAATACCCTCATTTCTTGCTACTGCCATATAGTGCCAGTGTCTGACTGGGAATTCAAAGAATATATTGGGGTTACGTGCACCCACAATTTTTACTACTGGTATACAGTGCCATTGTCTGACTGGGAATTCAAAGAGTATATTGGGAATACAAATACCCTCATTTCTTGCTACTGCCATATAGTGCCAGTTTCTGACTGGGAATTCAAAGAATATATTGGGGTTACGTGCACCCACAATTTTTACTACTGGTATACAGTGCCATTGTCTGACTGGGAATTCAAAGAATATATTGGGAATACAAATACCCTCATTTCTTGCTACTGCCATATAGTGCCAGTTTCTGACTGGTAATTCAAAGAATATATTGGGGTTACGTGCACCCACAATTTTTACTACTGGTATACAGTGCCATTGTCTGACTGGGAATTCAAAGAGTATATTGGGAATACAAATACCCTCATTTCTTGCTACTGCCATATAGTGCCAGTGTCTGACTGGGAATTCAAAGAATATATTGGGGTTACGTGCACCCACAATTTTTACTACTGGTATACAGTGCCATTGTCTGACTGGGAATTCAAAGAGTATATTGGGAATACAAATACCCTCATTTCTTGCTACTGCCATATAGTGCCAGTTTCTGACTGGGAATTCAAAGAATATATTGGGGTTACGTGCACCCACAATTTTTACTACTGGTATACAGTGCCATTGTCTGACTGGGAATTCAAAGAGTATATTGGGAATACAAATACCCTCATTTCTTGCTACTGCCATATAGTGCCAGTTTCTGACTGGGAATTCAAAGAATATATTGGGGTTACGTGCACCCACAATTTTTACTACTGGTATACAGTGCCATTGTCTGACTGGGAATTCAAAGAGTATATTGGGAATACAAATACCCTCATTTCTTGCTACTGCCATATAGTGCCAGTTTCTGACTGGGAATTCAAAGAATATATTGGGGTTACGTGCACCCACAATTTTTACTACTGGTATACAGTGCCATTGTCTGACTGGGAATTCAAAGAGTATATTGGGAATACAAATACCCTCATTTCTTGCTACTGCCATATAGTGCCAGTGTCTGACTGGGAATTCAAAGAATATATTGGGGTTACGTGCACCCACAATTTTTACTACTGGTATACAGTGCCATTGTCTGACTGGGAATTCAAAGAGTATATTGGGAATACAAATACCCTCATTTCTTGCTACTGCCATATAGTGCCAGTTTCTGACTGGGAATTCAAAGAATATATTGGGGTTACGTGCACCCACAATTTTTACTACTGGTATACA
This sequence comes from Leptodactylus fuscus, assembly GCF_031893055.1. Lineage (NCBI taxonomy): Eukaryota > Metazoa > Chordata > Amphibia > Anura > Leptodactylidae > Leptodactylus > Leptodactylus fuscus. The sequence continues at coordinate 302,262,939 of NC_134265.1, forward strand.
GTGCCATTGTCTGACTGGGAATTCAAAGAATATATTGGGGTTATAAATACCCTCATTTCTTGCTACTGCCATATAGTGCCAGTTTCTGACTGGGAATTCAAAGAATATATTGGGGTTACGTGCACCCACAATTTTTACTACTGGTATACAGTGCCATTGTCTGACTGGGAATTCAAAGAATATATTGGGGTTATAAATACCCTCATTTCTTGCTACTGCCATATAGTGCCAGTTTCTGACTGGTAATTCAAAGAATATATTGGGGTTACGTGCACCCACAATTTTTACTACTGGTATACAGTGCCATTGTCTGACTGGGAATTCAAAGAGTATATTGGGAATACAAATACCCTCATTTCTTGCTACTGCCATATAGTGCCAGTTTCTGACTGGGAATTCAAAGAATATATTGGGGTTACGTGCACCCACAATTTTTACTACTGGTATACAGTGCCATTGTCTGACTGGGAATTCAAAGAGTATATTGGGAATACAAATACCCTCATTTCTTGCTACTGCCATATAGTGCCAGTTTCTGACTGGGAATTCAAAGAATATATTGGGGTTACGTGCACCCACAATTTTTACTACTGGTATACAGTGCCATTGTCTGACTGGGAATTCAAAGAATATATTGGGGTTATAAATACCCTCATTTCTTGCTACTGCCATATAGTGCCAGTTTCTGACTGGTAATTCAAAGAATATATTGGGGTTACGTGCACCCACAATTTTTACTACTGGTATACAGTGCCATTGTCTGACTGGGAATTCAAAGAGTATATTGGGAATACAAATACCCTCATTTCTTGCTACTGCCATATAGTGCCAGTGTCTGACTGGGAATTCAAAGAATATATTGGGGTTACGTGCACCCACAATTTTTACTACTGGTATACAGTGCCATTGTCTGACTGGGAATTCAAAGAGTATATTGGGAATACAAATACCCTCATTTCTTGCTACTGCCATATAGTGCCAGTTTCTGACTGGGAATTCAAAGAATATATTGGGGTTACGTGCACCCACAATTTTTACTACTGGTATACAGTGCCAATTTCTAACTAGGAATTCAAAATGCGCAAGGCTCCCGGAAAGGGACGTGGACGAGGCCGTGGGCGAGGTCGGGGGAATGGTTCTGGGGAGCAAGGTAGCAGTGAAGCCACAGGGCGTCCTGTGCCTACTCCTGTGGGGCAGCAAGCATTGCGCCACTCCACAGTGCCAGGGTTGCTTGCCACATTAACTAAACTGCAGGGTACAAACCTTAGTAGGCCCGAGAACCAGGAACAGGTCTTGCAATGGCTGTCAGAGAACGCTTACAGCACATTGTCCAGCAGCCAGTCAGACTCTGCCTCCTCTCCTCCTATTACCCAACAGTCTTGTCTTCCTTCCTCCCAAAATTCCGAAGCTTTACAGAACAATAACCCAAACTGTCCCTGCTCCCCAGAGCTGTTCTCCGCTCCTTTCATTGTCCCTCAACCTGCCTCTCCACGTCACGATTCCACGAACCTAACAGAGGAGCATCTGTATCCAGATGCTCAAACACTAGAGTCTCCTCCATCTCCGTTCGATTTGGTGGTGGATGACCAGCAACCCACCCTCATCGACGATGATGTGACGCAGTTGCCGTCAGGGCATCCAGTTGACCGGCGCATTGTGCGGGAGGAGGAGATGAGACAGGAGTTGGAAGAGGAAGTGGTGGATGATGAGGACACTGACCCGACCTGGACAGGGGGGATGTCAAGCGGGGAAAGTAGTGTGGATGTTGAGGCAGGTGCAGCACCAAAAAGGGTAGCTAGAGGCAGAGGCAGAGGTCAGCAGCTTAGGCGAAGCCAGGCCACACCCGGAATCTCCCAAGATGTTCCAGTTCGTACCCAGCCCCGAAAAACTCCCACCTCGAGGGCACGTTTCTCGAAGGTGTGGAGTTTTTTCAAGGAATGCGCCGAGGACAGATATAGTGTTGTCTGCACAATTTGCCTCTCGAAATTGATTAGGGGCTCTGAGAAGAGCAACCTGTCCACCACTTCAATGCGCCGTCATTTGGAATCCAAGCACTGGAATCAGTGGCAGGCAGCAACGGCAGGACAAAGGCCGACTGCCGTTCACGCCACTGCCACTGCCTCTGCCTCTGCCTCTGCCACTGCCACTGCTGACTGTGCTGGCGATGCACTCCAGAGGACGAGCCAGGACACCACTTCATCTGCCTCCGCCACTTTGTTGACTTCTACCTCATCCTCCCCTGGTCCTGTCTTATCTCCTTCTCCTGCACCATCAAAGGCACCATCAGGCGTTTCTTTACAACAACCCACCATCTCTCAGACATTGGAGCGGCGGCAGAAATACACTGCTAACCACCCACACGCGCAAGCCTTGAACGCCAACATCGCTAAACTGCTGGCCCAGGAGATGTTGGCGTTCCGGCTTGTTGAAACTCCCGCCTTCCTGGACCTGATGGCAACTGCGGCACCTCGCTATGCCGTCCCTAGCCGTCACTACTTCTCCCGGTGTGCCGTCCCCGCCTTGCACCAGCACGTGTCACTCAACATCAGGCGGGCCCTTAGTTCCGCGCTTTGCACAAAGGTCCACTTGACCACCGACGCGTGGACAAGTGCATGCGGACAGGGACGCTACATTTCACTGACGGCACACTGGGTGAATGTAGTTGAGGCTGGGACTGCTTCCCAAACTGGCCCGGTGTACCTCGTCTCCCCGCCTAACATTCCTGGCAGGGACACGAGAAGAACACCCCCCTCCTCCTCCTCCTCTACCGCCTCCTCCTCCGCCACCGCCTCCTCCTCCGCCACCGCCTCCTCCTCCGCTGTTAGATTGACCCCAGCTACGAGTTGGAAACGTTGCAGCACTGGCGTTGGTAGACGTCAGCAGGCTGTGCTGAAGCTGATCAGCTTGGGGGACAGACAGCACACTGCCTCCGAGGTGAGGGATGCCCTCCTCGATGAGACGGCAATATGGTTTGAGCCGCTGCACCTGGGCCCAGGCATGGTCGTTTGTGATAACGGCCGGAACCTGGTAGCAGCTCTGGAGCTTGCCGGACTCCAACATGTTCCATGCCTGGCCCACGTCTTCAACCTAGTGGTGCAACGTTTCCTAAAGAGCTACCCCAATGTTCCAGAGCTACTGGTGAAAGTGCGGCGCATGTGCGCCCACTTTCGCAAGTCGACAGTAGCCGCTGCTAGCTTAAAATCTCTCCAGCAACGCCTGCATGTGCCACAACACCGGCTTTTGTGCGACGTCCCCACACGCTGGAACTCAACGTTTCAGATGTTGAATAGAGTGGTTGAGCAGCAGAGACCTTTGATGGAATACCAGCTACAAAACCCTAGGGTGCCACAAAGTCAGCTGCCTCAGTTTCACATCCATGAGTGGCCATGGATGAGAGACCTTTGTGACATCCTACGGGTCTTTGAGGAGTCCACAAGGAGGGTGAGCTCTGAGGATGCGATGGTGAGCCTTACAATCCCGCTCTTGTGTGTTCTGAGAGAATCCCTGATTGACATCAGAGATAACTCAGATCACACAGAGGAGTTAGGGATAGCATCCGATCCGTCACAGCTGGAGAGTAGGTCCACACATCTGTCCGCTTCACTGCGTTTAATGGAGGAGGAGGAGGAGGAGGAGGAGGAAGAAGAGTTGTCCGATGATGTGATGGTGATACAGGAGGCTTCCGGGCAACTTCGAATCGTCCCATTGTTGCAGCGCGGATGGGTAGACATGGAGGATGAGGAGGAAATGGAGATTGAACTTTCCGGTGGGGCCAGAGGAGTCATGCCAACTAACACTGTGGCAGACATGGCTGAGTTCATGTTGGGGTGCTTTACAACCGACAAGCGTATTGTCAAAATCATGGAGGACAACCAGTACTGGATCTTTGCTATCCTTGACCCCCGGTATAAAAACAACATCTCGTCTTTTATTCCGGTAGAGGGGAGGGCCAATCGCATCAATGCTTGCCACAGGCAATTGGTGCAGAATATGATGGAGATGTTTCCAGCATGTGACGTTGGCGGCAGGGAGGGCAGTTCCTCCAGTAGGCAACCAAGTTCTCACCGGTCCACACAAACGAGGGGCACACTGTCTAAGGTCTGGGACACCTTGATGGCACCCCCTCGCCAAAGTGCCGCCACGGAGGGTCCTAGTGTCACCAGGCGTGAGAAGTATAGGCGCATGTTGCGGGAATACCTTTCCGACCACAGCCCTGTCCTCTCCGACCCCTCTGCGCCCTACACGTATTGGGTGTCGAAGTTGGACCTGTGGCTTGAACTTGCCCTATATGCCTTGGAGGTGCTGTCCTGTCCTGCCGCCAGCGTCCTATCTGAGAGGGTGTTCAGTGCAGCCGGTGGCATCATCACTGACAAGCGCACCCGTCTGTCAGCTGAGAGTGCCGACCGGCTCACTTTGATAAAAATGAACCACCACTGGGTAGAGCCGTCATTTTTGTGCCCACCTGTGTAAAGCACCCCAACATGAAACTCCATGTCTGTACTCAACCTCTCCAATTCCTCCGCATCCTCATACTCATCCACCATAAGCGTTGCACAATTCTGCTAATACTAGGCTCCCTCCACCCTGATTTCCCCCAACTCTGCTGGTTAGAGGCTCCCTCCACCATGAATTTGCCCAAACTGGGCTGTTTAGAGGCTCCCTCCACCATGAATTGGTCCAAACTGGGGTGGTTAGAGGCTCCCTCCACCATGAATTGGTCCAAACTGGGCTAATTAGAGGCTCCCTCCACCATGAATTGGTCCAAACTGGGTTTTTTAGAGGCTCCCTCCACCATGAATTTGCCCAAACTGGGCTGTTTAGAGGCTCCCTCCACCATGAATTGGTCCAAACTGGGCTGGTTAGAGGCTCCCTCCACCATGAATTTCCCAAAACTTGGCTGTTTAGAGGCTCCCTCCACCATTAATTGGTCCAAACTGGGCTGGTTAGAGGCTCCCTCCACCATTAATTGGTCCAAACTGGGCTGGTTAGAGGCTCCCTCCACCATGAATTTGCCCAAACTGGGCTGTTTAGAGGCTCCCTCCACCATGAATTGGTCCAAACTGGGCTGGTTAGAGGCTCCCTCCACCATGAATTTCCCAAAACTTGGCTGTTTAGAGGCTCCCTCCACCATTAATTGGTCCAAACTGGGCTGGTTAGAGGCTCCCTCCACCATGAATTTGCCCAAACTGGGGTGGTTAGAGGCTCCCTCCACCATTAATTGGTCCAAACTGGGCTGGTTAGAGGCTCCCTCCACAATTAATTGGTCCAAACTGGGCTAATTAGAGGCTCCCTCCACCATGAATTGGTCCAAACTGGGTTTTTTAGAGGCTCCCTCCACCATTAATTGGTCCAAACTGGGCTGGTTAGAGGCTCCCTCCACAATTAATTGGTCCAAACTGGGCTAATTAGAGGCTCCCTCCACCATGAATTGGTCCAAACTGGGTTTTTTAGAGGCTCCCTCCACCATGAATTTGCCCAAACTGGGCTGTTTAGAGGCTCCCTCCACCATGAATTGGTCCAAACTGGGCTGGTTAGAGGCTCCCTCCACCATGAATTTCCCAAAACTTGGCTGTTTAGAGGCTCCCTCCACCATTAATTGGTCCAAACTGGGCTGGTTAGAGGCTCCCTCCACCATGAATTTGCCCAAACTGGGCTGTTTAGAGGCTCCCTCCACCATGAATTGGTCCAAACTGGGCTGGTTAGAGGCTCCCTCCACCATGAATTTCCCAAAACTTGGCTGTTTAGAGGCTCCCTCCACCATTAATTGGTCCAAACTGGGCTGGTTAGAGGCTCCCTCCACCATGAATTTGCCCAAACTGGGGTGGTTAGAGGCTCCCTCCACCATTAATTGGTCCAAACTGGGCTGGTTAGAGGCTCCCTCCACAATTAATTGGTCCAAACTGGGCTAATTAGAGGCTCCCTCCACCATGAATTGGTCCAAACTGGGTTTTTTAGAGGCTCCCTCCACCATGAATTTGCCCAAACTGGGCTGTTTAGAGGCTCCCTCCACCATGAATTGGTCCAAACTGGGCTGGTTAGAGGCTCCCTCCACCATGAATTTCCCAAAACTTGGCTGTTTAGAGGCTCCCTCCACCATTAATTGGTCCAAACTGGGCTGGTTAGAGGCTCCCTCCACCATGAATTTGCCCAAACTGGGCTGGTTAGAGGCTCCCTCCACCATGAATTTCCCAAAACTTGGCTGTTTAGAGGCTCCCTCCACCATTAATTGGTCCAAACTGGGCTGGTTAGAGGCTCCCTCCACCATGAATTTGCCCAAACTGGGGTGGTTAGAGGCTCCCTCCACCATTAATTGGTCCAAACTGGGCTGGTTAGAGGCTCCCTCCACAATTAATTGGTCCAAACTGGGCTAATTAGAGGCTCCCTCCACCATGAATTGGTCCAAACTGGGTTTTTTAGAGGCTCCCTCCACCATGAATTTGCCCAAACTGGGCTGTTTAGAGGCTCCCTCCACCATGAATTGGTCCAAACTGGGCTGGTTAGAGGCTCCCTCCACCATGAATTTCCCAAAACTTGGCTGTTTAGAGGCTCCCTCCACCATTAATTGGTCCAAACTGGGCTGGTTAGAGGCTCCCTCCACCATTAATTGGTCCAAACTGGGCTGGTTAGAGGCTCCCTCCACCATTAATTGGTCCAAACTGGGCTGGTTAGAGGCTCCCTCCACCATTAATTGGTCCAAACTGGGCTGTTTAGAGGCTCCCTCCACCATTAATTGGTCCAAACTGGGCTGGTTAGAGGCTCCCTCCACCATGAATTTGCCCAAACTGGGCTGTTTAGAGGCTCCCTCCACCATGAATTGGTCCAAACTGGGGTGGTTAGAGGCTCCCTCCACCATTAATTGGTCCAAACTGGGCTGGTTAGAGGCTCCCTCCACCATTAATTGGTCCAAACTGGGCTGGTTAGAGGCTCCCTCCACCATGAATTTGCCCAAACTGGGCTGGTTAGAGGCTCCCTCCACCATGAATTGGTCCAAACTGGGTTTTTTAGAGGCTCCCTCCACCATGAATTTGCCCAAACTGGGCTGGTTAGAGGCTCCCTCCACCATGAATTGGTCCAAACTGGGGTTTTTAGAGGCTCCCTCCACCATGAATTTGCCCAAACTCTGCTGGTTAGAGGCTCAATCCACCCTGATTTTCAAAACAAATGTTGGTGCCAACCTCAACTTACTACAAGGGCCAAATTCACTGCTGGTGACAAGCTCTCCTCACTGCAAGTGCCAAATACACATGTTTCAAGGTGTTTTCCTACTGTCAGAGAGGTGGTATTGAGTGTGTAAAGTGTGTAGTTGTTAGGCTGTGATGTTGGGGTAATAGAGGGTCTTTGGTGTGTTAGATGCCCCCAGACATGCTTCCCCTGCTGTCCCAGTGTCATTCCAGAGGTGTTGGCATCATTTCCTGGGGTGTCATAGTGGACTTGGTGACCCTCCAGACACGGATTTGGGTTTCCCCCTTAACGAGTATCTGTTCCCCATAGACTATAATGGGGTTCGAAACCCGTTCGAACACACGAACATTGAGCGGCTGTTCGAATCGAATTTCGAACCTCGAACATTTTAGTGTTCGCTCATCTCTAATGTCTAATGTAGCTGTAGTGAGGCTGTAGTGAAGTTAATAGCAGCATTAGGACTGATATCCATCATCAGTATCCATCTTCATAACCTGCAGTGTCTGTCATCAGTAATCTACACCCCCATGCTTAACCCTGCCCCCAACCACACCCCTTCCCCACACGAATCCACACCCTTTCTTGCCCCCACCGGGCCATAGAAAAATTGTCTTGCTGAAACTGGTCCTAGGTGGAAAAAAGGTTGGGGACCACTGCCATAGACTATAGCGGGGTCCGTGTGGTTTCCAATTGATTTCCACACAAATCATACTTGCAGGGCTTTTCTCTCTACATGATTTATGCGGAAACTGAGTGAAAACCACACAGAACCCATTATAGTCTATTGCAGCGGTGAGCAATTAATTTTCCCATGGGGCCACATGAGAAATTGAAATGGTTCTAGAGGGCCATGCATGCCACAGCAAATTTAGCTCCACCCACTTCTACGCTGACTCTGCCCATTCTCAATCATTTTTCCATGTGCCCCCATAATGTATAATCCTCCTACAGTCACCCGTGCATTATATGTCCCCACATTATAATGTTCCCCTCCAAATGTCCCACAGTATTAAGTCCCTCTCCTCGTGCCCCAGTTTAAAATGGTGGAAACTAGAGAGGACATGAAACTGGGGCAGTTGGAGGGGGACATTAAACTGGGGTCAACTCGAGGCAGACATGTCCCCCTCCAGCTACCCCCCATGGTTTAATATCCTCCTCCAGTTGACCCCAGTTTAATGTCCCCCCTCCATCTGCCTTCAGTTTAACTGCCCCCCTAAATCTACCCCTAGTTACCCCCTCTTGCTCACACATGTTGTCTTTTTCTCCTCTTTATCTTCCAGCAGCCTCCATTGCCGGCAGCTTGCTGTTTCTGTGAAGCAGCAAACACACTGTCCTGTAGGGCTCCGCTCACTATCCTTTGTGATGTCATAATAGGTCCTTGAACGAACTTCCACAAGCTATGTGGGCCGGACAGAAACAGTCAGACGGCCGGATGTGGCCTGCGGGCCGTACATTGCCCAGTTCTGGTCTAAGGGATCCGCAGGTTTCCCAGATAACCGCTTTTTAATGTCTATAGGTTTCCGTTCAGATATGAATAAGGCCTTACAAGAACTTGATAACAAGAAGTGAATATGGCAGTATTCCTCCCCCAAAAACTTGCATTCCCTGGTGTCCTGTATTAGCTCCATATTGAGCTCATATTCAGTTAGCCTATTTGCACATTGAAGAGTATTGTACTGAAGAGATTAGAAATGAAATGGATTGTCTTATCAGCTCATCTTTAGTAATATTTCAAGTGTTTATAGTTTGTTTAATGGCAAAGTTAGAGTTGTATCTAGGCAGTTTTTGTAATCCTAGTTTTAAAGAAAAGTTGGGTTTTTGGAAGAATTGCTGCATTAAATTTTAGACATGACTGAAGGTATGGACAGTATACAGTCTTTAGTTTCTATTCAGACAGTGCAGAAGAACATCAGGCTCCACATGGTACAGAGTATACCCTGAAGAAGTGATGTGGGACTATTAAAGGATTATCTTATCTTATCTTATCTTATATATATATACCTTCAGTGTTACCTGAATTTCATCCAGAGACTCTATTTTTGGTCAAAACTTTTTCAATGTGATTGGGTCATTTCTTATGTGGACATTTTCTTCAGAATGTCAATGAGATGTTTTGTGGATTTTTCTCATCGCAGTTCTGCCTCAACACTCAGCAGCATTTCTATCCTGTGACAGATTAAAGCTAATGTTGCATATTAACTAATCCTCTAATACTGCTGTACTGGGTGCCCTGATGTGGAATTTGGTGTTGTATGTGCCTCATTCATCCACATCATGTATTTCAACTGAGGAACGTATTCAAGGTCTCACCTGTCATAGATTCCTATTTTACCTAAGAAGAAGTGGCAAAAAAATCAGCAACCTGATAGACAAGATGAAAAAAGTGTCAGAAAATGGCAAACCAGCTCTGAATGAATTTATTCTTTTTAATGTAATTGAAGGAAATGCTCCAATATCTCTTCTCCTATAAAGTTTCCAAAGCAAACCGCTTATTTTCCTCCAGACCCTATATCCAGATATGTGCAGAGCTATGTGATTGGTCTCTATATACATACAGTATGTCTATGTGCGATGCTTGAACTCTTCAGTCAGAGATGAGTAACAGATAGTTTCCATTAAACATTGATAGAGACAATGCAATTTTCATGCTGTGCACACACAGCACATTTAGCCCATATATTTCCCGGTTAGTCACTGACAGTATCCAGCCTTTCTCCTCTTCACAGAGCATTCCACAACATTGAGACAACTTGAATGTTAAGCTCCTGTGCTATGGGAATATCCGAGTACGATGACAGGTGTGATAATTACAGGCGCAGTCAATTAGGTAGACTAAGTTGTGTACAGTCAAGATATCCTCCAGGCACAATCTACAACATTGCTCCTTATAGGTGCACGCTTATCATCTACGCTTCACTCAACATCTACTAATAAAACAGTATTAGTAGTAGTAGCTGGAGTCTCATGCGCCATCCGAACCAGCCAGAATGTCCTGTCTTCTGCCTGGCTCCTCACACTTCTTTCTGACTAATACATCATTTCTGTGATTGTTTCCATCTAATTTATGCCACATCATACACAGACAGCAGAGCTAAGTTTGTTATCTTCAAACTTTGTGGACTGTCAAAGAGGAACACTTATAGTTCAATGTCTGAAACTTTTACATTCGCTTGCATATCTATAAGTGAAACATCTCTGGAAGCCACTTGTCAGAAGACCACCTCCTTACCTAGACCCCATCTTCTGTGAGTCATTTCCATTTTTCATAATAGCCATCTTCTTTGAGAAGACCACCTCTTTAGAAGACCACCTCTTTGAGAAGACCACCTCTTTAGAAGAACACCTCTATAGAAGACCACTTTTTAATGCAATTTTAAGTAGTCATCTCAAAGAGGTTTCACTGTACTTGAATCAGTTTTATTACATATATATATATATATATATATATATATATATATTTAGAGAGAGAGACATTCTAAGATCTAATAGGCATCAGATTATATAAGGTGGGGTCTAATATACAGATAGGAACCAGATCATTTCTAGAACAATATAGTTATGTTTATTAAGGCAAATTTTCAATATCATAAAGAAGGACACTTGGGAGTATTTTGCGCTATCAATGTGAAAAACAATCTCTCTGGCTCACCTGCATATGATCTTCCAATGGCGTTTTCTTTGGGGTGCACGGTTTTACTTCGGACTCAGGAAGCAATGGAAATAAAAGTAAGGATAAAGGATATGCTGGCAACTCTCCGAAGATAATAAAATTTAACTTTTAATTCATCAAAAAAATAAAATTATATCATACAATGAACAAAGGAAAAAGAAAAAAACAAAAAAGAAAGAAAAAAAAAACCCCTAAAAAAACGCTGACGCGTTTCGGAACTTATAGTTCCTTCTGTATAGCATATAGTATTTTGCACGGTTGAAAAATAAAAATTATGGGGTTTTACCTACAAGATTATTTGTTAAATGCACATTGAATACTAAATGCACCAGCAATGAACCTGTCCCATGTTACTGTAATGTAACGAAAGGTATTTATTAATTTGTTTGGAAACAAAGAGTAAGAATGTAACAATAATTTACTAACACAAGGAGGGAGTGAGAGGGGCAGCACTACTGAGCAGCCTCAGGCTCAGCACTATGATGGCTGGGGGCCACTGTATATTCAGTAGGTGCCTCCTCTGACAGGTGGACACTAGTCTAGGTAAATAACCATTCACTTGTGTTGTGCTAGTAAGAGTTAAAGGGAGCCAAGCTCTGCCCCCTCCTCCTGCCTGGGTGTAAACAGAGAAGTCTCAGCCTATCATGTCTGATTGCTGCTCAGTGCTTGAAGAGAAAGCCAGACTCTGTAACGTGATACATTATAGACTGGTTCAACTAGCACAGGCTGAGCTCTGCCACTCACATACACACAGGCAGGCAGGAGCAGCAACAGGGAAGGTGCCCCTAATAGCAGCCTGGTGAGCCTGAAGCACTGGCACAGCAGAGCAGAAGAAGTGGCATCTCCATCCTCCCCACTCTGTACCTTGCTTGGTGTGCTGCTGCTGCTGGAATGGGAGGAGGCTCTGTGTGCTAGAATCTCTACACCAGCACCATTAGCATCTGAAATGAGATGGCTTTTTAACCCTTGAGGAAGCAAAGAGAAGACACCTAGAGGTAAGGGACTTGAAACCTTTTTTTGGCTGAGCTTGTAATGCATATGAATAGTAGCAGGTCACCTGCTTGCACTAAGGAGCAATGTATGGGGTTGGGTTAATTCAGTAACTGTCCTTTAACACACTCCTTCCTTTGTTTTGGCATAAATCCGTAGTGAATAGTGCTCATACAATAAGAGGTAGGACTGCTTCAAGGAAAGGTCCATGCCTTGTCAGTAAGGCAGGCAGGGCTTGAACTGTACTGCAGTCCTATGTGGTGAACCTCATGTGATCTCACTATTTAATTTACACTAGGATGCCCCCCCCAGTACCCTGCTCCATACCTCCCGAGCGAGGTCCCAGACAGATCAGGGCACTGACTTGCTAATGTGTGAGGGCAGGCGCAGGTAATGTAGCAGGATAAAGCATTGCTGTGACAGTACTGAGGGAATAAAGAGTGCTTATTGTGTGCCCATTCCTCACGCCAGCTTGTTGGAGTGTGTGTCTAATTGTCAGTGTGTGCAGAATATGGCTGTGCCACAAAGTAATTTCGGGTTCTTCAAGGCTTCCATATAATCAGATGCATTGCCCTGAGATTGTGCAGTTGAAGATTTGATCCCATCTCAGTGGAGTGGAAATACTTTCTGTAATTGAAAGCAGATTCACGTCTGCAGTTGTGCGAGCCAAGATTTTTCATTCTTAAAATAAACCTTTTGTTCTCTAAACTTTAAAATGATTCCTGAAGGCTGGCGGAGAGTTGTGTTTGACAATTATTCATTTAGGGTGATAAATTGTATCTAAATACAGCAAGAGTTAGATCAACATTATGTTGTCTGCTTGATTTAACAAATCTAGGCTCTGTACATGGCAAGTCGGAGCGTATATTTTATCTGGGGTATTGTACGCTTCCTCTGCGCAGTCAATGTGTATATATTTCCATAGATAGAACTGGAGATATACCTGTCAGGCTGTAGCCCTAGACCTCAGATAGCATGTTGAATGCATTTCTCTTGCCACCGCTTCCTCCTCTATTATTCGCTTAAACTATGTAGAGCTTGGTATCCAACTTCACAGATTATTGAATTTAATTCAGACTGATGGTATTTATGTTCCCTTTTCATCTGCTCTTTATTAACTCTGCATCCCCTCCACCCCCCCCCCCAAACGTGGCTTAAAAGAAAAAAAAAAATCCTATGCAGGCGTTCTAAATTCCAGTTTGCATGCTCGGGTATGATTCCTGCAGACAAAGCCTTAAGTGATTCTCTCCATGTGTATGTATGTGTGAACAATAGGGTTATAGTGAAGGACAAGCAGCCAGGAAGAAACCGGCAGCATTTCCATTTCCAAAAGTTTATCGTATTTATTTGCAATTATAGCTCTCACATTTCCTGCTCTGATGCACGGGTTATGCCCAAGCATCTGATGTGCCTAGGCAAAATGAGCCCATCAAGCACTTACTCTAGGTAGAAACCTTTTATGCAATGGCTGCTGTGTGTTAATAGGAGGAACCCAGTTATATATTTTACTGGCAGGTTCTAATGTTGTTCCTCTTTAATAATGCATGGCGGTGTGTGTGTGTGTTCAGACTCTCCCAGCAGTCTGTGTGCAGTCTCCTGGCAGTGAAAGAGTTAGCACCTGCACCGTCTGATGGAGTGTAAAGGTATAGCACATTGTATAAATTAATAAAGTGCTTGCCCTTTTTATTGGGGTAACTGGCATGTACCCCAGAATTCTTGGGCTCTTTAAACTTTGTGGCGTTTGCTTCCTGAGAGTGAAATAGATGAATGCCTCTTAGAGATGGTGCAGATCTGCAGAATGATTTAACTGGACTGCTTGGCTTTCTGGTAGGCTTGGAAGGCTGTTCATTTGTAGCCTAGCCTTCCTTGTGGGAATTCAGTACTAAACAGAGGAAAAATAGTCTTCAGTGTATGATTAAAATACCTGCGAACATCTGATATTGTGCACAGGGTGCCTGATGAAGTGTGACCTGATGTATATAGTGATTTATTTTACTGTACAGTGCACCGTGACTCAAGCATCTATAACACATTCATTGCTAGGGGATCCTACAATGCATTGCCTGCCAATATCCTGCAGTCTCTCTCCTGCAGTAAACTTTTTCCCAGGTTAACTCGGCTGCTCTTACTAAGGCCTGTTTACAGTACTGCTGCGACTTGTTGGTTCCTGCAGAAGTAAATCTGAATCATGTTGCAAAATCAAATCCTTCATGCTAAAAAAATTTGATTTGGGTGGAACCGATGTGGGAGTAAGTGCCAAACTTATTGTAGCTCAGGGCGTCTTGTAACTCAAGTGCTTCATAGTTGACCATTGGCAGGGCCAAACTAGACTTTTGGATCATAGTAACTTTACCATGTGCAATGTTACATGCCATACTTATTAAATAGTCTGTTCATATCTCACCTATGTTTGGATCAACATTGTAGGGTTATAGGTTGGGCTTAATGAACTGATGTCTTCATCCAATCTCATCTACTATGTAACTATGTACTTCGCATTGCCATATGTAGGCCAAATAAGTCACTGGGTGTACAGATCTGTAGGTTAGACTTGCTAAACAGTACTAAGGCAACATGTCATAACTTTCCTTGACTACTAGCCATGAGAAGTTATAACAGCCTTTATATTTCAGATACAGCAACAAAGCCCTTAATAAAGCCAAATACAACTAACCTGATAACCTTTGGTCACTTTCTATCAGTTTTATAACCCCCTCCCAAACCTCCACACTAGCAAGCGTCCCAAGGGTAAGGATTTACCTTCAATATATAGTCTACATCAGACAAAACCTTACCAAATGTGTGCTTTACATTCATTGGGGCACTATGAAACAGTCCACTGTATAGCTATTGCATTGCGTATATTTGCTACTGACCTCTTTTATAATATATAACACTTTTTTTGTATACTTTTGTATTTGCGTCTTTAATAACAGTCCAACCAAAAGTATACCAATGTGTATTCGCCAGTCTTTTACCATACCTCTGGATAATAATAGCTTACAGCCATGTAAAGCCTATATGTTAGGAGAATCTCCTGGGGAATATGTCAGGCATTGATCTGAAACCTGGTGTGAATGTAGCGTCAGTGGTATTTCCTCTACAATTTATTCCAGCCAGGCCAGTTATATTAAGTTTATTCTTCTTTTACATACTTCAACATTATCCGGTAATGCTTTGAAAGTTTGTCGGATTTCCTAGCATTCACTTTTCACTTTCTATATTCTGTAAGGAAAGCAAAAAGTGGCCTTGCGTATCCTTTTAGATCTCTAAATCTCAGTCCAGGCGTGACAGGTAACATTAAGGCTAGTCCCTGGATTGATGTGTAAAACATTAGCACTATGTAAGGTATTGTGTTCTAGACTTTTACTCATTGTTCACTAGACGTTCCTGTCTGGCAGTCTTCACACAATATATTGTAACCCTAATGACACAAAATGTTACGTACTATAATAAAAAAAATATATCTCTCACTTCTCCAGACAGAATTCTGACCTGATTAAGGCTGTCAGGTACGTTTTTTTTATTTTTTTTGCCATGTCGGTTCACAGCTCTGCCAATCTTTTCTTCCGCTTCTGTTTCATATGGAAACATGTGCAGCAGTTTTGTGACTTCAAACTTTCCATGAAATGGCCCTGAATAGGCTCCATTCAGAGAGACTGGAGCAGGGGAGAGCAGTGGCTGCCTGAATCCTGAGATCCTTCTGATAATTAATGCTCTAGGATGGATTAAATCCTGCGTTCCAGGTATTTGTTCCTTTAAAAGGTCCACTAGAGAAGCGTTGCTAAGCACCTGTCACCGCTGCGGCCGCTAACTTGAAGTGACCCAGTCAATGCATTTGCACAGAGCCACGGCTAAAGTGCATTGAAAGGAATCACAATGCTTCTAGGGAAAGGGGATTAAAAAAAATCCTATTTTTCATTGTTATTGCCAATTATAGGACAAAGCTTTGAAGATGAATCCCATTCATTGTAAATATCCCCATCCTTTTTAACTATTGTAGCCCCCTCTGGTGGGGATAGCGGTAAATAAATGGTTGAATTAAAAAGGCAAAGCACAAAGCTAAGGAGAAATTAAATGCAGGGAACGCCATAAACGTGTATACTTACAACACTAAATCTGGCCTTACTTTTTGTGAACTGCCTTCCCTTTCCCCTAGAGGCATTGATTTGTGCGGCCGTTTCCCTCCCGCTCTCAGGCACTGAAATGAGTTGTAGTGGCCTTAACACATGGTTATTTTTGTTGATAGATTCCTTAATCATTTGCAGCTAATTCTTCCAGCCTGGCCTGGCGCACATGTGGCACAGTTTTAACATGCTTGCAGAAATGTCAAATGTGACTAATGGCAATTAAGTAGACATCGACTGTGATTTCATTGTGAGCTGGTATTTTCCTATTTCTCTCTTCTTTCTAAGAATTTGCCCTTTTTGTGCGTATTTGGAAGGGAGGCTGATTTCAAACAGCAATTTCATGTCTAATAGGACTCTCGACTAATTCATTGGAGGAAAACCACATGACAATTCGCCAATTAAAATGTGCTTGGCTTTTGATTAATAGTCGTCATGGCTAAATTGTACTAAATTGTACTAGTTTCCTCATAAACTGAAAACCTTAGACATACAGGTTATATATATACAGTGTGTGTGTGTGTGTGTGTGAAATATACTGGTACGTGTGTCCATATATATATATATATATATATATATATATCCCTATCTATCTATCTATCTATCTATCTATCTATCTGTAGATATATACAGATTATTATTATTATTATTATTATTATTATTATTTTTCTAACAAATAGAGCAGTGGCAACAGGTGGGTGGAATATTTATCTTTTCTTTTGTTAGATATTGACATGTGTGCGCATATAATTACGTATATATATATATATATATATATATATATATATATTACATTATAAATTATTTAAACAGATATATCCATAAAGTACAAGGTTTTGGAAAATATAAGTGCCCTTATGAAGCCTTCTGATCCTGTGACTTCTTTACATATATATTGAAATTGGATTGGCAGACTATGCGGTTGAATACACAACAGGAGTTTCTTAAATGCTGGATATCTGTGTGTGTATTTTGTGTGTGTGTGTATATTATCTATCTATCTATCTATCTATCTATCTATCTATCTAGCTATCTTCTATTAGATTTGATGTATCCATTCTAATGTATATTACTTTCAGTACTTATAGTGTTAGTATAGTAATTATATGATTAATATGTTTCCATTCTTCCTCCTTGCCTTCTACCCGCCTACTTAAATGATAAAATACAGAGGAATCAGTCTCGCATGTGGCATGATGGAGTGTGTCTTGACATGAAGCAGACTTCCCCAGACTCTGAGGGTATTTTGAAGGTGCTTATCTGCAGGATTTAGGTTTGGGTTGGGGATGCTATGTTTAGTTAAACCAAATCATTTAAAATCCTAACCCTCTACTGAGGCTCGGACTTAGCACTCGTGCTTGCGGCAAATCTCCGTAGGTGAGAACCCACCTGAAAATCAGGATTAGGAAACTACTAACACTGTCCAAATATTCCAGGATATCCACCTTTCCAGCACCATGCCTAACACAGATATATAATGTCTAGTTTCTCTACAAATAATAGACAGCGAATGCTTACACGATAAAAAGTTAAAACAGTTTTCCTGAAGACATTTTTTTTTTATTCTGGTTTTGGATCAGCCAAGAACAACAAGCTCAGACGTTCGCTAATGCAGTAGAAGCACATTCCTCTGTGTGTAAAAGTTGCCAGAAAATCAGAGTGAGGGAAGGAGGCCATGGCTTGAACGACTCCTCCGAGAGACCTAAGAAACAACTTTTGTTTTCTCTTTGACACTGTTGATTCTTCAGTTTGTAAAATGTTTCATTGGGCTTAGGCAAAAAAAAGTGAATAATTCAAAATAAAATATGGAATCTGCTTTACTTTTACGCTGCACATATGGTTCAGTATGACTCAGTATCAAACAATAGTAATCCGAGCTCGTGGACGGCAAGTCAGAATTCAACACTGTTACTAAGCTTTTTTATAGCCGTATGTCTTATTGTCGTACATTAGCTGTAACCCTACATATGCTATATTGAAATCATTTTTTTTTTTTTTAATTATAATTTCTAGTTACTGGGCCACTAGGTTGTGGGGTAAATTTGACTTCCATAGGTTCTCTTTTATGGTGGCTTGTCCATCTTGATCGTCTTTGCTTCTAAAATGATGCTGGACGTACCCCCAAAAGGACTCTAAGCGCGGGTTCACATTTGCACCTGGTCTCCACTTTGTGGGTTTCCGTCTTCTGCCCGAGAAACTGGACAGGAGATGTAAACCTGGCAGTCAGTGTCCGCCCGTGAGCGTCTTGTGCCTCTCCACAGCAAAACTGTTTGTTTTTTTTTGTTTTTTTTTAACTGGACACAAAGTCCTGCATGTCTGACTATGTGTCTGTTTAAAAAAAACGGTTTTGCCGCGGAGAGGCGGAAGATGCTCACGGATGAACACTTTGCAAACCCATTCAAATTAATGGGTTTGAAAACTGACTGTCAGTTTCCGTCTGCTGTCCAGTTTCTCGGGCAGAAGACGGAAACCTGCCAAGCGGAGATTGGGAATAGGTGTGAACCCATCTTGATATGGTATCAAGATGTCATGGTTTTTTTTTTATTTCTTCAAAAACTGTATAAATAGCATATATTGTATTTTGTTCTTTTTTTTTTTTACCATTGCATATGACACTATACCATTATACATATCAGGGAACACTCCAAATATATACCCCCTCAATGAAAGCATAACATGAGTTATATACGGGATATTTACTGGGCGGTATGGTATTATGATATGTTTTCTAAGAGTCTGTAGTGTTTGGTTTCCAGTTTGATTTGCATGGATGGCGTTGGCACAAGATGTGATGTGCCACTATATGCAGAAATGTGTTGTCTGAACTCTGTGGAGCAAGGAAAATAAACAAATGTCTGACAGCTGAAGCCCGCTGTAACAGTCTAATGACAATGGCTTCTTGTGAGGAAGTTAATGTAGCCTTTGTCTACAGTGACATTCAAACTCTGCAACAAGCGATCTTTAGGGGACTGCGCCAAGAGATCAGCACTCAACGGTGACATCCCAGCTAGACCTGTCCACTCTGCCAGTCTCAAGTGCTTTCATCACTTGTCTTTTCAGAGAGAAAAAAAGAAAAGTTGAGTGAATCTATTACCTGAGTGACCTCAAGTTATTTCTCTAAAAATACCAATATAAGCCTAGAGTATTGGAGCGCAGTCTGATGGGCAGCACATAGACTCCATAGACTTGGTTTAACCAACTGTTTAATGCAATTCTTCTGTATGGAATGAATTTCATCTTAGGGGAAAAACTTCATTAATTCCTAATTTTTTTTTTCTTGTCAGGGCATTGTAGATGAATCCAACACCTTGTTCATGGAGTAGGTCACATTAGACCCTTTACGGGCTATTGAATGTTTCCCTACTTCAATAATATTACATTATTGTTGTATTATAGGCTCAATGACCTTTGGGGACCCCCATGGCTTTTTTCCAAACATCTTGGAGAACTAAGCACCGATTTCTTGATCAAATCCTTCTGTCTCTTCATGTCATCCCAGACAAGTCCTTCTCTTCATTGTATACATATTCACACTCAGCAAGGTGATATCTATGGGGAAACTTACCTGTATAGTAGCTCAACGGCTATCTAAAGTTTCTGGGCAACCTTAATGTCAGGAAAGCTTAAATCCCGTAGCAATGTACAGATAAAAGGTGTACAGATACAGTAGGATTACAGGCCTCAGCATATCTACAGCCGACAGGGCATGCCAGGTCCTAATGTTACTTGACCGTTTTGTTACATCTAATAATATATATGCTTTTAGGTCAATTCTAAGAAGAATTATGGCGGCTGGGCCATGGTAAATGAAAATGAAAGCAGGCTATCTAGGTGGAATTAGGGACTCAGACAGTGAGTACATTTCACAGTCTGGGGAAGTAATTCAGTCAAGGCAGATACAGACAATCTGATAGGAAACCTATCAGACTAATATCCAATACATTCCAGTCTAGTAGCACATTATCATGCCATGTTTATATTTTATCTCCTTACTTCAATTCCCAGATCTCGGACCCATCCTGCTTTGCTCTTCTGTCTGTGAAAGGTGATGTGCACCAGAAGCAGAGCAAAGACCAGAGCTGTTACATGAGTCCCCGAGCTACAGACATACAGAGTAATGGTCAGTCTCAATCATCACAGTGGAAACTCTGGATTGTGTAATATATCAGTCGACTCCGATCACTCTACCTTTATTACATGGCAAAGCGTCTATAATAAAAATCAAGTATATAGTGGTCCCCATCATCTACTAGTAATATACAGTATATATATGTGTATATATATATATATATATATATATATATATATATATATATATTAGTATAGTATATAAAAATAATATAAATATTTTATATATTGTGCATAGTATAGTAGCTCCCTGGGTATTCAGGTAATAAGGGACGGCAGCTATTATAGTCCAACTAGCCATCTGTGTCCCATTCACAGACTTCAGGCTGCCATAAACAGCAGCATGGAAGCTGCTAGTGATTTACAGGATTGCAGAGGGGGAATATAAAAACCTTACAGCCTTGCATCTGTATTTAAAGAGGACCCATCAGCTCTCCAGACATACATGTTTTTCTTTAAATAACTATATTCCTTATAATATAGCAATTCTGTGGCAGATGTTCTTAGAACTCTATGTTGTGTTATTCCTCCTAGAAATGTATGAATATATTGACAAGTTGGTGGTAATAGAAGGGGATATATCCCTACACAGGCGAAAAACTGCCAAACGGTGCTGGTAATGTAAGAACACACCTCTCCGACGAGTAGGATGGTAACACCCAGTTCTTAATTTACTATTATAGTGAAGTTTTTCTAGAATTTTTATTTAATGAGTTATTTTTTAAAACTGGCATACCAGGAGAGCTCACAGTTCCTTTTTAGGGGCTGAGATCCTGATATTAAGTGTATTTCTGGGGAATTGCTATTTATGCATATTACATAGTTATATAGTAGATGAGGTTGGATAACGACATCAGTCCATCAAGTCCAACCTATAACCCTACAATCCCCTACAGTGTTGATGCAGGGGAAGGCAAAAAACTCCATGAGGCTCATGCCAATTGCCCCATTTCATGTAGTTCCAAGCTATTAGGTAATAACAGACTTACTCCTATAAAGAAGTCTCTGCGGATAGTCTTATAGCCAGTGAAGTTGGTATTATAGCATGTTACTGGAAGCAAGATCCTGTATATTAAGCAAATGTTTTATGGTCACTCATCTTTATCCAGTTACAGAATTTTAATAATTTCATCCCCTGGTGTCTTGCAATGCCCGCCTCAATTATTTACTAGATCTTAGCCATTGCATTTACTGATGTAGAGATAAATGTGTCTACAGCCTACAGCTACATCTTGTACTATAAAAGCTAGAACGATATAAAGTCCGCAGAAGAGCCCTAAAAACCTGCTGTAGGGAAAGCATTTCTCGTCTTAATTTCATAGATGATAATCACATCTTGGAAGTATAAGGTTGTTTTATTTTTATCGTTTTATATATTTTTCATTTTTTGTTAGTCCATTAGAACATGCAGCAACATGGAATAACATAGCATGATCTAGTAGTGTTTACTTGTTAAAGCGGTAAAACCTTAAGGTATGAAATTGCCTTAAAGTTTAATATGTCTTTTGTGCACCAATACATTTATGAACACATTACTGGGCCCCATTGCACACACTGCAACCCCAACAACTTTACTTTACTGTACATTTTAGTGCTAGTATCATCGTATACGGTAGAAGAACTCTCAGACATGATCTACAGCTATAAATTTGCCCCAAATACAGGTCTGTGCAGTTTTTTGGTTGAGTTGAATAAAAGTTACATAATCAAACTTCTAAATAAAATGATTAATTTTTTTAAATCATGTTATACACTTTTTGGTATTGTATATTTAGATGCGCAGTTTGTTGCATTTTTACTTTCTTAGGAATTCAATCACTAGCATTACATAAGAGGAG